>NC_081212.1:2785292-3089188 GCF_902713425.1 Acipenser ruthenus | reverse complement strand
TATCCCTGATTGAAGAAGAAACGACAAAAACACTTCACAACGTCACCATAGCGCTATTACTCTTCAACAAGCAATGATCTAGAATAAAACTAAACACAGAAAAACAGTGCACAATACGATCAAATAAAACAGATTCAGCCTGGTCCTAATAACACACAGGAATATGAATGAACATCAATTATTACATCAAAATCAATATATATCTGCCTCTAATATATATATATCTGTCTCTCATAATAATAGTTTGTTAATAATATTATATATATATATATATATATATATATATATATATATATATATATATATATGCTAAAATGTAGTGCTTATATATTTTTTCAGTTTTTTTAAACAGCTCTCTGGTCACCACAATAGAGCAGTTAGTTTGTCGGGTTGTTGATTTTGAAATTATCGTTGCCACATTGTGGAGAGAGAGAGAGTGGCTACCCACAAGCTGTGCCATTAAAAAATAAAAAATCGATAGGGCGACAACGCTGGTGTCCTGGACATGGTCTTTATACAGATCTGAAAAAAAAAAGAATAAATGACGTTACAATTCGAGTTGCAGAGGTCGTGGGGAGGCAATTAAAAAGACAAAGGGCAGAGAACTAGGCTGATCCCAGGACTTAATGGCATGAGCCAAGAGGAGTGGTTAAAATAATGAAATCCCTTCATCCTAGAAAAAAAATGACTATTTAATAAAATGGTTTAGATAAAGTGAAGGCAAGTCGCTCCTTCAGAGCAGCGTAGAACCCTTCAGAACCCATTGTTTATTGTTTATTTATTTAATTATTTTAAATGTAGTCATCTCCAATGGTTTTTAACTCGGTTTTCTCCCTAATTTGGAATGCCCAATTATTATTTGTATCCCGGTTCACCTCTGCAACCCACAGCGACTCGGGAAACAGAGTCTGAAACATGCATCCTCTGAAATGCGTTCCTGCCAAGCCCTCATTTCTCGCACTGCGGATCCACAGCGAAGCCACCAGACCTATAGTGCCGGAGGACAACGCGGATCTGAATGGCTCCACTGCAGACCCGCAGGCGCTCTATCAGCCACAGGGGTCGCTGGTGCGCGGTGAACCATGGATTTCAGTTTAATGACTGCCATTACAGAAGCTTTTACGTGTTTTTAAAAAAGGTAACCCTTCAATTGTAACCTTTTAGAAACATATTCTAGAAGCCCTGAAAATAACACTCCTTTGTATTCCTTCAAAGGACACCTGAAAAGGACAATAGCGGCTTGTTTATTGAAACCTAGGAGACTGTTACCATGCGGTTCTGCCTCCCCATACTCACAGTGCAGACAGCCCCTCGCCTCAGTCTTCTGTCGCAGTCATGCCTTTTACTGGATCCTTCACTCTCATCTGTGGAAACACAGCAGATCACGTGACACCACTGACAGCATGCTGACACAGGGAGACAGCACAGGGGGTGCGCTGGGGCACTTTCAGGGATGGCAATAACACATCCCCATTGTATAGCAGTTTGATCCACTTCTAGTGTTACTAAGACACAGTCCAGCAAATCACAAGACGAATGACCAAGCAGCTCAGCGACAGATCGCGCTCTCAAGCTAGTGAGCGCACACCACCAGCTCTCCGGTTACGAGGGAATGGGATTTCCACTGACCTCGTCCAGCTCTTTCTTGGTCTCGTCCTCCATGCGGCGAATGTCCTCCATGGTCAGCTCAATCCACTTGTCGATCCAGCAGAACAGCTGCCGGTGGAAATTCGTGAAGAGACGTCTCTCTTGCTGGGAAAACAGACAGATGTAGTGTCAGCCCTGTGTAAGTGAGCACAGCAGGTTTGTGGGGGGGGGGGGACGGACCATGGTGACGGAGGACGCACTGGTCCATAAGGCTGATGCAATAGCAAGACAGGATTATTTCTAAAGATAAACAGAGGAGGGATCCCTTACATCTCACCCGCTTAAATACTAACCCTGAGATGGAATACATTTCAGTGATAATCACTAGGTGGCACCATGCAATCACCAATAAATAACCACAGATCACTTGAGCTGGACACTCAATAGTGCTGAATGAAGAAATACACTTCGATTCAATGACAAACATTTTTCACCGTCTTCACAGAGATGCATTCTGTCCCTGAAGGTTTGGATTGGGTGGGGGTACCTGGAAGCCTTTTTATCAGTGGAATCTATTCAGCTGCGCTATCATACCTACCAGCTGCAGGGGGCGCTGTGGTGCAGGATGCCGATACCCAGACACACGCACGCACGCGCACACACATACACACAATGCAGGCAGCCTGACACCGCTTAGCTCGCCTTTATTCACTTTTTATTGGCTCACAGTGTTACCCGACAGCTTGCAGCAGTTAGTTCCCAGCTCAGCTAGAATTTTGTTTTAAGACCTTTGACAGTCTGTGCACGACTTTTGTTCCGGTAAGGTCCAAAGCTAGTTTAATTGACTCTGCACTGACAGGTCCTGTTTTTTGGATTTTGTATAGCTGTGAAAACAACAGCAGACAACACTCGGCCCATCGATGCTCCCCCGGTTCCTAGAAGCTGGTTGATGTCCACTTAATTTCCTACTGTGTCTTCTGGTCCCGGTTGCTGTGTCGTGCTTAAAGTATTGGCTAAGGTTTAACTTTGTCAACTCCTTCTAACATTACACAGCAGGGATGTCCAAAGCTCTTCCTTCCACTCCTGGTCTTTGTTCCAACCCTGTTCTAAAAAACTGAACCAATCAAACCCTCCATCCAGACCCTGAAGCAGCTCATTCTATTATGGAGCAGTGCGACAGAACTGTGACTGGACCGTCCTGTTACACAGCTAGCAAACACACCCTTCCTCACCTTCTGTATGAAGTTCTCCACTTTGTTCTGGAGGCCCCACCACTTGAACTTGATTGTTACCAGCTTGTAGGCGCACATGTGGGGGCAGTCTGTCTTCTGGGAGAGCTCTTTCTGCACGGACAGACAGACGGACAGACAGAGCATTACCAAGGGCTGTGCAGACCATTACAATTAGAATTTCACTGTCAGTTCAAACTGCAGCTCTGCTCCAAATAAAAAAAGGTTTAGGACTAACTGCAGTTTGGAAGTAAATTCAGGACGTTGTTACCATAAGCCCTTGCTGAAAATATCTGTTCCACAGGAGAGAAAAAAAATACTTTGTAACCTCTCTATGCTGCAAGTAGTTAAGAAGGTTTGCTTTTTTGGCTTATAGGGTGAATTATTGGCATGTAGGTAGAACCTGTGGATAAATGTAATAACAGCCTCTATGTTTTTTAGTGTAAATGCAATCTGATTGTAGGGAATCACAGGTTTAATGTAATCCACAGTTGCATACAGACTTGGTAATACATGCTACTGTTTTTTTTAATTTTTTTATCTGGCTGTATTTAAACTGTACAGCACACTGGGATCACATGACATTGCTCTCTCGTGTCACGTGACCGTTCGGTACCTTCCAATCAGGGCCCAGCGGACCACGGCCTGTTTTCGCAGACTTGAATTTTGACGGATCTTCATCGGGTTTGTAATCCTGTTCAGAAAAAGCAAAGTTATTTAAAATATGAACTCAAGAGAACCTACAAAAACAGAAAACACAAGCGCTGCAACACTAGTGCAGGTTTCTGCGCTCTGTGATATTTCTTACAGACGTTCTTCAGCACAACTGTACAATAAAGAAATTTACAGGGGCTAAGGAAACACTGCTGCGTTGTTCTCTTTGAAATATCTGTTTAAGCATCACAGGGACATGGTCAGTTTCCTTCCTTGTGGGGACCCAGCGAGCACTATAAACGAGCACACACATCTACACACATGCACAGTGGGGAGACTCACCCTTTGGTGCACCAGGGATCGATCTGCAATGTCGATGTAGACCACCTCCACGTTCTTCCAGGTGTCTGGGTCCAGCCCGTGGACCTGTCAACACACACACACACACGCATGCACACACGCACGCACGCACGCACACACACAGACCCAGCAAGGTTAGAAACACAATGCGATCACCAGCGAACACGCCCTGAGCTGCGTGCCTGTGGGACACCGATCAGGATACACTGCTAGGGCTGTGAGATGAATCACTTATAAAGGGATCAGAAACAGCGACAACCAAGGGTCTAGTTCTAACAGTAAGAAGCTTCTTACACCCCCGAGCGGTTTCTCATTGCAATGACTGCTTTTGGATATAAGAAGCGCTCTCCCGTGTGGTACCAGAATGCAACGGGATACCTGTAATGAAATTAGATGTCCACTAGATGGCGGTGAATCTTATTTTTATAAATAAAAAAACAGAAGCTTTTCAACTTTTTTTGGGGGGGACTCACGTTTTCCTGCTTTCCGAGGTCTGGTTTGTGCCAGGTTTCGATTTTAATCAGAAAGTCATCCTTCATGTATTCGTTCTGTGGGAAGCAATACAGAAAACAACTTGCACGCGGCTGTGCTGGAGGAGAGGGGAATGGGGGTGTTTTTTTTTTTTCCAAGATTTATCTTACTGTTATATGGAGTTTATCATTTTCTCAAAATCTGCTTTTGCTTGGCATTGGAGGGGCAGTTACAACTCCAAATGCAGTTTAAGGAGTTAGCCAGCAGGGGGAGACAGACAGCATTCCAAACGGCCTCCTGTAAATGATACTGGAATCTGCAGCCTAGTACCCTGACTCCTCTTTCCTTTCACCTCCAGGATAGAGTTACTGCACTATCTTCTCTTTTCATTCTCTTCTAGCTCAGCGCAGCAGACTGCACAAAGCCTTGACTGTTTCTGGGCAGACAGCTTTCCACACTCAAGTGCTTCTGATCAGGGGTGCTCAAGCATAGTTCCAGCAAGGTTCATCCTAATTCTGCATATTGAAACTCTGATGTGCATGCACTGGATTGCTATATTAACAAAGGGAAATGAAGCAAGTGGTCCGGAAATAAAATGCATACTGATTATTAATGGTCAGAATAAACTAAAAGCCGCTCCACGTTTGTGAAGGTTTATCGTATGGGTGTGTATTTCCGTAGCAAAGTTTTTCTCAGCTAAAAGTTAACAGAATTGGAGCAAATCTTAACGTGCAGTGCAGACAGGGCTGACTGGAAAGGTAGGAAAGCCATGTGCGTTTACTTACCGTGATAACTGCTCAGCAAATAAGAGAGACATGAAAATGAAGAGACACAAGAGACGAGAGTGCGTTAGGGTTTCAATCACACTGTCAACGAGGATTACACCTGATTACATCCTGAAAGCACATTACCAACACACCTTTACATACTGGGAAACACATCTCACAGGCTTCCCCAGAAAATACAGGAGATTCTGCAGCAGATTGAACAAGCCAATAAACAGGTGTGTTATTAATACAAGGGATAAGGGCAGAGGTCAAGCAGTTCCTTTAGGAGAATGGGTTTTAAAAGACAAACGCACTGCATCTGTGCCCTTTGCAGTCTGGTTAAACCTCCTTCTAATTTCTTTATTAAAACATCCTGGCTGCTGTTCAGCCAGCTATATATATAATGAAGAAGAAATGTAATTGATAAACTGAAAATGTACCGTTTTTAACTACAGCGTTTCGGTTTCTGCCTTCTTCAGCTAGCATGGCAAAAATAACTAGGTAGCCGTTGTTGTGTCCTGATTCTCCCTGCTTGAAGAGCTCTGCTCTTTTTGACTGGTATATATTGTGTATGGCCCTTTAAGAACCCGCTGGTCATCTGTATGGCTCCGTTAACCAAAATGCTTGGACAGCTCTGCCATGACCCTCTACCCTGGAGAGCATTAACAGTGAAGTGAAGCCCTGAGATGGACAATGAGAACAAGCTGTGCCCTCAGAACATCAGAACACAGCGGCTCTTCTGTGTAACTGAACTGGAAAAGCATCTCAATTATTCATCAGAGCCGAGTGGCAGAGATACTGTGACACTGTGGCACTGGAGGAGTGAGCACAGCCCCCTTGCAGTGACCAGAGTGTAGAAGCAGCCCAGCCCTGGGGACAGGGTGCCTGTCCAGAGAGCTGCTCTGCTGGGGCTGAGCTACTGTCACCTGCAGAGTTCTGCACAGAGGCTTCAAAGAGAAGGGGCTGACACACGCACGCACGCACACACACACGCACGTACGCACGCAAGCACGCACACACACACAGACATGCATGCACACACAGACACACACAGACACACACGCACACACAGACACACACACATGCACGCACTCACGCACGCACAGACACACACACACGCACGCACACACACACACACACAGACACGCACGCGCACACACACACACACACACACAGACACAGACGCACGCACGCACGCAAACACACACACACACACACACACAGGCAGCCAGCAAACAATGCTCAGCATGAAAGCAGCTGTCCACACTGGTGTCTGGGAGGTTTCTGGCAGTCCTTTCCCTGTCTCAGTGCTCTGTAACACTTCATTAAATACTTCCTTACCTTTCAACACCTATTTTTTTTTTATTCTATTAGTCCAAAATTAAAATGCATCTCTTAAAACCAAAAGGCCACAGCACCCAATGATTCAGGAAATGATATTACATATATATATTTTTTTTAGCAGACGCTAAAAAGCGACACTAGGGGGTGAAGTATGCACCAACAACTGCTGCAGAGTCACTTCCAATAGGACCTCATTTTACGTCTCATCCGAAGGACGGAGCACAAGGAGGTTAAGTGACTTGCTCAGGGTCACACACAGTGAGTCAGTGGCTGAGCTGGGATTGAACCCGGAGCCTCCTGGTAAGAAGCCCCTTTCTTTAACCACTGGACCACCAAGCCTCCTCATATGCCCTGTGCCTTGACATGTAATGCGCTAGACCTATGCAAACTGCTGTGTGCAACTATTCAGCAACAGTCATGAGCAGCAGAAGGATGGCAGACTTGACAATGAGGCGTGATAACGGGGTGCCCACCCAACCCGTGTTTCCATCAGGACAGTCTGCCAGGTTTAGCTTAGATGGAAACGAGGAAAACAGAAAGTGCAAGTGATGGCGGATGCAGCCTGGGATTTTCCCAGTAGCACTCACTGGTCCTGCAGTAGGGGTATGCGTTCCAGGCCTTCTCGTGGATATTCAGCGCCCCCGCTGGAGCCAGCATTCGCACGGTGGCCGGGACTTTGCTGTGAACACAGACGAGAGAGTTCAAGCCGGGTCAGGCAGCCTGAACGGACTGCTTCAAGTCTGAACACAATTGTTTCACTGCAGGGAGATTATTGTGGAAGTCATTTGGCAACATCAGCTGATGTAAGCCCTTCCTGTCAGTTGACGGTGGTACAGCAGTTTCCAGGGCTGTGCTCGTGGCTGTGCGAGCATCAGCACACCCCAGTTCCAGAAGCAGCTCAGACTGCTGATAGTGCCTCACCTCTGGAGATGGTAGATCTTGTGTGTGTACTGTCCTTTCTCTCCGTTATTCTCGTAGGGCTCGTTCTTCAGCACCTCCACGCCCTCTCCGCCTCCCGTCTCGTTTTTACTCGCCTCGGCCACGGAGTACAGCTGGCCCACCTGGTACTGCGGGTGTAAAACAAAGAGGAGACGCAGGTGAGGGGGCAGGGCTTGACCTCAGGGAAGTCATTAGGGTGTGTGGGAATGTGGCCTCATGCAGCAGGTTTGAATGAACGCAGCAGGACTGCAGCCGCGCTGCTCTTTCAAGTCAGACGGTCATTCAGGAAGGATGGCACAGGCAGCCTGTACTGTAATATTGTGTAAGCGTGGGAGGGGGGGATCGGTTACTCTCGTGTGACACTGGCCTACATTTCCCTGGAAGGAGAGAAACACACAATTTCAGGTATTCCTAAGTCGCTTGTTTCTAATTCTGTGACAGGAGCAGGTGTGTATTTGTCTTCATAATGACTTTGGAGTTGACAGCGTTATGAATTCCACCCCTATATTTCCTATGTTATCAACCACTTATTTACCTTTTTCAAAACTACGTATTCAATTCCATTCCATTACAATTCTATTCTATTACATTCCATTCCATTATAATTCTATTCTATTTCATTCCATTATAATTCTATTCCATTCCATTCCATTATAATTCTACTCTATTACATTCCATTACATTATAATGGTTAACATCTTTTGCATTGATAGCTTTGTGTTTTTTAAATGAATCCTTGTACAGTAGTTACTATTTAACTATAATATGTGACATATTCAGCACAATCAGCTTCAAGTATCAGCAGAAACAGCCTGGCAACAATGCAAAGCCACGACATGTGATCTGTTACTACAGTCCACACACACACACACACACAGGGGTGGGAATAAGACTCCTATTGCATAGCAGTGTCACCCATTCCAGGTTTTACTACGAGCTTGGTATAGCTCAGGTGCGTCTTATTAAACTCATAGTAAAACCAGGAAGGGATCAAACTGCTATGCAGTGGGAGTCTTATTTCTGTCCCTGCATTCATACACATCACACATCACATTTGATAAAGGGGCTGGATTGTACTGCAGTGTGCGTTTCCAATTTAAACACAACCTGTGGTCGCTGCACACTCCAGTTACACCACAGTCACTCGCTTATCCTATTAAAGCACACTAACTTCTCGCCAGATAAACTTGTCGGACTCGCCCTGGAGTCTGATGCCAGGCGCTGCTCAGTGAGCAAGAAACGCAGTGAGTTCATGCAGCAAGGGCATCTAGTGCTCTGTGAAATGCCCGCGGCCTGGGATGACTGGCAGGCTCATCTGTGATGTCATGAAGGCATGTGAGAGACTCGCGCATGTTAATATTCTGCAGAGCTCGCTGGATTTATACAAGCTTCAGAACTGCTTCCCAATGCAACCGACACTGGCCCTGCTTCTGCTCTACCACTGCTACTTTATTTATTTTATAATGCTGGAACTGGAATAATATACAAATAACTCCTGGATACACAGCCATGACTGCACCCTGATATCCCCACTCTGTACAGCAGCAGCTGAAGATTGAGCTGCAAATCCACACACCCTTATCACTGCACTGTTCAGCAGATACACCCAGTCCTACCTACTGCAGCATTGCGAGTCTCTGGAACAGCTTTGTGTAACTCACTTACTGAGACCTGTCTGACTGCCCTCAGGGCACAGTCGCCTCCCTTCTGCTGCATATATAGAGAAACCGCCTCCAGAAAACCAACAGAGAAAACTTTGCAACAGGTCAAAAGTTCAGCCTGGAAATCAGATATCTTGACGTCTTGATATCTACTGTAAACCCCTTCAAATTCAGAGAGTTAACCAGTATTATGCAGAATTTTTTGCAGAACTACTCTGTACAACTTTCTCAGTCACACCAATAATTTTGAATTGACGGCTGTGACTGGGGACGGATGTTACCGGCATGCTTTTTAGGAAGTACACTAGAGCTAGGATACTATCTATTCAATAGGATACAGCGAAGGGGGCAGGTTGAGGTATTCTGGTTTGAAAAGCAGCACACAAGCTTGGGTAGGACACTGGCAATGCAGTAATCTGACTCACTGATGAGCTGCTGGTGTGCTAGGACATTTGGAGGGCATTGAGTGTAAGGAGAGAGAGAGAGAGAGAGAGAGAGAGAGAGAGAGAGAGAGAGAGAGAGAGAGAGAGAGAGAAGGGGAGGTGTGGAGGAGGGAGAGGGATTGACAGGGAACGACACCAGAATGAATAAGGTACAGAGAGATAAAGAGATCTGATTTCACACCGCTGTGCTGAGTTCACAATCTAACTTGAGGAGCCCCTGTGCTGACACAGAGGCTGCCGTTCAGACATTAAACCGAGATCCTGTAAAAAGCTGCCTTCTAATTTGGGTTTAATCCACTCAAGCATGCGTCAGTCGCTTTCTTTCTCTTTCTCTCTCTTCCTATGTTTCCCCCCTCTTCTATTCTCTCTCTCCCCCCCTTTCCTCACCCTTCCTTAGTCTGCTCCATTATTGTATTTTTAGCTTCAGGAAAACACTCTAGATTGCAATCCACGGCAGATAAAGCAGGAAGCTGTGGCTTTATTTTTAGGCCATCTGTCGGCGAGTAACCTTACATCCGACATGCAAAGAAATCTGTGGACGGGGGGGAAAGAGAGAGGGGGGAAGAGAGAGAGAGAGGGGGGGGAGAGTGGGAAGAAGGAGAGAGAAAGGGATGGGAAGAAGGGAGGGAGAGAGAGAAGGAGGGGCAGAGAAAGACAGAAAGGGATGTGGAGGCTAAAATAATTCCCCCTTTAAAGTGATAATGTTTGCCTTTGATTACTGCTGCAATGTCACTAGTATTTAGAATGTCAGTGGTTCTCTTAGAAGGAAATTCAAATCCGAGTCTTTGTTCTTTGACTAGTGAAAGGGCACACAGGGCAGCTGACGGCAGCAAACCAGTGAAACAAGTTAAATGAAGTTAAACAGTGACTCAGTGCTAGCTGAACCTAGAACTCATTATTTAGCTGACTACCTGAAATGGCATTGATGATGATCCACTCATCACGAGATATCTGTCATTCCCAATCCTATATATCCCATGCCTTCTCAAAGTGCACAATCTTTCTCATTAACCCTTTTCAGCCCTGGTATGTATCTCCCACATTAATGTGTATTTCAATACACTTGAAACTTTGGGTAGTTTCAAAACCCCATAACACAAAACGCTATATTTCTAGCAGGTTATCTGTTTTATGAATGTCAGTGTCCATTTACTGGACAAGTCACATCACGCTGGCTAGTTAAACTGTGCAAAGCAACTCATAATTTAGATCAGTTCCAAAAAAATTTAGCAAAAGTGCATTGTACCCTGCCCAAAACAACGCTACAATTTACGAATTCAGAGCCATAATCTACCTTAGAGTCCTAAAGCTTAGAAGAAAACACATTTGCTCCACCCTGCTGACCCGCTATGTCCCTGCACGCAAGGTGAGGTCCTCTGACTCAGGCCTGCTTGTTATACCCAAGCAAAAGCGCCCCACACTGGGAGAGCACTCTTTCAGCTTCATGACCCCGACTCTCTGGAACTCTATCCCAGCTTCAGTGCGTGCAGCTCCCACAGTCGCTCGCTTCAAATCAACTCTCAAGACCCACTTGTTCTCTCTTGCTTTTAATGCTCTCTAAGCCTGATAGCTGTTATTAGCTGTATGCCCTGTATTTCACTGTATTTAATGTATCATGCATTGTTCCTCACTATCTTGTTAAGCGCTTTGTGATGGTGGTCCACTATGAAAGGCGCTATATAAAATAAATATTGATTGATTGATTTCTTCAAGAGATAAAGCCTTCCTAGAAATTAAAAAGATTCAGCCAAGGGTTGCAATGTTTTTTTTCTTTTCTTTCTTTTTTTTAAATGGGGATCTTTTTCAAACGCGATCTTTTCAGTTTCACGTGCGTGCGAACCACAAAGCACAAGAAGACAAGCAGCAAAACTAAATGGGTCTCACGTTACCACAGCCCTGGGATTCATCAGGAAAACGCACGGCGACAAGTCAGAGCAAAGACACGAGAGCTGTGCAGAACCACGCTGCATCACTGCAAGCATCATCAGAAGGCAACGGACAGCTGATAAAAATAAATACAATGACATGACATGGTGACAGACTGGTGGAGATCTTAATGGGGTTTGTTTGAAAATAAATAGATCAGGCTGGATGTTAAACGGACACTATCACCAGGCTAGGAAGGGGTTAATAATGCATGCCACTGGATTTTATTGATGGGCTGATGCCAAACAAACTGCTTTTATGATCCAGGGTGCAGCGGACAGTCCTAAGTGCACAGGGTAACAGTGTAGAGTGAAGCACTGTGCATTATAAAGACTGCTGTAACCCCGAACACAGTCAGACAACCCAAGCGTGTTTAGCTAAGCCTTGTACTGTAGCCAAACTGTTTTTCTGATAAAAAGGGTTCATGCTGTAACCCACTCACACCCCTGGATCACTAAATAAAGAGGCACGGGCCTTGCCTTGTCTCCAGGGCTATCCATGTATTACCCATGCAGATTGACTGGGTGGGATAATACATTTTGATGAGATTCCGCGATGGTGCTGGGGCAGGTATCACACTGAATGGCTCAAACGGACACAGTATATGGATCATTTTGCCTTATGCAGCTGGCACAGCTGTCTAGCAATAGCAGGTGGTCAGGGACAGATTGTGGGTCCGGCTCAAAGCAGCGAGTTCCCTGGTTGCACACAGCTCTACTGTACAAACAGAACAACACCCAGGTGACAAAATCGATCTCCTCCCTGTCCAAACCTGCTTGTGTGCGGCACACCCTACCTGAAACCTGCTTCCACACAAATATGGAAACATCGCTGTTAACAAAGACTGGAGGAAGTTATCATAACAATAAAGAGAAGGTTAAAATAACAGGTAGATTCCAGTTATAAATGATCCAAAAACATGAGCCTATCCTCAAATAAGGGCAATGGAACTTCATGGGTTAAATCCAGCTCTTAAAGGGACAGCCTTGTTCATTATTTTAACAGCTAGGATGTCACTGTGACTTCCTGATGCTATGCCTTTAACAAAGGATTTCAAGTACTAACTATTAAATGGCATTTGAAGCAATTTCCCTTTGAGTATGCTTCCCGATGCTTCACATAGCGATTGCTGTACCACGTGGGGAAACCTCAGCACTGACTGTCAGAAACCAGTTATTTGTAACACTGGGCTAGATGCTCTAAGCTATTTACTTCAAATCGCCATCAGCGCAATCCTTTTCTCAATGCAAAAAAAAAATAAAAACACCAAGTAAATGTTAAAGGAATAAGAAATAACTTCAATTAAAAGTCTTGGTTGTTTTTTCCTGGTCTGTGTAACTTGTGCGGTTGCCTTGCTCCTTGTGCTAATTGGATAAATAGCTCAGAGGTATACAGACACCTCTCCCAGGTCTGTGGTTAGCACTGAAGAAAGCAGGGTCTATTCACCACTAAAGCTGGTTTAATCAAAGCTCAGGCAGCCCCACGCAGTATCCTCTAAACTCCTTCGAGTGACTCAGCTTATCGGGGCTTGGGAACACAATGCATCCCTTGTGGAGGTTACGCGAGATTCGTAGGAAAGAACGGAATGGCTTAAACCTCTCGGAAAACATGGAATTCCTTTTAATTCAAGGACCTTGGACCTTTTATAGACTATCTATACCGCGCATATACATGTGTTATAAAATTGGAATTCTGGAGCCACTATAATTAGGAGGACTCATGATTACAATTTAACCCTAAGGTAAGGCATTGATAAGAAACTTTACAATGACGTTAGAACATGGCAAGGCATAATGTGTCACTAAAATGTCACTTTATAAACTGCTATCCCTTGTTAATAAGTGTCCCAATCTGTCATAACACATTTATAAATGTATCGTTAAACTGAAGTGTGTCTGCGTCCAGTCCACAGCGCTGAGACTCAAGGGGGCTGTGTCAGGTGGTCAGGTGACAGGGGCAGCTAGACTACCTCTCTGGGTCACACACGCACTCGCTCACACACTTCAAACACAACCCCACACTCAGAATGAGAGCCCTGCTTACCTCCTCCACGGAAATCGGCAGGATCACTCGGCTGGAAGAGAAAGGAAAGGACAATGTGAGAATCTCTGTGATCCAGAGGCACTGGGAACACCTGACTCCAGCTGTTAGGAAACAAAGCCAAAGCATTGCGATATGCAAAACCCCACTATCGACTGCGCTGGGACTGCGTGCTAGATGTTTGATTAGACTTTGAGAAGAAGCACCAGAGCGCCGGGGTGAGATACAGCAACTAGGAAATCAAGCAGCACTGTGGGACAGATGAGCTGAAGTGTTTGCGAAGGGTAAACCATGGTGCTAGTGCTGACCCAGACTGTTTCATGGTGACTCGTGGTCCAGGTTGGGATGCGAGGTGAAGTGGCTGGAGATTTCTCCTAGCCTATGCAACGCTCCTGGTGGAATCCTCAGCAAAGATCCGTTGACTTTGCACAGCCAGGAACCTGCGCTCCCCAGACTGCATGACTCGCCTAGCACCCCCCCATGCCTGCGCCTTTACCTTTAATCTGCTAATGGCATCCCTCACAGCCCCCTGCTGTGGAGAGCAGGGCAGGCAGCCTGGCTTGTGTCCGCACCGGTAGAGGACACTCAGGAGTACGACAGGCTGCTCTGTATGCAGGACTCAGCCTGGTTTGTACACAGCTCTGGATCCCCTGCTACCCCCGTCCCACAGCTCTCTGTCCATGGGATCCAAGCGTCCTAATGTAATAAACCTGCAGCTTGTTACACCAACAGCCGTAGCAATACAGAGAATAATGCAGAAGGGTGGAGAGAGGTCAGAACAGACCTCAAAGGCTACATTATAATTATAGACTAGCACACAAGATCTGACACTTGCTGACAGTGCAATATCTCTGGAAACAAACAACAAAGCCAACAACACACAAGCGCTTGTGCTATAGTGTGAGAGCGTGCGCGGCTTCGAATGCCAATGGCTTTCACTTCCATGCTTTTTTATGTTTTTTTTTTAATGAGTTGTGTCCCTCCACAATAGAGTTGTATTCATGTCTTCCCTATCGCTGCTGGCTTTCAGCTCAGTGCACCTCATTACAAGTTGATTGCTAATGGTTTGAACAGCGGTCTTCAGTGGAAGCTAGCGCTGAAAATACAAAGTCCTTTAAAACGACCTTAGTTTCCAGGGATGGAATTAAGATTACCATTGCATAGCAGTTTGATCTCCTGTCCAGACTGAGTTTAGGATGACACACCTGAGCTTGTTACCTGTACACTGTTGCTAATCAAGCTTCTATTAAAACCTGGAACGGGTGAAACTGCTAAGCAACAGGAGTCTTATTACCATCCCCGGTACCCTGTTTAGATGATTCCATTTGAGAGCACACTTGGGCTGCTATGGCCAATACAGGACTAGAACATTATTGTATCAGAGGTATAACAAGTATTCCTTTGGGAGACACCTATACAGGATGATTAAGCCTATTAAAAACCCCACCCCTTTATTGTAACACAATTACATCAAACATGTTTACCAGCACACTTAACAAGCTGATGACAAGTCACTGAAAGCAAACAAAAATGAAAAGATGTGTTGCATCACTGAAGAAACACACACAGCAGGAATAACAACTTCTAATACGAGCATCCTAACTGAAGCCTGAGGGTGTTGCAGCCAGGCTGGCATTGCAACCTGAATGAAGCAAATCAACCCTCCCCTTGCAGAGCAGAGTGCAAATAAGGGACGGCTTGGGGTTGAGTCCTGATCGCTTTTTTTCTCATAAAGAAAGCAATAAAACACAATTTGATATTCATGAAGTGGGCTTGTTGAACAACAATCGAGAACGGTTTCGTGAACATCATGAAACTTTTATGGGGACGCAGGCTTAGTGATTTACCATTGCTGGCAATGCATGCCGATCTGCCAGTGATAGGATTACAGGCGCCAGGTCATCTAATTTGCATGTCAGCAAATCTATTCAAATACTCTCAAATCTGATTAAAAAAAAACCGCTGAAGAGCCTTTCTAAAAGTTGTATCAATGTATCAAGTTAAAACAGTTAAAACCTGGTCCTTTCAATAACGCCCCTAAATAATAATAATGAGCTTGTTCCCCTCTGCTGTCACCACTCTGCCCCTGCCTTTCAGATCTGTGTTCTGGGACACTGTGACTGGCACTGCCCTGTAGAAGGGAGATGCAGCTTGTCTTATGACACTAATAAAAGAAAGGCTTGTCTAATTTGCCTTCTATTATTACCCTGAATAGGTGCCTCTCTGTTGTTTAGCCTGCGTCCACGACTGGGTGAACTCGATAATGGAACCAGTGAGCGGTCCCTGGTCCTGTGTCACCTGGCCCCTTCACCCCTGTCAGTGCTCCAGCCTCCAGCCCGTCTCATCACCTAATCGATCAATCACTCAATCTAATCACATCTTCATTTTTTTTAATTGTTCTTGCTTGCATTTGTATCAGCCAGGTGTTGCTGAACAAAGTGAGGGACACTCTGGGAATCAACAAGACACACAGAAAACTACACCCATGAAAGGAGGAGTGAACATTGCTATAGGAAGAATTGAGCTCCCTAAAATAGCTGTTTTGTCACTTGCTTTTTTAAGGTTTTGAGCAGATGGTTACACCAGCACTGCCACTAGGTGATCATGAGTCACCCAGTTTCTACAAGAAACTACATTATCCCCTCCAGCGTCACCCCATAGCACTGCATCGTATCACACATCCCCAAACACAGGTATTGACGTTGCCATTCTTAACTAAACACAACAGATTCTGACAACCATAAGAGCTTGTGATAACGAACACACGGCATGGACCAACGGTTCTCATTAGAAGTAATGCTAGTGTTTAACACAGGCAATGATAAAGCCAAATTCACATTCCCGGACTGAGCAATGTCCCTAAACTGTCTCCAGCTACCCTGAGCTGCTTCACGTTTTTCAAATTGTTTGTCTATTCACACTGTTGCCATGGAGTTTGGCGTAAGCCAGTTCCTGAAAATATATGTATTTGTATTACAATAAGGGTGTGAAACTTTTCAATGTTATAAATACGCATTGCAAAATTATTTTATTATTAATTTTTTTTTGATCTTGTAATGTTTGGTTTGGTGAACATACATCTGGGTTCAGATTTTCAGCATGTCCTGTAATTATTGTAATTATTTAAGAGGGAAGGAAAAAGGTTAATAAGCAACAGGAACTGCCTTTTGAAATCCTGAAAGACCCTGCATACTGCTTCAAAGTAATTTATACCTAATCCACCCTTTATTAGTAGATCTAAATATTTGATCAATACAGTGTTTGCTGTAATATGACCCTCATTACAGCTCCTCTACCAGCGCTGCTTCACTGAAGAACTTACATTTAATTATTATTATTATTTATTTCTTAGCAGACGCCCTTATCCAGGGCGACTTACAGTCATAAACAAAAAATACATTTAATCTTGGATACCAGATACCACTAGAGCGGCTTTTTCCTTTTTCATTAATGTTTGTGATTGTCACTACTGGAGACAAAACACTTAATTGCAGAGCAGAGATAGTACAGGCAGTGGTTTCCATACAATGCTTTATGCTGCCTCAAGCCTGCCCTGGACTGGAGGGAGCACCCTTTCTCTTAGGGGGTGAGGGAGGGAGCAGTTCAGTCTCCATGCCTCAACCCTGCCCTGGACTGGAGGGATCACCCTTTCTCTTAGGGGGTGAGGGAGTGAGCAGTTCAGTCTCCATGCCTCAACCCTGCCCTGGACTGGAGGGAGCACCCTTTCTCTTAGTGGGTGAGGGAGGGAGCAGTTCAGTCTCTATGCATAAGCAGAGACCATCTAACTTGTTTTCCGTTCGTGACCAAAGCAATTACAGGGCAGACTTCTAGACAAACTATCAGACTTGCACCTGACTGATCAGAGTGGGATCCAAATGAGATTACTGCTGTAGAAGACAACAAGCCAGTTTGGAGAGCCAGACACTCATTACTGCCAATTAGTTTATGAGCTTTGGGGGAGAAAGTGGAACGAAGCTAAACCCCAGATAAGCACCCAAACCAGAGAGGTGGTGACCATGCAGACTCTGCAGCCTGGCACACAGCTATTTTATGATGCTTTTGTTTTTAAAGTTTTGTCAGGGCAGCTTCTTGGACTCCACGGAGTTCACCCAACCTGTTTTAAAAATGTCTAAAAAATGTAAATAAAAAAAAATTGTGACCGAACTGGCTATAAAGGCATCAATCGAACACCACAGACTGCGCCCACACACAGACACATCTCTGACACGCAATATAAATCGATTGTCCGTCGTTTCACCTGTACTGTTGACTGCAATACAACAGTTTATGCGTCAAAAAAATGGCAAAGTGCTTTACAGTAATTGAATCTGCAGTTAAACGGTAAAGCGTGCAATCAATGGTTCTTCTGCTCCCTCCCTCCCTCTCCCCCCCCCCCCCCCGTCTTTCTCAGTTCTCTGTGAAACTCAATCTCGCTCTCCTTCAGTGTCCTCGGCTCTCCTGCCTCCTGCCACTTCTCCCTGGCCTGGATGAGGTACCTGAGCATGGAACTGCACCTGTGCGTTCGCCATGCTGGCTCCACATCTTCTATCGTTCTGTACACAATGCTGACTCACTGTCAGAGCCACAATGGCAGCAGTTCCTGCACTGTAACCCCTGATCAGAAACACTGTTAATACCAGGATTACACATTCTCATTCTTAAAGGAAAATTCAGTTTACACTCCATACAAGTCCAGAACGTTTCCTTGTGTGTGTGTGTGTGTGTGTGTGTGTGTGTGTGTGTTGTATATACGAATGGGTTTTACTGGGATGGAAATAAACACTCCCATTGCATAGCAGTTTGACTAGGAGTTTAATAACAAGACACACCTGAGCTTCTTATATACACACTGTGGCTAATCAAGCTGGCTGTAAAACCTGGAATGGGTGAAACTGCTATGCAACACCTCTGAAGCACGCAAGCCTGCTGATGGATGGATGGTGCCTGCCTGGAAGGTATGGGTGAGGTGGAAGGTGGCCAGTGCGAAGGAGGTAGGAGAGGGATGCCTTGAAAAGAGAGAAAGAGAGAAAGAGAGAAAGAGAGAGAGAGAGAGAGAGAGAGAGAGAGAGAGAGAGAGAGAGAGAGAGAGAATGTACAAAGAGACACGCTTTGTTATGAAGTAATCTACCGAGGCTAAAAATAAGGCAAACCGGTTTGCTGAGGCACCTTAAATGGCCATACCTGACAACGGGCTGCATTGCATTCAGAGTTTACACATCGCAAAGATACGTGCAGGAGGACTGGTGATTTTTTTTAATTTTTTTTTTATTTTAAATCGCCAGTTTTTTAATTCCAGCCTTTGTAACATTGTCAGACACTGCATAGCTGTACAATATTACACACTCACAGATTGCACATTAAAGCGGTCGGACACATCAAGTATTTATAATCCGCGCGCGTGTCTCGTTGCAGTTTAAAGACACCTATCATCATGTTTCAGGTAGCGCGCGATGAGTCTCAAGATCAGCTTGAAAGATCCCCCCCCCCCCCCCCACCACCATGATTACATAACACACGAATCATGACGTCACAACTGGACGTCATATACAGAATCGACACAAAAGAAACCGCCGCAGTATAGCGTGTTTATTGAAAAAAAAAAAAAAAACATCACACACACACACACAGTCAGTATGCTTCGTACTTTCAATGAAACCTATTCATTATGAAATGGCTGATAATGAAATATCATCGTGGCGTCTCTTGCGTTTTTTTGTAACCTTAAAACGTGAGAAAAATAAATTAGGAAAACAAACAAACAAACAAACAGTATTCATTTCTGCACCTTTCTCGTTGGTTACGCTGCAGTATATTATTAGAGTACCCGTCCGTATCTGACACCGTGTCACCGAGAACTCACTCACTGAATGTAACACTGTTTGAAATGTAAGGCTATGAAAAATAAATGAATACATTAAAAAAAACAACCTTCCGAGCAGTACTGGTGTCTAATTATTCATATGTATTATTATTATTATTATTATTATTATTATTATTATTATTATTATTATTATTATTATTATTATTATTATATTTAACCAAAACAATATACAGTTGGAATGCCTTTTAATTGGAATTTGAGTTTTAATTGAAAAAATTCAAATAAAATCGAGAACGGGGGTTTGCATATCACAAGCGGATTTCATTCATTATATTTCACAATCATATATCTATATGTATTCCTTACTGTACTCGCTAGGCACGCACTGTCATCAATGCCAGCACACAAGGACACCGCGCTGCAATGTAACTTTCGGTCATTCTGTACAGAATATTTCTCTTCATAATGATAACGTTCTTATATTTTATAGCGTGGACACGCTCGCCAGCAGCACTTGATTCTCAGTAAACAGCATTAACAGCACAGAACGAAAGTCAAGTTCACATGACAGTAATCATATTGCAATACTAATATATACATTCACAGTGTCTTATTGTATCATGCATATATACTTACAACTCTTTGATGAGCATATTTCTGCAGACAGTCTCTATTTGCAGTATATAAATATAGCTATAAAATCCCAGCAGATGTTGCTCTCTCTCTCTCTCTCTCTCTCTCTCTCTCTCTCTCTCTCTCTCTCTCTCTCTCTCTCTCCTCTTTCTTGCTCTCCGATTCTCCCTTTTTTCTCAAATTACTTCCTGATCAGGCCAAGTGTGGGCGTGGCGTAAAAACGGCAGCCACGCCCCCTGGGTTCCAAGGTATCGTGACGTAAAAGCAACTGGGAGGTAGAACGCAAGAAGGATTCGCTTAAAGGTCACCATGGCGACCGCATCATTCATGCTGAAGTCTGATGTCATAAACAGTACCAGCAGTGATAAGCCGCTGGTCAGAGATGAAAGTGTTGGGTTTGAACTGGTCACACTGGTTCAAGACACTGTAGTAACGTTGGCTGAATAACTAGTGGCACTGGTTCTAGACAAAAACTAATTCATCACCACAGCCCACGCTGCCCAAAATGTTCCATAGCCTGCGCAGAATCTGACCAGTTTAGCCAATGACCTTCTAAGAATGACCTCCGTGAACACAACCTGTAATTCCTGTCTGTGACCGAAGTCAGTTCAATGGTTCACCTGTATTTACAGCGCTACAGCGCCCCCTTGTGGGTGCTGTTGAACATGACCAATCCACATCAATCGTTATGGGAATTTGAATGGGTGTTCCTAAGGACCAACGGAGATGGAGAGTGTCTGTGTGTGGGGGGCAGGAGGGAGGGAGAGGAGGGGCCTCGTGTAGATGAGTTTTTTTTTTTTTTAATTGCATCCAAGCCCAACCTGAGCCCTGGTAATTATAATCCAAAGCTTACATCAACTCAGTCATTTTGCTCAGCAACAAGCTGCCGTTGCTGTGCTGTCAATGGGACCCTGAGTGCCGTTTGTTTCCAGAATGCACTGTGCATCTGGAATCCCCAGGTAAAGTGCATGGCACAGGAGATTCCACTTATCATGCAATAAACAGTAATCGTGGGTCTCGAAATTCCCAGCAAGGTCTGATTACCGGCAAACCAGTAGCTGGTAGAATTCTCAGGACACAATGACCTTGTCATGATGCGGGCCCTTGTGTTGAGCTCCATCTGGTGGCTGATGCATGTCATGACCGCTCCAATCCAGAACTCGCTCCGTCAAGGATCATTATAATTATAGCGCACACCAGGAAACGGCATCACTGTGTGTACCATGTTGGCTCCCCCTGCTCTTATCTCTCTTATCTTGGAGCCACAATGCCTCCAGTTTCTGTTTCATCTCTACAAACCCACATTGGTCCACAGACCACAGCTTTTTAGTATCCATATAGCCTGCAGTTCAGAGCCGAAATACAATGCCAAGGCATTCTTCCACGCCTATGTGGTTTCTTGCGAGCCATTTTTAGACCATTATATTTGTGCAAACGAGCAGTAAAACATCCAGGGCCATCACAAGGCTTGTACCAGCGCATTACGTTTGCACCCTTTTGTTTTTGTGAAATGAGACACTGATCACGTTGCTGGCACGCTATTGAAAGCTTTGGATCTTCAGCGTGCTGTTGTGTCTTGTGCTTTCTTAGCTCATATTATCCAAACCTTGTATTTATGATCCCTGCTGGATTCTGACGCGTTTCCGCCCCGTTGTCATGGAGACAATGCACAAACCTCTGCTTTGTTTTGGTAGTGCAGTACAATGCTTCCAATTGTATATATTTAAAAGCATGGGTACAAGAATCGTCTTTCAATTATTATCTTGATTTCCTGATTGGGAATTTCTAATTAATCATTACAATAATAATTTAGGATCCAAACGTGTCATTTTTCTGGATCCCCGTGTCCCAGTTACTGTAAACTGCTATGGTTTTAAGCTTCTTAATTCAATGAAATACCACAGGGTGAGATATAGCACAGCACTATCGTATAGGAAGCTGACCAGTACGTCCCCTGAGTCCGTTTCTCTTTGTTTAAAGACATTTCACATCGGAAAGAAACAGAGACACGAGCAAACAGCCATGCCCCTATGATGTGTTATTAATGCGACCCTGTACTGCATATACCGCAAGAATTTATTAAAACCTTTCCCACAATCTGAGCAAATGCAGGCACGATCAACAAACAGACCAGACGTGTTTAACAAATTGTTATTTGCTTATGTTTATTTATTTTTTAGTGTTGATTTCCTTTAATACAGTAAAAGACTCAAATCAAACATGTAAAACACTTGAAAAATGAGCATGACGGTAAAAAAACAAAAATAATAATTAAGAATAACAAAAAAGATATTTTCTGTAACCCACGACCACGTTATTATTATCTGAAACGGCAAATTATGGAATGGACTGACGTGAGCGAAATGATTATTCTGACAAACAAAAGTAAGTTGTGAAAAAGTTTTGGTGTTATTTTCTAATTTCCATTCAGACTCAGTTATGAACTGAATGCAGAACTGGACAGAAACAACACCATTAACTTTGTCTGGCTTTAACAGACACAGTAACCGTCCGGGATTCAATGCAAACGACGGCAGCGCTACCCTTACACTGTGACAGACAACTCAATTATTACTCAAACATTCCTTCAAAGCCGGAGAGCGCCGCCACAACTCACATTGAATTCCAGTCTGAGTTATCTGTTGAACTGCCTGTGTAGTGAAACGTGTTTGTCATAGTAACCCTGCTTCTAAATGTGCATAAATAACACGGATTGCATACATTATATATATATATATATATTTTACATTTCTACGGAAGAAAACAGTAGGTGAACTAACTTTTACACACAAACACTAAATACAGACCCCTGGATCAGACCAAGGCAGACCTCTCTAGTCACCTGAATGGACGCCACATAAAACGCTACCTCCCAGTTTGATTCTGTTGTCTCTGTTGTTTTACATCAAGGTGCAGTGCAAAGGCTTACAGAAACGGATCAAGGCTGGAAGAGTGTTCGGACCCTGCTCTGGGTTAAGGTGCATTGTGCAGGTCAGAATTGATTTCGCTCCATAGCGGTGCTTGTTTGAGTAGCGCTCACCCTGTCAGCGCTCCCAGGCAAGCCCTGGACGGAAGGTGGCTGGTGTCTGGAAAGGTCTACCTTGTCTGAGAGAGCCGTAAAGGTCGGTCATCATCTTACAGGTTACATTTTTTTGTAATGAATCTCAAAAACGCGTTCACCAAACATAGCGTTCCAAAACCCGACTTCTGTTTTCTTTGCTAACGACTAGCCCCTGTAAAGCTCAGACCTGCACGGCCGTTGAGGAACACAACCAGCTTCAGTGCACAGCATTTACGTGGCTTCAAAATCAGGATATGGCTACGGGATTCCTGCTGGATAGAGTTTTCAAATGGAGGCTGACCGATAGTTACATTTCGTGGATTCTCTGGGCTCACAACGGGAGCGCTTTTTTTAATCCAGGTTTGTAGCTGTCTCCAAAAAAAAAATCCTCTAACGCTTCGGGCTTCTGAAACGACCAAAACGTTTCTAAGTTTAGCACTATATCCCCTCCGAGATAAGTGCTCCAGAGAAAACTGGAATATGAAATGTAATTATGGTCTGGCTCCTGGGTTTTCATACAGAAGTGGCAAATTATTACTGAACAGGATTGCTGGGGGTCAGACTGGACGCTTACTCCGGTCTTTAGACTTGACCAGCCAGCTGTCTTGTGGAGCGAGGACCACGCTTCAGTTCATGGCCACCCATTCCCTAACTCTAAGCACTGTCAGACGAACACTATTACATGCAAACAGGTGCCATACAGTTCTGATGCGGCATCCCATTCAAGTTTGGGCTGTTTTTCAGAATTGTCTTTCCCTTTAAGCGAAACGTCCAGCCCTAAGTCCTTATAACAGCAGCACAATTCTTAAAGGGGAAGCGATATTAACCACAATACCAGGTCTTTTTTGTGGCAAATAAATGGCCATTGCTGTTCAATCCCAAAGTGAAAAGTTTTCAGGTAAGCGTTCAGGACCCCCAGCAGTTAACTCGCACCGAGATTGTATAGAAGTTTATTGCTGCAGTCTAATAGCACCGTTTTACCAGGAAGCCTCTATTTAAAGCTGCTGTAAGCTGAATCCAGTCCTATCTCACATACTGTACGGTATCTTCCTCTGGTTTCATTACACATTTCAATTTATAATATTTGTCAATGAATCTAGCTAAACAGCAGATACAAGAAGCTCAGATAATATTGCAGATTAAAACACACATTCAAATTATACAACAAACTTTTCAACACTTACTGAAAAATAATATATATCTATCTAGACACTGTATATATGCACCGTACAGTAACAGTTACCACTTTGTACTGTTCTTTAGAAACATGCTCTTGCGCTGTGATCTGCCCCATTCACAACAGTGTCCTTCTCTGTGTTATTGCGCCCGGAGTGTCATGCTATCCACTCCCATGTAAAGAACGTCCTGCAGTAACTTTGGAACATGCAGTAGCCTGTGAGTACACAACTTTTCTCCAACGTCACTGCCATGCCAGCCCTTTGTATATTCTGTACACGATATACATGGTCAAGTATACAGTACTACGTATTCATAGGGACCTGACTCTGGGCGGTGCCCTGCTAAAGCCATGTGGTTTTTCTAGTACGCATGTGCAATGGTGTGGGACCATGCGCTTGAGAAACTAGAACGGCTGCAGGTGCACTGCTGCGTAACATCAATGTGCTTGGAATACAACAGACCCCTATTGCTGAGAGCCCTGAGGAAGGAGGGTCCCTCCAGCCTCAAGGCTTCTGGGTTAATGCAATGCAGATATTACAACTAGGTTCAGGTTTATAACTACAGTCATCTGGGATCATTATGGGATCATTTTCACAGCTTTTCCTTTCCTGACGGACTTATCAAAGCCATTTTGCAATCCAGCATTTTCTCTATAAGAAGTGACAGTGAGAAACCCTTTTTCGTTCAGCAGTAGTAGGGCTTTTGGTACTAATTATTATTATTATTATTATTATTATTTGTTTATTTAGCAGACGCCTTTATCCAAGGCGACTTACAGTGACTAGGGTGTGTGAACTATGCATCAGCTGCAGAGTCACTTTCAACTACGTCTCACCCGAAAGACGGAGCACAAGGAGGTTAAGTGACTTGCTCAGGGTCACACAATGAGTAAGTGGCTGAGGTGGGATTTGAACCGGGGATCTCCTGGTTACAAGCCCTTTTCTTTAACCACTGGACCACAAGTGGTTAAAGAAGTAATGAGTGAGGTGAAAAGGGTTTCACTAGTTTTCCATTAGACTACTGGCATTCTTGCTTCAGTGGGTAGATTATCAGTTATCAGGAATGCAATATTGAACTCCTGGTTATAACAGCGTGCAATGCATTGCAAATGCAATCTAGAAAAGGCAGCTTTTAAAACATAAAGAGAAGTTGTTAATACTCATTGAGATTCTGCCATTTATTTTCTTTTGTGTACATGAGCTGTATATGAAGCACATATAATACTGTATATGCAATACTTCAGCAGGAGTACACTTGGGTCTGTGTCAGTACATGCAGTTAAACCTGTATAGATGAATCTCTCAAACTTCAACCACTTGTATCTGCCAGTGATCCTATAAGTGATCATGTAAAACAGGTCTGACTGTATATATGCACATTAATTAATTAGGAGTGTGCATACAGTCATTCAGAATTCATGTTTCCTTGAGATTTTTACAAAAGCACAAGCAAAGATAACCACAGTTACTGCATGTGGCCACCAGGAGGCGCCATCCGCTATGTAAGAAATCCAAACAAAACATTTAAGTGTGTGTTTTTTTTTCTTCCATTAACAGTGTGATAATGTCCTTAGTAAATAGCTTCAAATGCCAGTAAGTTCAGTGCTGTCCATCGTCTTTGTAACACTGATTACTCAATAATCAACGCCTCAGCTCTACCCAGTCTATAGTTTCTATAAGACAATGAGAACAGACAGCATACAAATCAAAGGGAAACACAAGGCTTCTGAAGCTATTCAAATGAGGCATTTCTTTATTATATTGTTTAACGTCTTTGTTTTTTTTTTAAATGACTCGTGTTGCGCTGCCTTGTATAAATACATTCCCCACATGCAGCAGACAGGGGTTGGCAGTTGAGAGCTGTCTTTCTGGAACAGCAGGGGTTAACTTGAGGTACTGCGGTCATGCAGCATGCCATAGGGGGGCTGGCTCTCTTTTAACAAGCGCCTCCTCAAGCATGGCACCAATGAGAAAGCCCGCTCTATTACAGGCCGCGGGCATGCTCGTCGTTATTATAGATCGGTAAGACTGGAGTGGATTAGAAGCAGGCAGTTATCCATTAATACAATCTGCCCAAAGTGATCGCTGGCTACAGCAGTCACACCAATCAGCAGCATTCTCTGCTCAGGGACAGTCCCTCTTTCTACCTAGTCTCCATTATCGATTAACACAGACTGCTGACTTTGGGATCTGTTACTGCGCCTGGCGGGACTGTTTGCACAGAAGCATTAGCGTGCACCGCATTGTCTCTCTGTTAAGTAGTTAAGTGCAAATCTGCATGTTGAGTTGGGGTAATAATTCATTAACTACAGAGTAGTGAGCTCAGGGCAATACAGGCTGCACACGCTGTATAACAGATCCTCTGCGTCATGATAACTGGTGTGATCACGTTAAACCAGCAGGGAATTCTGCCAATCAGCCAATAATAACAATAACACCAACAATAATAATAATAATAATAATAATAATAATAATACAACATACTGGTATAATAGTGGCTATAGTAATACAAAATCAAATCGAAAGTGAACCCTTGCATTTTCACACAGTGCTGCTGTGTCCAGAAGCTGCACACATGGCTGTTTCCCCAGGACTGAAATGCAATGAGGCACCGGTGTCCACGGGGAATCCTTAACCTCACCCCCCTGACTTCCAGAAGAGCTCCCGGTCTCAATGTCCTTAATCTGGACTGTCCTTCAATCATTCCTCTTCAAAACAGTCACCAAACTCCGAGAACAACAGATAAGCAAACCACAAACTGATGACACTGTTGTTGTCGTTGCTGGGAGACATGCATGCTTTCGCTTGGCTAAATTTGATGTATTAAAGGTTAAAACAATAGCTAAGCCACTGACACAGGGCTGTGCTGTATAGGACGGTTCAATATTGTAGAAACTGGCCTGGCTTGCGAAAGCTCCTAAAGATCTTTGTGAAAGTATGACAGTTTCCTCTTCTGTGAAGGATTACTATTAAAATAGCACCAATAAGACAGTTAAAACGATCAAGGTTTTTTTTTCTTTTCTTCCAGAGTGCATCGGCTAACACGTTTAAACTGTCTTATTAAGAAACTTAAAAACCGTCACACGGGTGAAAACGCATTTAAACACTCCAGCCGCAAAAGGAAACACTGAGAAAAGAGGTTTTGTAAAAGTTTACAACCTTCTAAAAAAAAATGTAAAAAAACCAACAAAAAAAACGTGACGTTGTAAAAGTTTACAAAACGTTCCGAGAGGTTTCTCTGTTCTAAATGGTGATTGTAAAAGTTTTACGAAAAAAAAGATGACCTCCCTTGGTTGGCAGTGACCTCTTTACGATTACGGTTTCACGCTCTTAACAGGACGGGGTATTTCGTTTTTCAAGGCGGGTCGGTCCAAGATGAAATTCTTCTCCCACAGAAACAGTGAAATGAAGATAAAAATAAAATATTGACCACGGCTCGGACGAGGCTGTGCGGCTGCTCTCCCCTCTCACCTCACGCTCGAGTCAGATCCAGTCAGGTCTTGATTTTCGGAGTGGCAAAAACCAGTGCAGGAGATAATACCCTTGTGTGTGTGAGTGTGTGTGTGAGTGTGTGTGTGTGAGTGTCTGTGTGTGTGTGTGTGTGTGTGTGTGTGTGTGTGTGTGTGTGTGAGTAAGTGAGACAGAGAGAGACAGTAATAGGGAGCTAATGGTGTGGACACGCTGGATTCAGAGTCCTGTCTCTTGAATTCACCCTATATGAAAGCCTCCTGTGTGTTGCTGCCATTGATTTTCACAAACAGCGATGCGTCTTCTTCCTTCTGCTTCTTCTGTCTCTGAAGCTGCTGGCGGAAGTAGATCAGATAGAGAGGGAGGCAGAACCCCAGCATGCTGAGACCCAGCAGCCCGACGTTCACCTGGGCAGAAAGAAACATTATTTATTGCATTTATGCAATATAACAAAATAAAACTTCACTGTATAGAGGTCTATAGGAAAGAGAACTCCACTCAACACTGCAGAGCTGTATAGAGGACTCTAGGAAAGAACTCCAATCAACACTGCAGAGCTGTATAGAGGACTCTAGGAAAGAACTCCAATCAACACTGCAGAGCTGTATAGAGGACTCTAGGAAAGAACTCCAATCAACACTGCAGAGCTGTATAGAGGACTCTAGGAAAGAACTCCAATCAACACTGCAGAGCTGTATAGAGGACTCTAGGAAATAGAACACTGTAGTAAGACAGTGTTGAAAAGATCAAAAAAAGAAGCCTGGAAGTATCTGGAGGCACACTCAGTCTCCACTGCGTCCTTACCCAGAGAGGGTCTCCCTCGAGCGGACCCATCATCGCCATGAAGAGGGGCTGCTGGAGCAGAGCGAAGAGAGCGCTGATCAGAGACTGCATCCCCGTGAGGCTGCCGAACTGCGTCGAGGGGTATCTGTGAGGGGGGGAGGGGGGGTCAGATACATTCTTACCAGGCTGTGCTTCTATCACAGCTGCTCTACACAGCAGCTTGAGACTGGCTATATATGCGTCATTACGTTATATCTTCCTTCATGTCAACTTTACAAAATGATCCCCAGACAACAGGATCCTGAGTCCAATATAGCAACAAGTGCTGGAGCAAAGGCATGAAGAAAACCTCACAGAGCATAAAACCATGAAGGGATCATTCAGAACAAGTATTTACCTGCTTTGGGACGCAACTCTGATCTAATTCCTAATTCCTTTAGTCTTTGTCCATGCATGTGCTGCTAAATAGGGAGTTATATTGCTTATTTGTTTGGTTCTAGTATTTTAAAAACTGACAGTAAAATACAGAGATGAGGATAAATGTATACTTTTATATAAGTTCATATCTAACACGGCCTGAAATCCGTGCTATTCTATACAATATTGTGGGACACATTTTCCAAGCGTTTACGTCTTCAATTAACTTCTATTCGTTAATGTTAATTAATTCCTGTTTTACAAAACTAGAGCCAAACCACTACGTTATATATTTCAGCACTCTCAGTGTGTTTTGAATCTTACTTTGTAACATGAACCTGATTTTTGTCTCCTTTGAAAAAATAGTTGAGTGATTAAAGAATGGAGGAAACGCTTTGAAAAGATGGTCCTGTATATCTGAAGGGAAGCTGGGTCAGACTTACACAGCAGCGTAAAGGCCTCCGACTCCAGAGTGGATGAATCCTCTGACGACCGTGTGCAAAATAAACGAGATAATCTGAAACAGAGAAGCCGGGGATGAGAAAGGACAGAACGGTTTGATCTGATACCACCACACCTACCAGGTGAGCCACACGTGGAGCCCTGTCTAATAAACAACAGCAGTGCTCCACAGGTCTGCAATGTATGTCGGCATGCAGGGAGCAGGTGTGTCCACTAGGAGGCAGCACCACACTGCAGTACTGCAGAGAACGGGACTCCCAGCTCTCTGCAGTCCCACAAGCTTGTTTCTAGGGATCAGCAGAACCTGATTACATCATTGAAACACTTTTCAAAGGCTTCATCTTAGCAGATCCAAGACTACTCGGTTCTCGAAGGCATGAGCAAATGTTTTATAGAAGAGAGGTTTATTAATATGGGAAAGCTGTCCACACGGTATGGATCTGTGCACCCCACGGACAGGGGACTCACCTGGAGAGGCAGGTTGGGGATGAGGCAGGTGACCCCGAACCCCACCAGCAGCAGGTTGGTGAAGACGAAGGCTCGCATGGCGTTGGTGATTTTCTGGATCTGTCGGTCCCGTTTCTTCGGCTGTTTCCCATCCCTGAGGAGAGAAACAGGTTCAAGCAACGGGCCTTGCATCATGGTGTACCTCAGTAAAAGCAGTTTGGCTAAACAGAACTGCGAGTACTGTGCGTTATTTAGCTGTGCGGTGCGGTGCAGTGGCGCGGTCCTGACTCTGAAAGTGCCGGAATGCCACTAACACGCCGGCTCTCTTGCTTGTTATTTGAAGGGTGGGGTGGTCACATACTTGCTGGGCTCTTTCTCGTCGTCCTCCTTTGAGCCGTCGTCGCACTCCTTCAGCTTCCAGTCCATGATGTATCCGATGACGGGCGCTGTGAGCAGGCAGAGCAGCTGCAGGACTCCGAAGATGGAGGTGTAGAGACTCACTGTGCGGAGAAAGAGAACAGCAGCGTCACACTGACCTGGCACAGCAGCAGCAGCTTCAGGGTTATCCACAGACCAGGAGACTGCAGCAAGCTGACTTCATAGCAGCCCTAGTTCAAACGTGAACACATCCCCACCACTGCTGTATTAATATACACTAGCGATTATACATGATGCATGAACCATGGTTTTTACAAAGCTTTACCACCTGTGATTTACTTATGCTTTAGTGCATTTTGCTTACCATGGTACACCACACAGTAAACTTTATGAGGGACATCTATTTAGGTTAGGCTACTATTAGGAACTTATCCATATATACCCATGAATTACCTACACATTGCTATATACAGTTTACATACTAGATATCTATCTATATTAGTACCAGTGCCTGCTCTAAATCTACTTCTCTATACCGATATGTTTCTAAAGCTGAGGGAACACAAAGCCACGTTTTCAGGAACAGTGGCTTGAGACGTGGTTCCAGGAGACTGGCAGTCCTGGTTTGAGGTTGCTGTATCAAACCTCAAGCCACCCCAGGTGTGCCGTGCAGCGGCCTGAAACCTCCTCAAACCAAGTTCCAAGCCACAACGGCTATGTGTTCCCTTATATTAAAGACAGCAGTGTTAGTAGTTTGGAGTAATACTAAAATACGCTTGTTTGAGAAACGTTTCGACCAGGTGTCTTTCTCGGTGTCTTCAAAGTCTCAAGATCTTGAAATGCTTCTGCAGTTTACAGACAGTTTGAAGTGGATTCCAAGGCTCCTCAGTGTGAAGTGATGGGCGGAGGGCTTTCCCGTGCTCTGCTGTCTTATATAAATATCCTCCGTTTTGTTATAGTAAGTTATTGTTGTTATTAGTAAAAAAAAAAAAAAAAAGCTATTGTGCCAATGTGCAGCACAAGGACTATTTCTAATAATTCTACAGCAGGCAATGCAAAGTTAACCCTTCATGAGCCTCCACAGTGTGACCTGGGTCTCAGAGAGAGAGGGGAGGGGTTTTTTGATGGGGTGGCAGTGGGAGACATGCCCAATAATATCTCTGTATTCACAGGATAAACAGCAGGGTTTGGTATATGCACACATCTTTAGAAGTGAAAAACACCCTAAATGAACTACAACCATTACAGTAGGTAATGGACACAAGTGTTGAGGGTGTTGATGCTACTATGAATAGTTTTTTTTAAATTTTTGAATGGGTTTTATTTTTGTATACTGGAGATTAGCTCCCACTGCAGGTCATGTTAACTCTACTCCAGGCATGACAGCTTGAAATCTGAGGGGTGACAGCTGTTTTAGACGGGCATCGTGGCTAAAATAACTTTCCCTTTAAGGTGTCTGGATTCGCATTTCATTGCATGGTTGACCGAATTCTTTTATGTTTGTACTGGTTAAAGTTTAATCACTGCTCTTAAAGGGAAATCTTTAAGGGGGGACGTTAAAGGGAAAGTTTCTGCACAACCCCAGTCGGAACTACATTTGTGAGTGCGATCTTACCAACATTCATCTTTCCAACTGTAACGAAGCAAGCAGCAGCAGTGTTGGGACAAAAAAACAGAGACAGAGAGAGAGAGAGAGCGAGAAACATTAGCCATAGAAACACCACCAGCGGACCAGGGCGGTCAGATCACAGCATCCCAGAATGCACCAGCAAAGCCCAGATGAGCAAGATTGACAACGTTTAGAAATAAGACCTTGATGCCAGCATTGCTTTTTCATGCAAGACTAACACAGTATAGACAGCAGAAGGCCTTTAATGCAGTGAAGCATCTCAAACTTGTTTACAATGCAAGTACATGGCAGATCAAGGTGAGGGAGAGCAACCTGCAGCTCAGCGAAAGCCTCCCTTTTTCTTGTGGCAGTTTTTATTTCAGTACCAGCTGAGATGTGCACTTTTGTGATGCGGCCCAATCCATTTTTACAACAGTGATCTTAGCTTGCTGCTGGTTTTTAGAGAGCAAATGAAAAATCTAGCTTTAACAGAAAATGAACCCAAATCCTACACTGCAGCCCAGTCCCACACAGGGAAATGAGGCTGTGCGTACCTGGGTTGCTTACACCTCAGTGCTTTCCATTCCTCAGCAAGGGAGTGAGGAATTACAGAGAGAGTAACAGCACTTAACTCCACTGCTAAGTCCTGTAAAGGTTAGGGGAGGGTCTGCACCACAGCCCAAGTTAACAGCTCTAGTTAATCCCTCTGGCTTTAGCCTCCCTAAACCATTCCTAATTACTATCAGGACAAACCCGCTTTATTGGAAAACCGCAGGGGTGCCGGCTGAGCTAAACAAAAAAGCACTGAGCGCTACAGAACTGAGAGCACGTACACAACAACAGGTTTAAAGACATTAAACTAAAAGATGGAAAAAAAAGATTTGAGTTTCATAATGGAAAAAAGAAAAAAACAAAAAAACTAGACAAAGAAAGTGAGACTCATATTACAAAAATACATTCTCATGTTTGCTGTGGATCGTTTCGTGTTACAGATTTTATTGAATGCCAATTTATTTAACGTATGAGGATCAGCGTGGTTCCTCGTCCAAGTCTATTTCCTGAGCCTTTCTGAGCCTTGGCTGTATGTGGGGCGCTAATACCTGCTGCACAGGAAGTGACCTTAAACAGGAAACGGTTTCTGCCCGAACTTATAGTGTTAATGTGAAAATAAAGTGTGGAAAAATAAACTGCTTTTACACGATAAACCACAGCAAACTTAAACACTGAATCGAAATTAAAGGGAGCAGAACTGAAAGCAGGCCACAGGAAGGGTTTGACTGCAGGCTCAGTGAGTTTGAAGTTCAGCAGCGATTGTGAAGGACTGCGGCTGATTCAGAGCGAATGAGCCGCACACAGACAGAGGAAGCCACAATGGGAAGAAGATAGAAGGGGAAGCAGTAGAGTCAGCAGGAGAATGATCTGAGATCAGAGCCTTTACATGGTCTTCCTGTGTGTCTGCGTGCGACCAACCATTGCTCCTGAGTCAACCACAGCCTTTCTCAAAGCCAAGCACTCTGAAACACAGCTCACAGCAGACTCAACCAGCTCAGACTGGATCCCGTACTTATTTTTAAAATCCCATTTGAGCTAAAAAAAATATTGCTGCTGCTGCTTAATTTTTTATTACAAAGATTACAAAGTGGAGTTTGTTAAATCTGCTTACGGGCATGGAGAATACCCAGAAAGCCTGTTGTGTAACGCTGAGATTAAACCAGACTGAAATGAACCCTCTGTTTCCTGAAGGTACATTGCCGCGGTTCAGGGACATACCCTGGATCCCAAGGCTTAACAATGGATCTATCTACGAATAATACAATGGGGCTGATTATTATCAGTGCCTTCCACTCCAGTTAATAAACTTGAAATAAACACAGCAGGTAGTTTAAGTAAATCAGTTTTTTTTTTTATTTCTTATTTTGTAGCCTCTTTTTTTACATCCTAATTCTCTTGGTTTACGGCTTTATGTGGGGTTCTGAGTGCTAGATTTCATTCCAGTGCCATTTAATGAGCCAGTCTTTAATGAGCTCCTATTTTATGAAAGAGTTAAACACCTGTTCACTTTACAAAACTAGAACCAAGAAACTAAGTTACATCAAGTTCTCTTCAGCATTCTCAAGGTGTGTCTCATTTCGTAACCTCAGCAGGATTTTATCTTTCAGTGAAATAGGAGTTCATTAAAGAATAGAGGCAATGCTTTCAAGATCAGCCAGTAGGTGGCACCACAGTGGCTATGCAAGGTACACTGGAATTGAAAGGCAGATAAACCAATAAGGCCATAACTCATCTTTTCGATATTTCTTCTTCATGACTGATTTAACATTGCTGTGTTTTCCAGTGCACACGAGACAACACCCAAACTCAAATCACACAACAATATATTACAAAAAACACCCTCCCCCTTCCCTACTGCTTCACACACATGGCTAATCTGCAGCGATATATATATTAGCTTTCTTTCTCACAACACAAAGAAATGTGCATATGGAGGCTTGCAGTGAAATGTAATCCCCAGTTAATTAGCAGGTAGTGGGCCCACTCTCCTCCCTGCCTGCCTGCCTGCCTGCCTGCCAAGGTCTGTCCTTGCCAAGGCTAATTCTGGTGGCTTTCAGAGCGAGAGCCTCTAAACTAACCCGGCTAATTCTCTCCTGCCATGGAAGATGAGCTGGAAAAAGGACAGAATCTCATCACAAAAGAATCTCTGTTCGCATATTTTTTTTTTTTTTTTTGGCTAATGGTGCAGGAGGTCACTGAACATCAGTCGGCCAATCAGAGAGTGGAGGAGGGGCCTGTTGCCGTGGTGAGCGCTCACCTGTGTCCAGGTTGCCGTCGACGAGGGCCTCCAGGATTCCGTTCATGGCTCCCATGTAGAAGATGAGGCGGAGCTGGGTGACACACATGGTGACGAGACTCAGCATGAAGATGGGGCTGAAGATACTGCGCATGAACGAGGGGGTCTCTGTGAGGGGCAGAGAGCACAGTGAGAAACGCTGCCCAGGGGACACACCTGCAAATCAGTACTGCTTTCACAGCCCCCCTGATCATCGCGCTTTGAACTTTTCAACATTTTGCAGTTTTCCCATGCTTTCCGCACAATTATAACATATACATTACCATTGTTTGCCATGTTTTTTCATACACTTTACTGTACCTTTCACTATGACTTATCAGGACTATCAGGACAAAACAGCATAGGGGAAATGGTACTGAAATCAGCAGAATAATGTCGAATGTTTCAGAGTTTAGAAAACATTATTTGAAATGAAGGGATTTAAAAATGACAGCATTGAAGGAGAGATACTCAGCTGAAGCTCTGAGCAGGGAGGCTCTCAGTTCTAAACTCCTGCTCTCGCCTTGGTTACAGCTGAGATACTGCACCACCCTGCAGCTCAGCAGTGGTCTGTTTGACCCCCAGGGCGTACCTTCAGCCTGGGGCTGGCACTTGACCTCCAGGTCGACGGTGGACAGGCACAGCTTGTTGCCCTCCTGCGTGGCCAGGTCCTTGGGGTGCTGCTTCATGGAGTTGCCCACGCTGAGCCGCCTCCCCACTGTGGTCACCTGCTTGTAGAACTGCTTCCCTGTGATCTTGTGGTCGAAGCCCAGCCAGCTGAACTTGATCTTCACCCTGCGGTGGAGAGAACAGAGTGCTGTGAGCCCAACTTCAACCACGCAACTGCAAGACACACAGCAGGACTAAACAGGCGAAGCCCTCGTCGAGTGCGGTTATATGTTACTGTGCTCCTGAATAGATAAACCAGTTTGTGAGTACTCTGTGGAGTTTGAGAATTTGCCTTGCCAAAACATTGAAAAAAAAAAACACACATGCATTATAAAATAGACACACAGATAGGAAACTTAATGTGGTACAATCATACACACAGTGACAAGGGGATATATATATATTTCGATTGTGTCTTAAAGAAGGTAACCCTAAACTTTGTTGACCCATATGTCAGCACTAAGATACTTAGTGCTGAGAGAGCTCTTCTGAATTAGTTACAAAATACTAAACCAAAGGACAGCAGGAGAATGAGGTCAAGTTGGCAGAGGAGGGGGGGGAGGAGAGGGGGAGGGGGAGCGGAGGGGAGGGGGAGGGAGGGAGGTAGGGGAGGGGGAGGAGGGGAGGGGAGGGGGAGAGAAGCGTTCCACTTGTGCGGCAGTGAGAAACCACGGTTGTTTTCCCATATCTAAAGTTTGTCCTTGCCTCGGGCTCCACTGTTTTCACATCAGACCCCTTTGATATTACTAGAACTACCATCACTGTTATTGTTACTAGTGCCCGATATTGTATCAACACTTAGCCCCGGAGCCTTCCAATTGCAAAGCTAAAGGCTTCCACATTTAGCATGAAATAGGTGTCGAGTGAGAGCTGGTACTGTGAAAACAAACAGCGATCAGAGGGATTTCTACTGCAAACACAGTCCCGGGCTGAGCAGTGAGATCACAGTGCTGTACTGCAAGACTGTGTCTTCAGTGTGGATTTCAAGCAAGCTCTCAGCACCCTGTCTACGGTGTACAAAGCCCCAATCCAGTAATCAGAGAAGAGCGGTGGTATTGGGCAATGTGTTTCTCGCAGGGTGTGTACTGTAATTGTACACTGCAGTCCAAGATAAAAGACAGGAATGTGAAAACATGACAGTGCTGTTCTGTACCAGCCCCTAGTTTGCAGAGGCATCTTTCACAGCATGTTCTGTGTAGAGGTATCTCAAGTTTAACCAGGGGCTCGTTTAGGCTCCCTAAGGTGGTGTTTTGCTCATGTTACCCCTGAGCCCAGAGGGAGGTACTGTAAGTACGAGCGTTTCGAATGAAGATGCTGAGAAAGAACTCCAGTGACAGCATCTCTTTTAGTAGCACTACATATTCTCCCATTGCTCACCATGCTTTTCCACAATGCATTCACAATGCAATTCTCATGCTTTGTGCTTTTCATGTGACTGGTGCCTGCTGAGTTGCTGCTGAGTTTTATGTTTTATGATTGATGATGTGTTTCTTTTTTTTTTACTTCTTATTTCTTGTGTTGGATGTTGTTTGCTGTGATGCTGGGAGCCTCTTGCCAGCTCGTCATTGCAAAGGAGGATTTGTTCTCAATTGACTCCTCTGGATAAATAAAGCGATTGATTGATTGATTGATATCCTACAAACTAACCTACCGGACATTTTCCCCATCATGTGATTGCATGCCCTGAGAGGTCGTTGGGGGTGAGGTGTGATGGAGGTGAGGTGTGATGGGGGTGAGGTGGACATGGGGGTGAGGTGGACATGGGGGGTCACTTACGTGTAGTCCATGTCCTCAGGTCCAGGGAAGGGCTCCAGCGGCCAGTTGAAGAAGCAGTTGATGAAGACGAGACCAGAACAGGCCGCCCACACCAACAAGATAGTGATGAAGGTTACGCCCAGGTCATAGATCACCTGCAGAGGAGAGGGGCAGTAAGGGTAGAGCTCTGTCACAATCAGACTGCCCACAAACAAAAAGACAGCCCTTTAGCACACTGCAATACATACTACAAAACAGAGGCGGTAACCTGGCAGTCAAAGTACCCCTGGGTGAGAGGAAAATGCACTTCCAATCGGCTTTTAAAACACTCAGTGCGGAAGTGAATTGTAAAGGTGAGGGAAAGAAAGCTTTGTCTGTTTTTAAATCAGCACATTAATGAATGGATTTATTTAATACCTGCCGATAAATACTTCTTAAAGGCAATTGTGAGTACGGGTATCAGCACGCCCTTATAAAATATTATTGGAACACTACCTTGTTTTGTAGATTACTAATGGATTTTTAATATGAGTTTCCAGCAGAAAGTACAACATAGAGCAACACTGATGGCTTTGATAATGCACTCTGATGGCTTTGATAATGCACTCTGATGACTTTGATATTGCACTCTGTTCTTTGATAATGCACTCTGTTCTTTGATAATGCACTCTGATGGACTTCACTGCCTTGCATGTTACCTTAACCCCAGGGAATGTGACAGCAGAGGAGGCGTAAGAGCCGATCATCAGAGCAATGAAGGTCGATCGCAGATCCCCAAACATGTTCGGCAACTGGAGAGAAAACACAGAAACCCATTAATAGACCTGATAACACAGTCAAGGAATACATGTGTCTGTCTGTTTGTGTATGCACCCCTCCCTTCTATCTTTCTCTGGGTATTGTATATCTATGTTTAATGACTTTACATTCCTTTGGCCAATAGTTGACTGAACGGATGCACAGTGTATGATTAATTAAGTTAGAAAGACCCTGGCACTTGGTTAATACAACAGCTTAATGCTGATGATCACTAAGTGGGTGTGATCAAATCGCCCAGGGTGTGGTTACATGACAGGGGGTGTGGTTACATGACAGGGGGTGGGGTTAAGGCGGGGTTAGCAGGCCTGTGCGTGGGTGAGAGTACAGCGTGTTCCCAGCACACTTTAAACAAGGTCAGGGCTGCCGATTGCTACAGAGATAAAGTGCAAGCAAGCGATGCACAGCTTACTGCAGTACTGAAGAAAAAACAGACTTAATTACAAGATAGAGGCAGATGCTGTTTAATGCAGTCTGCTTTTTATCTATTGCATGAGATAGAAAACTGGACAGACCAACAGCTAAGTGTGTGAGTCGGTTCTGGTTTGCATAACCTTTTTTCTAAAGCCTTTTTTTTTTACAGCTAAAGGATTGTTGAATTAATCCTATTTGTTTATTAATAAGAATAGTTAAGAAGGACGATGCTCTACTGCTTCATATAACAGAGCTTTACAAACAGCTCTGGCTGCTTCGGTCAAGGGAGAGACGAGACCCGTGGGCAGTATGGCTGAGTGGGACGATGATGTCAGCGGGCTCCAGCAATAGTTTCACAACCTGCTTGTTTTGTTCCTGCCCCTTTAAATCTTTCGCGAAGACACATGATAGAGCATGAATCACAGCTGCAAATGTGAGCCCAGGCTGCGAAACATCCCGGGACAGTCTGCTTTATTTAACTATAAACACAGAAACCACATTCAAAACAATGGGATTAATGGAACAAGGGATGGCTCAGGGGAAAAAAACAATATAACACAGCTCTGGCCAAAAGTTTCAAAACACTTAAAATTTCAGGATTGAGACAGAAAAAAACTTTATGAACTACAAAATGATATTGCAAAAGTCTACTGGAAGCCATAATATAGTACAGCATTTCCTGTTAGCTTTCAAAATGTCAATTTTTAGTTTTTCATGAAGTATATTGAAAACTACAAAGTGGTGTGTAATTCAACATGTTAACATATAATTATTCAGCAGGTTTCATTTGACGTTAGTAGTTAATTCTAAGTGACTACACGCTATTGTTTCTAATCAATCGCCAATCAGGTGTCAGCTACTTCACCCTCATCTGTTTCCCTCATTTTGAATGTTCAATTACATTCCCTGCAGCAGCTCAGGAGAACTGGTAAAGCTAATGAAAAAGCAATCCTGGATATTGCCTCCTCGTTGTGAAAGCTGAGAGTGAGAGCAGGTTCTACCTGGCAGGTCAGTGCCGGCAGCTCAGCTAGGCAACGAAGGTCACGACTCAAGCAGGAGACCAAGAGCCACCTGGGAAGGCTGTGAGAAAACACTCCCCGCCGCTCGCCTTCTTCGGCAGCTTCGTTTCTTAAGACAACCACCACCCAAAAACCCATTCCATTACTTAGCTGGGGTCTGTTTGCAGTGGGGGATCAAATTGTGACAAACTTGGTTCTCAAGCCTTTTATTAAGCCAACCAATCACGAAAACAGAACGCCATGACCAACGTTCTAAATTCTAGAACTTTTGATGTCTGAGGTTTCGTCACCATCGCATGAGAAGTAATGGCCCGCAGCGCAGGGGATAATAAAACCTGTGCAGCCGAGCTGCCTGCTGGACTATGACTGATCGGCACGTAACAGCAGGGTAATGAGCCTGAGCGCGGGGCTAATGATTCACCATCCACCCTGCAGGAAACCTCCGATACAGTACATTACACAAGCAAAGCCATCCAGGGGGGGTTATTAGTTTGCTTATAGGTTAGCTGGGAGGTGACTTAATCATTCCGCTGTTGCGTTGGACAAGGCAACGGGCAGCAACGACACAGGCTGTCAGTCCCCTTCAGGAGTTTGCCCTCCAGTTTGCACTTGAATAAACTGCGTGGCTCACATAATCAAGCCAGCGCAGACCAGATGAGTCTTTTTATAAAAACGAGACAGCAGCTCCTTTAATCGTCCGGAGGCACGCATTTCCCGGAACACAGAGCAGTAGATTTAGAACAAACTGCGTTTCCAGTAAACAGGGAAGTATGTGGGGTAGTCTGGACCGGCCAGTGCCTGAGTTATATGAGTCACTGGTAAACAGCACTGGTTCATGCTGGCTCTGTGATTACTCAGCTTGCACATGACCTCTGACACACATCTTCATACCCGATCTTCTGCTCAGTAAAGGTCAACGGCTCACAAAGCTAATAAGAGTCGAGTCTTATGATAGAAATACATCTGATGTAGAAATGTGGTTGTATGGTTGGTCTAGTAGGTTTGCTGAGGTGCACTTACAATAAAAAAACCTGCTTTTTATTTATCAGTTTCCAAGAGAGGGGATGGGAGGTCTCGATATTAATATACTGTTAAAAATGAAAGGGCTTCGCACTGATTGTAAGCTACGAATAAATACTGTTAAAAAGTCATTTTGGGTTCTGTTTTCGGAGGGATGGTTTTCATCTGAGATCTCGCCGCACACCCGAGTTAAACAGAAGCGGATTAAAAAAACAGATGGGATGCCAGCTCCAAATGTCTCTTACTTTAACGACTGAGCGTTACGCAGCTGTAAAATTAAAAAAAAAAAAAACAACAGGTCCCTTTAGCTCGGCAGTGAAGAGGTTAATTCTGATGATGCGGGTCGCTCAGCAAAACGGACAAGACAAAAATGCACAGCGCTGTCTAATATTACCCCAGGAGCCGGTGACCTGGTCTGTGCTGGGAAGAGGAAAGAAGGAGGGAGGCGTTGTGCAATGCTCTTTCCTCGGAGTCTTCTCACACTGTCCCAGTCTTGTTTACTGCAGTGGCAGAGTGCTGAGTGTGCAGTGTGCTCTGTACAGGGAGGGGCCAGCCAGCCAGCCAGGCTCACTTCCCTTTCCCTGAGTCTGAGTCAGCTGATGGGACAGAGAGTTGGGACTGCTGTGTGCATCACAGCCTGGCACTTCACCATTAGCAGCTCAACACTGGCAGGCATGACTGCGCTCAGTCTGCACCCTTTCAGCCAGGCTTCTTGTTCTGCGTGCGTATAAAGCGAACTGATTAAAATTCAAATTCATAAAGAATTCCAGGACTCGGGAATAACACCTGAATCTCTTCTGCATTTCGTTCTGAAGTCATTCAATTTGAACTCAGCCCTGTTCCTTCACCTGTGATTGCAAAACCTTTAGGTTCTCCTTTCCCCTCCCTCCGTTCTAAGGAATTCACAGTAAACTCTTCACTAATTTATACGCCCACGAATGCACACCTTACACATGGGAATGAGCTGCTTCTCCTGTGTAATAATACCTGGGGAACCGTGCCCCATCACAACCACACTCGATTAGCTGCTCCTGTTTGCTGGTTAACCTGGATTAGGTTTCTTTGATCTGGTTTTTAGACACTCAGAGTGAAATCACAATGTTGGGCGGCATCTTCCACAGCAGCCCTTCCCATTGTAACTGACCTGACAGGTGAATCAGACTGTTCCCGGCACACTGCAGCAGCACAGATAATGTATAAAGGGGCCTCGGTGCTTTCTTTCACTGCCTCCCAGCCTATCCTTGAGAACAGGACCCTGATAAAACAAGCGTTTTTAGCTAATTTCTGAAATCTGTCTGTCATGCGGCGAGCTTCAGTTAAGCATTCAGGGATCAATGATATGCCCCATTAGGAACCTCTTGTAGCTAGCTAGCTGCCCAGGTACACAGGCTCTCCTGGTGTGCTGAAAGACTAAAGCACTCCTGGTCACGATGGGAAATGGCAGAATCTAATTTAAAGAAATTCTCACTGTACATTGCAGTATATAACTACAGTCGCAGACAATGTGTTTATAATAATCAGCACGAGCGAGCGTGCTTTCAGTGGCAAAGAGTTACCAATCGGGTTTGCTTCATGCTGTTGAATAACTGCACTCATTATTATTCATTAGTACCTGCTATTCCGTTAGGAAGCTGGTAGCTGACTGCACTTAATGCAGTAATAGCCTCTCTCTGTCTCCGACAGTGGCTGTGAAGGTTTCTAAAGTCGCTGGTAAGTGTCTCACTTCTCCAGAGCTTAGAAGTCAAACACATCGAAAAAAAACTTTCAAAGAGAGCAAAGGCACTGCCTTACGCAGCAAAAACAAACACGGCTGCTCTGAGTGGTTAGTGCAACAGAAAAACCACAGCCACGCTAAGATAGCAACGACCCAGGTCATGTGATTCCCCTGCTGTAAACAGCTGTGGGGCCACTTGCCTGCCCAGGCTTGTTTAAACTGTACTGTTTAAAAGCTGCGTCCCACTGAGGCGAGCCCTGATGTGATAACCAGAGGCGCTGTGGAGAGCCAGCAGGAAGCTGAAACCAGGGAAGGCTGCAGATCTGTGTTTCCTGCTTGGGAGTCGTGCTGATGAGAGAGGATCAAGACTGAGGAACAGAAGGGATGGGTGCCGGCCCTGCAAGTGTATTTCTAGTAGGATTAATGAGATGCACAAATGTTCCCTTTACTGAAAAACCCTTATATAATCCCATCGAATTACCCTGAAGAAACTCAAGCAGAACCGCTAGCAAACAGCCATTAAAAAAAAAAGAACCATGTGAATTTAGATCTTTTATTTAACATCGTGTCGTCAAAGAAACTACAAAGCGATATCGCAAAACTCTACCGGAAGCCATAATAGTAGTACAGCATTTCATGTTAGATTTTGAAATGTCACATTTTTCAATTTGTGTCAGTTTTTTCGTTAAGTATATGGAAAACTACCAAGCGGTGTGTGATTCAATAGGTTAACGTCGCATTATTCAACAGGTTTCATTCGACTTTATGAAGCAAAATGAGTTCATTCTATAGGGGGATGCAAAACGTTTGGCCCTAGCTGTGGACACTGACAGGCAAGCAGTTAACAAGAGCTTCTGATCTGCAGTAATAAATTACTAAATAAAAACTCATACTCAGCAGATCTGCTCTCGGGTAGCGATGTGGAATCAGGCGGGGCTCTGTGTGTGCGTGTGTGCGTGTGTGCTGACGGACACGATGTCACACTTTGAGAAGCTCTCTGTTTGCTGATCAATCCACTGGAAGAACAAGACAGCCGCACCAGCTGTCTCTAATGAGGCTCTCAGGCAAGTCTGCTGCAGCACTGCCAGCTGAATTTCACAAGTGCGATCCTTAACTCAGTCTGCTCCCAGACTCACATACCCATTCATTCTGTGGGCTTCAGCAGAGTACACTACTTAACCCTGCTCCAGCTACTCAATAAGACCCTGTGTTGCCCCTGTGTGTGACGTCTGTAGTTTACATCCACTCTGTGTAAGATCATGGAAATTCACCTGACTTCATTCGCTAACTCGTTTTGAAAACGCGATGATCACGTATCGCTTAGGGGAACGTCAACAGAGTATTAGTCTGTTCCAAAAACAGGACCAGGCTCCAGCCAGGTCTTAATTAATCGATCGAACACCTAGGTTCAATTCAAACAGGGGTGGACAAAGTCAGCCCTTCCACTCCTGGTCTTTGTTCCAGCCCTGTTCTAAACTGTTTAACTGAACCAATCAAACCTCCATCCAGACCCTGAAGTAGCTCATTATCTCATTGTACCTGTGAAACCTGGAGTGGAACGGCCCTCCAGGATCGGGATTGGACAGCCCCGAATTAAACAATGAAAGCCCTGTCCTCATAACAAAGAGGCATTGTGGGAGTCAAAGGAGGTCAGTCAAGCTTGTTTCTGTGGATCCTCTCCCTCCTCTCCTGATAGGACCCACGGATCTAGCTAAGCATGCAAAACAAGACACACCACTGTGGGGGAGTGTAAAGCCAGCAGCTCTATGGTCCTCTGATCTCCGTACAATGGCAAGGAGGAAGGGCAACAGCACATTATGTGTTTGAAGGGCAGACAGTAAACACGACCAGTTAAATGACAGTCAAGCGAACGTGGAGGGTCAATAACTGGTTTAGTCCTAGTTAATAATAACCCTTTAGCGAATTGAATAGAGCGCATTCTCCTGATTAATGAAAGGAGCATTGTTTTTAAACCCTGTATACCTGCAGAACAGGTTATAAGGCAGTACGGTCATGGCTCCCATTTGTCCCATAGAGCTGTTACACTAACACTAGTCTTCTGGTTATAAGGCGGAACACAAACAGCACGGTCTCTTAACTATGGCTCCGGACCACAGCGCTATAAAGGGGGAGCCCTGTATACAGTATAATTACACAACACAGCAAAATGAACGTGGCTTACTGTGAGGGAGGTGAAGGTCATGCACATCCCACCAAAGCCATTGAGAGACAGAGCGATGAAGATGAGCACCGACAGGGCTGCGGGGAAAAACACACAACAAACAAACACGGCTTAAAAACACAGGAGCCCACTGCAACTAATACAGCACAGACAGCACAGGCTTATACACACGGCTGCAGCCGCTGCCTTCGTGAAGTACTGAAAACAGTGACTTAGCCAAGGTCTTAATGTCTTAACATGCCCTAATCACATCCCGAAGAATGTTCTCGTTCATGAAGACGCTGAACGAATTCATTGAAACAATAGCATCTTATTAAAATGTAGCAATATATAATAATATATTAACACTAATCAAAAACGATCTGATGGCTGTCTTTATGAGTGTCTGTCCATCAACAGTAAATGATGCATCTCTAAAATGTTTGTGCTTTAACTTACAGTTTGGGTTACTTGCTCCATAGGCGATGAGTATGCAGGACACAGAAAAGCAGGCACTAAAACGAACAAATATCATTTCAGACTTTTCAGACTGAACAGTTCAGTAGCACACAGGGTCTTGTATATATACATATGGAGCTGATCCTGCTACAAGGTATCACCACAATTGAGCATGGGAAAGTTTTGTCACAGTATGCTGGGACAGTTTTCCAATAGAAATACAGCAAGGCTGTCACGGTGTGCCCGCTGTACCCACCTTCCGAGCAGACGCAGTTTGCGGGGCCCGTATTTGTCCATGACGATGCCCAGGGGCAGGGTGATGGCGCTCAGCAGGAAGGAGCCCACGGTGAAGGCCAGGTTCAGCATCTCATCCTGTTCCTTGCAGATCAGCCAGCCGTTCATGCGGATCACCACGTCCATGGTGTTCCCATCTACAGAGCTGTTTGTCCGGTTCTCTGTGTACGTGAGAGAGAGAGAGAGAGAGTGAGAGAGAGAGAGAGAGAGAGAGAGAGAGAGAGGGAAGTTAATAGATTTAATAAACAGCAAAAAAAAACAACAAACGCGGTTCTGTTCTCAGATCTCAAGTCAGAGATGTAAGAGACTTTGGAAGATGAATAAGTGGCTAATTAACTAGGAATCATTAATTTGCAACAAAATAAGGTCAAGTCATTTTTTCATTCTTTTAAAGATGTCAGTACACTAGAGATTCACACACGCACTGCTTGAGGTTTTCATAACCTTGGTCCACAACAGCGACTCTATTTAGACTGTGTTAAAACGTACTAAATAGACCACCAGGCAGCAGTGATTTGTGATTGCTGAAGGGTTCTGAAACTGTATTTGTTAATTATGTGACAGTGATTATTTGTATGGATGCTGACTGCGATTTTAATCCAATCCAATAAGGAACAATGTGTTTGCATGTCATTTGAATACATTCTGAAAGAGTCCCTATCTCTTCTATGGTGCAATACTAAGTTGCCCTCCCTCTTATCCTCCGGGCCTTCCTGACTACATGGGAAGCGTCTTCTGGCAGGGCAGGGTTTAACTGAGGACCCAGGGAACTGGGTGAAAGGTTAGGAACACTGCAAAAACAAGCAGATAAATAACCGAGCACAAAGACAGGAAGAAGACAGCTGTAAAAGCCCACAGTAAACAGCCCAGGGGGGGTGTTAAGAAGTCCTTGGTGTTGCTACGCAGATCTGCTTCCTCTGAAGAAGTGATGTGATCACGTGACAGCTGCTGCCTTTCACAATACCCAAGAACCCCAGGGCTAAGGAACATTTCAATTACCAGCACCTCTGTCAGAGAATATACTGTATGTTCCCCCCGAATATATGTTCCCCCAAGAATGAATATTCGTTCCCTCTAGGAACCAATATTCGGGAATATTGGTTCCCCTTCCGAATATTTGTACCCCCTTATTTTTTTGTAACAAAGTCATCTTTCTTTGCATATAAGTCTATATCAATGCACTTCAACTAAAACCTTAATTTTGAGACAACTTTCCCTAACCCTAACCCTAACCCAAACCCAGTTCCCTCTGACAGGTCTCACCTACAATAATACATGATAACAGCATGGCAACAGTGCTCACATTTACTAGCATCATACACGCATCAATTACATAGAAATATGATAAAGAACAAACATGCATTTAGTGGGGAACAAATGTTTGCTGGTGGGAACAAATACTCGTTCCCCTGGGGGACAAATATTAGGGGGAATCTTGTCTTGTCTGGAAGGCAGCTGACATGTTCACCAGTAGAAAGTGATAAACATACAGGCACTGTTCTTTAAGTGAATGTAATTGCAGATGCGGTTACGCAGCAGCACAGCTACACGGCAGCACGTGTCATTTCTGTGTTATTACAGGGCAATTACAGACCGTGTAGATTCAGTTCCTGTAATTCTTTTAAATGGGAACGCGCTCCATATTTTTAAATTGCGCATGTGTAAAACATGTGGGCTGCACAGTCAGTGTCTAACTGGGTCTTTTTTGGGGGAATTGAAATTGTTACAAGAACATTAGTGAACGCTTCCCGTTATTTGATTGCAAGAGGCTTCCCACATCGCTGTGAGAGTGAAAGAGGATGGAGTTGTGGGGTGGGGGTGGTGGTATGGAAACAGCAGCTGTTTTGTAGGAAAGCTTTGCTGAGTCAGGCTCTTTTGAGTCAATAACGTTGACAGCATCCTGCATTAAGAGTCTGTCATTTTACAACAATGGCCCCAGTTCTCAAATACCTTGTTTCCATGCACCACTCAACCCTGCTGCCCCTGACACTGCGTTTCCATGGAAATTTAGACGACCCGCATTGGCTTTCAATCAGAGCTGCCCCTCAGTATTTCTGGACCCTTTCTCAAAGCAGGTCAAAGCGGATTGGGTGGAAGTAAGTCACAACACTGACTAATCAAGTGACGAGTGGGCGTAAACGTTTTATCCCTATCAGGGGTGAGCAGGTGCCTCCGTGCTTTAATATTCTTGTCTCGTTTTTTGTTTTTTTTAGTAACAAAAAGCTCTAAAGCATTGTTCGGATTATCAGTAGCAAAGCAATCGCGTCCATCCTTTCGGTTTTGCAAACAAATGAATGCGGCCTTAGCCGCAAGGCTTGCTGGGAAAGAACCGCCAACATCTGTCGCAAAAAGTCGCATTGCACGGAAACAGCGTCTTTTCACTGATCTCGGACAGGCTATCGATGGGCGATCAGGAGAAATGAACCCGGATCAGCTCGGACTGGCGCTCAGTCCCTGCTCATGGAAACAAGGTCAAAACGATTTACTCCAAATCATCACTGGCCCAATTTTTTTTTCAGCAAGGAGAAAGGCACCCAAAAAAAAAATGTCACTGAACCTGAAATAAACCATTCAGATGTTTCACTCAGGGTCTTGTAGGCAGTCTTCACAAAAGTCTGAACTAAAACCCACAACAGCACATTCCTTTCAGTACAGGAGGCTTGTGCAAATAACAAAAACCCAGCCCTGCTCTTTGTTTAAGCTGTTGAGTGGGTGGTTACCCCGACTCTCACATGTGACAGCCCCCAGGGTGGAGGGTGTTATGACTCTTACACAAACGGTTAGCTGTTCCTCGCTACAAAGAAGCCACAGTGCGCCAACCATACAGGTGTTTCCTGAAGTTTTCAGACAGACTGGCAGCACGAGCAACTGATGAGAGTTAAAAACATCTCTAACCTCTGTATAAGATACAGTAGACCCTGATATTGGTGCGATACAGCCATCCGAAATGGCTGTATCACATCAGATAGTTTGTATCAGGTAGCAGTGACGTCACATTAAAATTAGCCACACTGTTTTAATATTTATAGTACTGGGCGCTGTGCAAGATTCAAGCCTCTGGTGGGTAGCTGCTCTGTGCAATGACTATCTGCTTCTATGGCACTTCTATGGCTAATCAAACTTAAATCAGGCTTGTCCTCAACTTGCTGTACACATCTTTTTCCCCATGCTGTCTCGCAACAGAACTGAGAAGTTCAGCGTACAGTGTCTGCCTATTTTTACACAGGATGCCTGTAGCTGCCAAGGGACCGGTCAATATTTACAATGAAGCCAGCGGGGATTAACAGCCTGTGCAGACCGCGAGACAGAGAGGGAGGGGTTGCTATTATTGGAATGGCAGGTTGGTGCCCATCCTTCCTGAGCTCCAGGACTCCCTTGTGTTTCCAGCGGTCCTGCCAGCATCACTGTCTGGAGTTTAATGAGGTGGAGGAACCCAATGCAGAACACACAGGCTGGGGCTGCACAGGAAACACCGTGTTTGTGGCTCTACGGTTAGGACTGTGAAAAGTCGATAACGTGCTAGCTCAGTCAAGGGGGAGAGGCAGAGGGGTGAACAATTCACCTACTTGAACTAAACTATTAACTAAACTACTAGTCCCTTGACCCCAAAATCGACACGCTCTCTTGTCCATCAGTGTCAGTCGAAACACCAGCTGTCTTGTGACCAGTCCTGGCTTTTGGGAGGGAATTCAAACGCTGAGATAGCAAGTGACAAACACACCCATCAAGGCAGTGCCAGTTGAGGGTTTTTACTCCCCTGTCTGTCTTGAAGCTGATAAAGGTCTGTACAGTGAATGTCTGTTGTGCTCTTTCGAGTAATGTGCAGCTTCTCGCGGTCAGCAATCCATACTCCTCTGTTACGTATTAACTGCTGCTTCTAGGTTTTTAAATAAATGAGACTGAGTGTTTAACCTCTGACCTCCTGGCCTATACAGATTGGGCAAGAATGTGTTTGAAGACCACGGGCTGATGACCGTGCGACAAAATCAAGCCCAGGATACGCTGTGTAACAAGGTCCAGCACAAAGCTCCCCCTCACAGGAGTGGGCACTAAACCAGCCCACTGTTTATTTAATACACTCTAGTTAAGTGGCACAATAAAATTTTAACACAGGTGACGAGGCAGATGAGGAGGCGGGGGGGGGGGGTGTTGTGTCTCCATGGAAACGCAGTCAAAGCCATTTGTGAAAACAGACCGTGCACTGTTGTAAAGCAGGAAGTTCACATCAATTAAAAAGTAGATCATATCTGTGAGTGAATTTCAAGTGAATTTTTTCCCCAGAAACAAATGGTGCTAATGACTTTGGAGTAAAGGTCTTTGTGAAGTTCCCCTCAGTTTCCACTTTCGTCCTGGCTGTCGTAATCTCGCCCAAACAGCGTGCCAGCTCCTAGCTTTCAAAGGTCATCAGTCTCAATGTGCAATAAAACGGATTTCAGAGGCAGCGTTGAGAAACTATCACCACTGACTGCCAACCAAAGGGCTGCTGTACCCCTCCAACACCCCCCACCTCCAGCAGGTAATCTCATTGTCCTCTCAGAGGGTCACAAAGATTAACGAGGCAGATAAGCCCTCAGGAAACCTGCAGAGCTCAGTGTTTGCAGGAACTCTTTACAATTGATAAGAGAACCGGTAAACACAGGTGTAGAGGATAAAAAAAAAAAAAACAGCTTCTAATTGATCAGCAGTACCTCTAATTACACCGAAAAGAAAGCGCTTAGGAGATTATCTTATCTGCTCTCACAGCTTTCCAGTAGCGGGTAGAAAACTAGTCAGAGCCTTGTAGCATGTGGGGTGGTTCATTCGATCACAAAACACAGTCAAACCTCCAGGTTTCGGAAGCCGTTCATTGAAGATCACTGCAGTAGAATAACTGGCAGGCTCTTGTGTAGACTTTAAATAAGCCCACTTGACAAACTCTCCCATCAGTTTATTAGCACACACAAGAGTGGGCTCACCTTAGTCAGACCGGAACTCTCATAACAGGCAAGCTAAGTCACATGACTCTATATCTATCTATATTTTCGTGGCGTTCCAGTAACTTTAGATTGTTCGCCTGGGCAATTCCAGGAATCTACAGGTTCAGGGGTGATACCTGTAAGAGTTTTAGGAGCAACTCTTGCAAAATTCCTGACACTGTTACAAAGTCAAAACTAAAGGTCAGTCATGAGAGTAATTATGATTGCCTCGCAATAACTGATTAAAAAAAAACAAGCAGATTCCAACTCGATGCAAAAACAGAATCCTAAACCACAGATAAGATAATTAACCGCTGGGGATGAAAGGTAATTAAAGCTCTCGGATACCGCGGACGCAGCAACTGGTTTCCAAAGACCTCATCTGTTCGTCTTTCTCAGAAACCTTCAGACTGTACAAAAGTACAAAGTGCCACCCACTTTGTGCTGAGTTTGATGCTTTTGCAATCAGAGCTGAGTCGATTACTCAGTTTGTTTAACAGTGTGCCATAAAAAAAAGAAGGGTCCAAACCACGCCTGGTCTCTTATCGCTGGTGAGAAACGCACACATGCAGAAAACACCCAGCTTAGTAAATCAGCTGCACAGGCACGTTTTTTGAGCGGGTACCTCACCTCAGCCCGTCTCCTGGGAACAGTAGTACAATTTGTGGACTTTACACTACTCTGGACTCCAAAATATGTGGAATCGGATGCAGTCAGCATGTCCTAAAAACATTCAGATCTTCAAAGGTGCATTTTAAAATCACATACGAGGGACCAGCAGTTTTGTGTGCAGCTGTCATCCCCGCGCAGTTTTGCTTTGGGGTCCTTTTGCCAAATATGAGACTCCTCGGGTATTAGCTTACAGTACAGAGGTAAAACTATCAGTACAGGGTACTGTAGACTAAATGCCTTCATCTGTGTTTAAGATGATTTTGATAACAAGCTATTACTAGTTGCGGATATGGACAGATCTGTATAATAATTTTCAGTAGGTATATAGACATATACCTCAGTCTCAGTCCATGCATGTGTTTCAATACAAGATCACTGAGTGCAGCAAACGCACACACCCCAGCTTTCTCCACCCGTCTACCCAGTGCCTCTAAGCATAAGAATTGCAACACATTGGTTTGATCAACAACTGAGGGGCATTGGGGATACTGCCCCCTAGTGTATAACACACAGGGCATCGGGGATACTGCCCCCTAGTGTATAACACAGTCAGGGCATCGGGGATACTGCCCCCTAGTGTATAACACAGTCAGGGCATCTAGGATACTGCCCCCTAGTGTATAACACAGTCAGGGCATTGGGGATACTGCCCCCTAGTGTATAACACAGTCAGGGCATTGGGGATACTGCCCCCTAGTGTATAACACAGTCAGGGTACTGGGGATACTGCCCCCTAGTGTATAACACAGTCAGGGTACTGGGGATACTGCCCCCTAGTGTATAACAAAACCAGGTCAGCACTGCTCAGGGGAAAGGAAGACTGATTCACTTCAGGTAGAGTGGATTGAAAAAAGACAGAAAACAATGAAGGTCTAGGAACCATCAGTCTCTGCTTTCACGTCACACAGTGCTAAAGTGCTCACAGTAATTGCTGGCAGACACTGAGAGGACAAGGCGTCAGGTATCTCATATCATGCTGAAGATTAGATACCTGAACTGTTTTTTTTTGTTGTTTTTCTTCCCCATTCCCTTTACAAAAGCTTGTCCTTCTCTTTTTCATAAATACAGCCGCTGCACTGTCCTGGAAGCCTTGTTTCAGTTCCCTCTGATAGTGTTACAGTTGAGCTCTGTGCAAAGTCAGCCCAGGCTATCTGATAACCAACAGCAACCCGCCTCTGTGAAAGGTAGTGTCTGTGTACAGTGAGGTCGCCATGGAGACGTGACATCTGAGGTCACTTAAGGTCAGGGGCCATGCACACGCATACAGGCTCAGGGGACTTAGACTTACCTGGTTCGTGGCAGAGGTAGGCATAGAAGCCCTCGGACTTGAGCATGATGAGGAGCGATCCCCAGCCCAGGAGCACGGCGGAGAAGAGGAGGTTCTCAATCACCGCGGTGACCGCCATCCACCAGCGCCGGGCGTGAGCAGTGGCAAGCGTCGGAGCCATGGCAACGTCAGAGAGGCGTGGATGACCGGGAAACTAAGATTCCGACCTGCCGGGGAAGAACGGGGAGAAGCAGTGCATGAAGACAGCAAAAAAAATAAATAAAACTAGCGGCTTTGATTTCAAAGCGAGATAGAGTGCTGAAGAGACCTTGAAATGCATGGCTTGGTTGTTTGGGTCTAGTTTTGTAAAATGAACAGGCGTTTCCTTGAAATCTACTTGAATCTGAGGGGGGTATTTTCAAACTTTTACTCCAGTCTTTACAATGAACAATTGAAAGGAGACATGGTTAATGTTACACAACGAGAACCAAAGACTAACGTGTCATTTGCTTTGTATTACACAATGTGTTTTAATGATACATAACATACACATAGCCGGAGGAAAATGGTCTTTGCTTTTAAACTCTTGTGACACCAGCTTGTTCCTAACTCTTGTTTTCAATAATAACTCAAACCCACATTACTGCCAGAGTGCTGCTCGCTCCTTTCCAGCCCTGAAGCACAAATGCCTGGCTCTACCTGCAGACTTGTTGATGGTGTCACCCTCATTACCATACAGCAAACCATTTATCTCCTTCGCACATCATTGTGCGTGACAGATTTTTTTTTTTTTGTTTTTCCCCGACTCATGTTACGCTGAGTAACGGTACCCCGCATGAATGCATTAGCCACCGCCTACAGCAGCAGCCCGCTTGCATGTTAATGTTTTGCAACTGCTTGCTTGTCTCCTCTCAACCACATCAATGCGAACAAAAAACCCCAACGCACTGAACGCCATTTTCAACGTGTGTAATTTGGTATTTTCGGCAAAAACAAGACCGCTCAGACTGGTTCTAACTTCTTTGCTTGGGTCACGACAACGAGTAAAATGGGTTGAATTTTGGCAGGGTGCTTCAATTCATTTGCTTTTGTAATTAATGAATTAATTAATCGAATTCATAACTCGTTTTGTGTATTTCCTCTGCTTTGCGGTAAGCGCCTCAGTCTCACGTAAACAACGCTGTCCTCGCTCGCACTCTCCGAGCCAGGCGCGTGTCAGTGCCTTCCTCCTCCCACTTTGGCGCCGAAGCTCCTCCCGCCGGTAGCTGATTGGGCAATCGACTTTCCTTCTCCGTCTTCCATTGGCCCGCAGCTCCGCGAGCGCTGTAGGGGGGAGCCAAGTGCGCCAAGTTCCAGCCGGTTCGAACCAGCGCGGCGCGAGATTTTGCAATGTGCACGCGGAGAGTATTTATGTTCTGGTTTTCTGTGTTTGTTCTTCAGGGTGGGGGTGGAGGGGCTCAGAGGAGTCGAGTCCCGCTGTTTCGTCGCTAAGTTTCGTCGCTAAGGCTGTGTGGTCCAGTGGTTAAAGAAAATGGCTTGTAACCAGGAGGTCCCTGGTTCAAATCCCCCCTCAGCCACTGACTCATTGTGTGACCCTGAGCAAGTCACTTAACCTCCTTGTACTCTGTCTTTCTGGTGAGATGTAATTGTAAGTGACTCTGCAGCTGATGCATAGTTCACACACCCTAGTCTCTGTAAGTTGCCTTGGATAAAGGCGTCTGCTAAATAAATAATAGTAATTGTATCTTCTCTAGTAATTACTCGACGAATATATAACACGATATAAAACGCTCTAACAACTATTCACCAAACTTGACAACCTGATTTTCGAGAAAGTAAACACTGTCTCACGATTACTAGAAACGGGATTTTTTTGGGGGGGGGGGTGGGGGGGTTGCTTAATTTAAATAAAACACATGTTTTATTTTTTTTCCCAACACTAAATCTGCATTAAACTGGTCCGCTAGCTGTGGTGGTGTTCACAGAATAACGGGGTGAAGCATTCAAGTGAAACAGGCTGTTTTTGCCTGGAGGAAAGCGAGTCGCTGTAACTGGTCTGAACTGGACTGGCCCCGCTGTCACAAACACCTCGCGGTCTGCATAGATACATACAGGCGGCTCACACGAAGCTCCGCGGGTGATTGTGTAGTTGTTAACGTAACTTCCACATACCTATATATAGAGATACGTCTTACTTTGCTATCATCTTGTTGTTTTGCACAGGAAGCATACGGACACTTTAATATTTCAATGAAGAAATATATGCATGCACCACAAGTAGCAGGATCCGCAATACTATGCGATACAGCCAGTGCACACCAGAGAAAACATTGTTCTGGGTCTCCTATGCTTAACCGACCATGAATGACAATGACAAATATCTGCTTCAAGTCAGCAGTAATAACTAACATACGAAAAAAAGGAGTGTTTGATTTCATTTTGATTTGATGTAATTGTAACTGCTTTTTTACACTGCCCTATAGCCTCTTAATTGTTTATATTTCAACTTCGCTGTTAATATTTTTTTTTCATCTAAACACATAGCCTTAGCTTTATCTAGAAACATACCGCTGTTTTTTTTTTTTAAGAGAACGCTTATTTAAATTCCTCGAGTAAAATGTCATACATGAAGCCCTCCGTTATATTACGCGTTGTTTTATTCATCAAACCCTTCAATTCACTATTTCTAGCCAATCTCCCCTATAGAGCGCATACTGAAAACGTAAAGAAGCACCGCGTGTTTCAGAGGAAACGAAATCAGTTTGTATTTGTTTAAACACATTTATACAAGTACCAGTAACGCGATCATTACCCCCACACTGTTACTGCAGCCCCGCAGAGAGGGGTAATACAAACCATTCACCGGGTAGCTAACGCTGCGCTGTTTTCACTCCATCATATCCAGTAAGAATTAGAAACATGCACATCTATATCAAACAATAATATATGATATATTTGCCTTTTTTCCCCCGGGTGATCTCAATTCTGTTTTTATGTCAGTATGCAATCTTGACGCAGAATAAGCCAGTCTGTAAATACCCAGGTACATGATGCGGGGAACAATGTTTCATACAGCCGCTGTTATTTCAAACAGAATAATAATTCAGCAGCAAAATGGCTTTCTGAAATCATCATCCATACTTCAATGCAACTGTCACCCTCAATGCATGCTTTTCTAATAAGATGTGACAGTATTTGATTTGCTCTTATCTAATTGCAGGGCTGCTGTTCTGCATGCCACGGTGTCCTGGTCATGCGTTGCTTGTTTTTCTCTTCGTACCTGTCACTGGTCCTGAGTGAAATCTGCAGCCCCGCTCGCTCGGGATTGATGTCGCGCTGGTGATGCTAGTAGGTGCAGCTTGCTCGCTGCAGCGTTTCCTTGACTCGAGTCTGTTTGGGCTCCCTGTTCAATTTCCTCTTTTTTATTTAGCTCAAGAATATTGCACAAACAGAGCTGCGACGCGATTGGCTAGAGGAGCGGCTAGATACAGACCCCCAGCCAATCAGAAAAGCGGTTCGAGCTTTAGGGATTTTGAACAAAAGAGAAAAACAGCATAGGGTGCTTCAGTCTTGTTCTGCAGAACAGAGAGAAACGAGAAGGGGTGGAAATAAAACTTCTACAAAGAACAAAAACACCGGGGTAGATGTACACATGTTTACCAGTCGAAACGTAAATCACGAGGAGGCAGGGTTTAGTTGTGTCAGAAAGACATGAGGGTCACAAAGGCGAATTAATCAAACAGGCAGGCTTGAAAGGGCGTCTTTATGGATTATTAAAAAGTGGGAGTTTAAAGTCATACTATTAGTATGACTTTAAACTCCCACTTTTTATAGATGTATATATAGGAAGCAACCATGTGTGCCCCTTTACTATTACTTTACACACAATAATATTACAAAAATAAACCAAACTCCTTTAAAGGAACAGTGAAAGGGTGCAAAGTTCAACAGTGTTGTTGAAGCTGACACACTGGGATCCTTCAAGAAGCTGCTTGATGAGATTCTGGGATCAATAAGCTACTAACAACCAAACGAGCAAGATGGGCTGAATGGCCTCTCGTTTGTAAACTTGCTTATGTTCTTCTTATGTTCTTCAAAGGACTGAGGACGTTTCTTTCCTAAGAGTCCTTCATTGCGGGAATGCCATGTGTTAGCTGATGAAGGACTCTTATGTTCCAAGCGTCCTAAATGCTTTTGTATTTTATTTTGCATTTATTTTGTATTTTTTTGTTTATTTTTAAAATTCTTGTGTGTAAAGTAATAGTAAAGGGGTACATGATTACTATATGTGTGTGTGTGTGTGTATGTGGTGTGTATGTGGTGTGTGTATGTATGTGGGGTGTGTGTATGTGGTGTGTATGTGTATATGTGTATGTGTGTGTGTGTATGTGGTGTGTGTGTGTGTGTTTATGTTTTCAATGCTTAAGGAGACAGTGGAAATGGCATTGGACTGTAGATGTTGAGTGACGTCATTGCCATTCTTAACGTGCAAGTTCCTATGGAAAGTCATTGAGGAGCTTCTTCTGTATAGAGATCTTTACTCCCGACAAGCGCAGAAGATATTGGAAAGAAACTGGAGCAAGGACTCACCACTTTTAAACTTTAAAATATGCTCACGGAGATAGGAATGTCTACATAGCTTACAATGCACGTTTGGAGGATTGGTGGTTTTGATAAACATCTTTTCTTTCCCAGACTCAGTAGAAGCCGGCTTGTTGTTCCTAAGCTGCCGGTCGCAGCCCCCCTCTCAGCCTCCGGGATCACGTTACACTTGTTTTGGAGTCTCGCTCGTGTACATTAAGGAGAGTCACTCCTTCCAATGCTGCACTTAATCAGCCTTTAGAGGGGGCAAAGGTTAAAACAATGTCGTCATCATAGATCGTAGTTCCCCATGCCATAAAACTAAAACTAAAAAAAAAAACAGATAACATTTTTATTTATTTATTAAATGTATTTGATTTCGCGTCCCAAGTCACATAACTTCTCAGGCTGCGATTAGAAAGTTGCCCAACATCTTTCCGCCGCCGTTATCGGTTGCCTTTACCCATAAGCAACAATGGATGCTGTCCGGTAATTAAGGGTATAACTCTTAAAAAACGAAGAGAACGTTGCGCCACTCTGACAAACAAAGAACAGCAGTTGCTTCCCAAAAAATGCCGTGCCCCCCCCCCCCCGAATTGTGTACTAGTGTACTTTCTACTTTCTATTGAGTTCATATTGTTTCTACAGTCACACATTCCAGGCGTTAAGCACATTTATCAGGTGAGCTATATTTATAACCTGGCAGTCCCATTTAATTAGGCACCTTATTTTAATTTTTATTACATGGATTTATATTTTCCCCTCGAATGACTTTTCTTTTTTTTCCAGATAAAAGGTGGTTTCACTTGAGCCTGTAGTGTTATATATAACACGTGTTTAAACTTTTGACAGGACAATCGAAGCCTATGTTTAATTTTCAGTAATTGTGTGCAGCAGGGCAGGCGTTCAGAGTTGGAGATCTAGAGACTCTATATACGGCTCTGGGAGAGCTGATACATCAGCGCCCCCTAGTGGAATGAATTCGAAAGAACAATAACAAGTACCCTGGATTTTAATCTACGAGTTCTATACTGGGGTGTTTATGAAGCGATGCATTATTGTGGTTCGACGTATAAACAGTTCTATCAGAGATTTCCTGCGTGTCGTGACAATTTATTTAAATTTAAACATATCTAAAATGATATTAAAAACGCAAGATAAGGGAGCTTTATTTTACATTGCGCTTCGCTCGGCTATTAAATAATAGATGACACCAGAGATAAACACGTTGGAGTTTGCAAAACAGCTCTCCTGCGCCCCCTATGGCAAAATGACAATAATAAATTTAACACAATTGTTTCTAATGCATTTCAGTCGGCATTTTTTCTTTTTTGTCAACATTTTTTTTATGTAATTTGTTGGGAAACAAAATAAATAGATATATTGTTTTAAATAGGCCTATACAATAAATCATAGATGCATACAGTAAGTATGACACAATAAAGAACATAAGTACACAAACAGACATCAAAAATAGGGTTAACGATAGAGAATAATAAGAATAACAACAAAAGTATCCGTTAATTAAAAGTTATGGCTTTTTTTAAAGCATAAGGTCCTTGAATTGCTGTGAGTTGTTAGCATACAGTAATTTAGTGTTCGGCGATGCTTTTCCATTAGCGAGTCCCCGCTGCATTGATGGCTGGATAGTACCGACTTTAATACTGTTCCAGTCTTGGCAGTCACCATTGTACAGCAGAATTCAAAAAGAACTCCTAATGACAACGAACACGTCTGATGGTACAAGTGGGTTATCAGGGTGTGTTTCACTTTTAACTTAAAAACACGTCAGCCAGTAGTTGCTTTATCACTTTGCATGGTGGGTGTATTGAGACACGCCATTGTGTAGCTCGATTGAATAGACTCTATTATGCTTTAGGGTAAAGTGAAGTGCATATGTTATTCTTCAATGGTAGTAAATCGAAACTGCATGGATTACCATTGCAAATCGAAACTACATGGATTACCATTGCAAATCGAAACTGCATGGATTACCATTGCAAATCGAAACTGCATGGATTACCATTGCAAATCGAAACTGCATGGATTACCATTGCAAATCGAAACTGCATGGGTTACCATTGCAAATCGAAACTGCATGGATTACCATTGCAAATCGAAACTGCATGGGTTACCATTGCAAATCGAAACTGCATGGATTACCATTGCAAATCGAAACTGCATGGGTTACCATTGCAAATCGAAACTGCATGGGTTACCATTGCAAATCGAAACTGCATGGGTTACCATTGCAAATCGAAACTGCATGGGTTACCATTGCAAATCGAAACTGCATGGGTTACCATTGCAAATCGAAACTGCATGGGTTACCATTGCAAATCGAAACTGCATGGATTACCATTGCAAATCGAAACTGCATGGGTTACCATTGCAAATCGAAACTGCATGGGTTACCATTGCAAATCGAAACTGCATGGGTTACCGTTGCAAATCGAAACTGCATGGGTTACCGTTGCAAATCGAAACTGCATGGGTTACCGTTGCAAATCGAAACTGCATGGATTACCATTGCAAATCGAAACTGCATGGGTTACCGTTGCAAATCGAAACTGCATGGGTTACCGTTGCAAATCGAAACTGCATGGATTACCGTTGCAAATCGAAACTGCATGGGTTACCATTGCAAATCGAAACTGCATGGATTACCATTGCAAATCGAAACTGCATGGGTTACCATTGCAAATCGAAACTGCATGGGTTACCATTGCAAATCGAAACTGCATGGGTTACCATTGCAAATCGAAACTGCATGGGTTACCATTGCAAATCGAAACTGCATGGGTTACCATTGCAAATCGAAACTGCATGGGTTACCATTGCAAATCGAAACTGCATGGATTACCATTGCAAATCAAAACTGCATGGATTACCATTGCAAATCGAAACTGCATGGGTTACCGTTGCACTAGTGTGGCAGATTCGGTGTGGGGGATGAGGAGAAACTCAGCATATATTCTTTCTTTCTTTCTTTCTTTCCTTCTTTCTTTCTTTCTTTCTTTCCTTCTTTCTTTCTTTCATATTTGCACTTGAAACATAACCCATTCATATTTTTTTTCCTTTGGAATAAATGTGTGTAAAACATTTAAAAAGTTTCCTCTAGTCGCGTTTGTGTGACAGAGAGAGTGGGAGCGTGCGTGTGTTTTTTAAATAAGAAAATAACCATGGAAGCCTACGTCATATGAACACATAAACCATTACTTGTGTACTTCAATGTGTGATTTTCCCTTTTAATAAATATAATATATAAGTCATACAGTACATACTCTGTGAAATCAAAATATTACTTATAGAATTTAGCTGGAATAGCTTCAAAGGCATCCCTCATGGAAAAAGACACGATTAATAAATATAATTCGGATTTTAATATATAAATACAAATACATGAACTGGACTAACAGTAATTTCCTTGTGTTACACATGCATACCTGTCAAGGTCCCAGGACACTGAAGTTTTGTGAGGGGTATTTTAAGCGAGCGAAGTGGCACTGGGTGGGGTGGGTTTAACCCCTCCTGCAGGTGGATCCATACTTTTTTTAAAAAATATAATGTCCCAGAAACTAAACTAGAATTCAGTATAAGAGGCCTATAGTGTAGCCCTAGAGATGACGGTGTTGAATCGTGGGTGTGTTTTGGGTTGCATGTTGTTATATGCCCAAGTGGCAGACTTGCAATCTCTTACGACTCTGTCATGTTGCAATCATAACAGCAGCTGTCGCTGTTCACTGCTCTGTCATACTCACATCCCACTCAATCCCACTCACACCATGTCGCGCTGGGTAGGGAATAGACTGGCCACCAGATGGCGTGCGAGGGAACCAATCGGAGCTATACAAATAAATACAGCACACACTGTAACGAACCTGTAGCGTCCAAGCCTTTTCTACGGGAGCGAACGGGAGATTGCTACATTAAACGGGTCCCGGTCTGAAGATTTTTTCTGACCGGGAGATTGGTCTTGAAAAGGGGAGGGTCTTGGTCAAAACGGGAGACTTGACAATCGGATTGCATATTATCATTTACTGCATGCGTAATTACAATATAATTACAGGGTTGTATTCGTATTTATTCCACGTGTAGGTTAACAGTAACTACAGCTATGCGCATGAATGCCGTTTGAAGTAATCTTGCTAGCAGATTTTCTCAGACTGTTTGTCGTGACACTGATAGAGGGCAATGCAAAGACAAAACAACACGAAAGCAGGTACACCACACAGAAGATGCCCAGCGCTGACACACTCTTCAGTGTCCGTTGGTAGCTGGGGTCAGTTGTGCAGCTGTCTCGATAACAGTGGCACCACTTTCTGCACAAACACAGCCTGATAGTCATTGAAGCCAGATTGCCACCTCATTCTATCCATTTCTTGTTTTGAACGGGCAGGCAAGGAGGAACATTGTGTGGGGAAACTCAAAGGAAGCTCGGGGAAGCTCTCGTCCCAGTCCTCTTGTTTCATTGAGAAGAGATCCTCACTGACAGAGAGAGGAACAGAGAGACAGAGCGAGGGGCGGTTGTGTGGCAGCCGATAAGAAGTGAAAGTGATTGGATTGAGTCACTGAGGGACTGGCACTGGATGCAATGCTGGAAAACCACATCTGTCTCGACAAGGGACCAGACAGCCCCTCCACAGGATTGATCCAAGACCTACAGATCGTATTTCACTGCAGATTTTAAAATAAGTATTATTTATTAAAGCAGAGAAAAAAAAAAGGGTCGCCACATTCCAAAGCGATCATTTTTCTCGACAGTTATAACACAACAAATTTCACAGCAGTCATGAAATCCGTCATGAAAAAAATACTGCCTCACCCCTTCCATAGTGACAGAAAACCCTGCTGAAAGGCCCTCGAAATTTCTACCAATTCCCTTGATCATTTTTAAAAACATCATTTTGATCTCCCGTGAAGCTTTTTCTTATGCAATGAGAATAGACAGCAAAATAACAGTTTTATGGGTTTGTGATTTATTTCCCTGCAGTGTATTGAAAAACTTCACAAGACAGGCTCGACTGACGGTGCCCCCCCCCCCCCCCCACCCCACCCCCCCACTGCTGTTTCCTGAATTCTTGAATGTGGAGTCCTGCCAGGGTCTTGGCACTGAACCTGTAAGAATCTGATGTTTGCTGATCATTGTTTTTAATGATTTTAGAAACAGGTTACTACATGTTAGTAAAGCGTTATGAAAACATTGTAAGCTTGTTGTTAACAGGTAATAAACTAAAAAAAGGTCAACCTTAAAAGTTTGTCTTACTGTTGTTTTTTATTCTTCAAACTAGATTTTCCCTTTGACTTTTCTGAAGCGTGTTAAACCTGCCACACTATAAGTTCACATCCTGTGTTAGGGAAAATAGGGTCCCCCTGAAACAACGTGGGTTTCTGCAGGCTAGAGGTAACACAGGAAGTGAAAACAAAAAGCAAGAGATCATAGTTTTTCAAAAACCTTGGTTCTTACTTATTACCCCTTTGAGTTCCATTAACGTCATTAGACATGAATAAACTTGAGGTGTCGTGGGCTAGTCCACGAAACACCGAGGATGGAAGGTGCCCACTTGAGGACCCCAGAGATGTACCCTACTTAGCTCAATCCACTCGGTTGTCAAGCTGATGCGCTGGGGAGGCCGCACTGTGGTTGATCCCCGGAGCCAGCATCGCAGCCGTTGTGTGTGCTGATGCGCTAGGGAGGCAAAACCAGCTGATCCCTGGAGCCATCAACCCCAGGCAGAAGGATATCTACATCATCAGATGGAAGGAAATGCAAATGGATGGAGACGCAGATGGATCACATTAGTTTACTGTAATGCTACTTCTTAATTGGTGCTTATCTTGGCGAGAGCCGAGTTCAAATCAGCATGAAGTTTTAACATCTACTCTCATGTAATGGAAATCTTGATTTCATACAGAACTATTTAAAGTCACGTTGAATTCCTACAGCGATTGCAAAGTTAACTACCTGCTTTCATTCCATGTCGCTTTGTAACAAATTGATGATCAAATGTATAACAATTCATGCATGGATGAATACTTCTCCCAATCCACTGGTGGGCGAGTAAGAGGGTATGCATGCCTTAGACACGTGAGCTACATCCTTTGCTACAAAGGAACATGAATACAGGTAATTAAACCCACATGAATACCAAAATGAATAACTTCCGATCTCAGAGGAAGCACAGTGTTATTCCTGTGGTATTCAGACAGAATTTGCTTGCAGCCATTATTTTGAAATGTTACCAGTTGGTACTGTGCCTCGCTACTTCATTGGGTGAGTATATTCAACTTGAAAAAGTTGCAGTAAATAAAAAAAGATGTTGTTTGATGTTTGTTTCTTTTTTTAAAGAAGGAAATCACCTAAAACTCCTCCCCAGGTCTTCCCTACAGCACTAGCTGAAAGTGGAAGATGGATATGTGAGTTTTTTGTGTTTTTTTTTTTTTGCTTATTTGTGTTTTTTCTTTTAGTAGTTAGGACGTGGAAATAATTGCTCAATCGGTGTGACGTCACGGAACAGCACCCCTGAGTTCCTGGCAGGTTTCTGTGGCCGGTGAGGAGAACTGAAAGGAGCGCCCAGGGTCCATCTATGACTGTATCATACTCTCACTGAGGGAGCCTCCAGAACAGCATGCATTGCTTTAAGCAAATTCACAGAAAGAGGATGTACGCTATCAAAATGATATCAGAAAGCTTTAACTCAAAACTCCCAAGTCTTCATCTGATTAAGGATGAAGAAAAAAACAACACCCGATTGAATTCCTGTTGAAATTCTGCATCACTTCTGCATGTTTCATTTAAATGTGTTAAAAAATAAAGACTGAGTAATTACTTATGTAGTTACAGTGTATTTACAGTGTAGTTACACATTAGTTACAATGCAGGTAATGTGTAATTATATATGCTGTTGTGTAATTATACATGAACAGGTGTAATAATTTAACGACATAAGCAGTTATACATTACCTACATTGTAACTAATGTGTAACTACACTGTAACTACATAAGTAATTACTCAGGACTTACACTCAAAATTGCCTGCTTAATGTGAAGTGTTACAGAGATCTGTAGAATGCTCCCAGAAGCAATATGAAATCCCTGCATCGTGAATATTAAAGGCAATAGATAAATCTACAGCTATGGCCAAAAGTTTAGCAACACATAGAATTTTAGGACATAATTAAAAAAAATAAATCATGAACAGAATTTAGATCTTTTATTTAAAATGTTTCCATTTGTGTCTTGGTTAAGTATATGGAAAACTACAAAGCGGTGTGTGATTCAATATGTTAACGTCACATTATTCAGCAAGTTTCGACTTTATAAAATAGAATGAGTTAATTCTATAGGGAGGTGCAAAGCCTTTGGGGTTTATTCACAAAACTGTAACATTTTAAAAGTTTTGATGCATCAAATAAAGTTTCCTGTGCACACAACTGGACTGCTGTTATTTTATAAGTAGAAGCAGTATTAAACCCTTTCAAGCTGATTAAAAATATCTTTAAATATCTCATCTGTAAGTGCTTTGTGAATAGGACTGTTTTAAAGAATGTTTTAATAAGTGCTTTTTATTTAAAAGCTTTGCATTCCACCCAGACCCCTTTCAATTGTTTTAGAGGCTGTTTAACACAAGAGAGTGTCTATAAACATTGTTAAACAGTCCTGTACAATCTTTAAAAACGCTGTTGTCTTTAAAAATCTTTAAAGGTTTTGTGAATAGGGCACAGTATTCTTTTGTTTCAGTCCTAGCTTTGTTCTAGAAAGGGATTTGACCTGCGAGATTTAAAAAACAAACCAGACTGGGGAGGGGGTTGCCTGCAGACTAGCTTGTTCGGAGGGTGGTCTCCAAGTTTTTATTGAGAAAGCCCCTAATGATGCTTTTGTATCGTGTTGTATGAGCATCTTGCCTTCATTTTTACATTTACTCAATATGTGGGAGAATTCAAAACATATTGATAAAGTGAAAACCACTATATTTGATGCCACTGATTGTTGGAAATTCTTTGTTCCCCTTTTGTAAATTTCACAACTGGTCTTTACACAAATAAATAGCAGGCGAAGAACACGACAAAACAACACAACTCAACCGAGTCTGACAAAGCAAGAACTTCACAGAACTCCACAGGTACGTACAGCTACACTGCAACGCTGTTATTAAAAAACATGTGAATGTCTGCTATATTTGAACTATTCTTATCATGTGTTTATTATTATTATTATTATTATTATTATTATTATTATTATTATTATTATTATTAATAACCAAATGTTAAATTAAACATTATTCCTATGCAAGAGATTGCAAACACATCTCCATAGTCATAAACACTGAAATGGTATTTTTATTTTGGTTATAATTAAACACTGAGGCTGTGTTTAATAAGTTAACTCTTTGTTAACAGCGTGCTTTTTAAAAAGCTATCATACCATATATATACATATATATATATATATATATATATATAGATAGATAGATAGATAGATAGATAGATAGATATATATATATATATATATATATATGTTTTTGTAAACGAATACTGCAGCATGATTATTTTAACCAAAGGCTTTGTTCTAGTGCAAACCTTGCAGCATTTATTTTATAGAATTAAAAGAAATGGAATCCAGTCTTCATGTGAAATCAGTCGCGCTTACTGCACAGAGGAGTGCTGTAGAATTCGGCGTGCTAGTCAGGCATTCTGACTGTTTTTATGAACATTTATTTGCATGCAGTTACTTCGACACTACTGAGACTATCTCAGCTTATACGTCATGCAGTAAACGTCTTAAAAGCAGAAATATTTCTCTAAAATGTTTTTTTAAAGTTTAACTTCATTATGCTGGCGACAAACTGGGTCCCATCTTTAAAGATGTTCTTATTTAAGCACTGTTTTTTTTTGTTGTTTTTTGTAATGAAAAATAACTCTTTCATGAACCACAGGAAACAAATACTTCGGAGTGTTTTAATACTTATTTGTATTACTATTTACACCATAAGAAAAACAAACGGTTTCTTGTATTTTTACATGCAAATAAATAAATAAATAAATTCTGAAAGATTTACTATGTGTTGGCCTCACATGACGTTACCTTTGATTCGTTTCTGAAGCAAATGAAAGCCTTTTTTAAGTCTTCATTGGAGGTCATTATGGACGAGAGGGTTAAACATCAATTTCCAGTGCTTTTAAAAATGCGAATAACGGTTTTGTTTGTTTGTTTTTTTTTTTTTTTGAAGTGCTAATGGACTGCAAACTTGATTTAATTTTAAAAAACAGTCTGTCTAATGAACTCGTCTTTTTTGTTTCAGTTATTCCTCAGCTTTCACGATGATTCACCTGGCTGTGTTCTTGTGCGCATGCGCCTCTCTGCTCGCCCCGGTGGCCTCCCAGGATATTTTCAACAACAGGGAATCGTTCTCTCAGAGCCTGACTCTCGCACGCAAGATTCACACCGACGTCCACGCTCTGCTGAGCAAATACGTAAGCTTTGAAAAAGTTTTTTTCAAATATATTCGAATGTATTTATTCTAAATGCATCAATGTATGCACAATACGTACATACATAAATTCAAATATTGGCATGAGAATTCTTGTAATCCAGCGGATTTCATTGTGCAGCCAGTATTTTAACGATATTACAATCAGCAAATTCACGTGACTTCCAGTAGCTGTAGCGATCTGTCCAGTTTACAGATCACTACAGCTACTGGAAGTCACGTGAATTTGCTGATTGTAATATCGTTGCTGTTGAAAGAGTTCATTAGAAGCCAGGCAGCTGCAGCGGCTATACACTTGATTTCGATCAAGCAACTAAGGCTAGCTAGCATGGGCGTAGCGAGTGATGGATGCTGTGTGTGTGTGTGTGCGTGCGTGCGTGCGTGCCTGCCTGCCTGCCTGCCTGCGTGCGTGCGTGCGTGCGTGCTTGCGTGTGTGTGCGTGCGAGCGAGTGTGTGTTGCACTGCGGTGTGGAATAAACAGAGAGTCCAGGCCATGTGCAGTTTGTGTTTTTTTAAATCAGCTGACTTTTTTCCCCCACTGCGCTTCCTCTCACAGAAGGAAGTGCACATTGGAAGCAAGTCCTTCGAAGACTACAGCCTGCTGATGAGCAGCCTGCCGACCGTCAACTTGAAGTACACCACCTGGCTGGAAATGGAGGTAAGCCCACACTGCACTGAACACACCTCAGTGTATGTGAAAGACAGATACAGAGCCCCATTCTGAAGGCCAAACCATTGACTAACTTTATTAAACCGGCAAGAAACCGCAGAGGCTTTTCTTGTTCCACTCCACTTAAAAACTGGATTCGTGGAGAAACTCGCCTTAGATCTTCTTATTAACATGATAGTAACCAGATGTGGTCCTGCCAGCCTGACCCCTCTCCCCGCTATTCTGATCCCAGGACAGCGAGAGGCTCCTGGTCAACTTCAAGGATCTCCACATCTTCTGGATCCATGTGGACGCCAAGCGCATCTACGAGCTGGAAAGCGTGCCCCGGAGCCAGCTCGCCCAGAACATGCAGGTGGTTCTGCTGGACATCCGGGATCTGCAGTACCAGATGAAGCACCAGGTAGGGTCCAGATGCCCACAGCCCGGTCCTCAGGTTCTATTGCAGAGTGCCAGGGAGGGCTATGTCAATATGACAGCCAGCATGTTGTCAGTCATTGAGATGTCTTAATAAAGAGGCTGGGCTCAGTTGTAATGGATCTTAGTGCTGCAGCCCTGGAACTGTGGATTTCATGCCACTGTGTTTCTGTTGCATGCATTCTCATTAAAAAGTGGGTCAGTAAATCACTGCAGGATTTATACAGACTTCTAGAGTATTTCCATTGGTTGTTGTTTAGGTATTTTAAATACAGCACTATGATATGCTTTTGGTCTGCGCAATCAGAACTAGGCATTAGATAGAATGCAGTTTTGCTTCTTTTTTTTCTTGCCGAATTCACGTTTTTTTTATTTAAGTTGCATAAGCAAAGATCGATGACGTCACTGAAACGGTTATTTCCTGGGTGAGTCATGCCGGTTGTGGTTTGTCTTTGTTGCCCCCTAGCTGGAATCTCTGGAAACCCCGGCTCCTGAAACCCTGAGCCAGTCGGTACCTGACGCCCTGCTGAACCCCCAGAATGAGTGGCTGAGCAAGCTGCAGGGCTATATCATCCTGAGAGATCTGGAGAGGTACCTGGGCAAGGTGGTGCGTGACTTCACCCTGCTTAGCACCAAATACCAGCAGTGAGGACCCTCTGAGGCGCTGCAGACCCTTAGAACAGTTTCACCACAGTAAAAACACAGCAGGTGCAATAAAGCACATTGAAAGCATGGGAAAGCATAGCGAAGCATTGCAAAGCACAGAGAGGGCTGGTAAAGCATAGCGAAGCATTGCAAAGCACAGAGAGGTCTGGTAAAAAATGATGTGCATTAAAATGCTGTGGTAAACTTTTATAAGGGGTCCAGTTAATATTTATTATAAATTGCAAACGCTTTTATTTGTTTATTTATTTATTTATTTATTTATTTATTTATTTATTATTATTATTATTATTATTATTATTATTATTAATGTGACATTATTGTTTATTTATCATGACTCCCACAGAATCACAAACAGTAATACAAACGGTAATACAAATACAGCTACTGTGGTGTTTAAGAGGGCTGGGAAGTAACAGCATTGATAGTTCTATTAAAGACAGTAAATAGTTCATACAACACACAGTTCCGAGGCAGCAAGTTCAGTTCTATATATATATATATATATATATATGTTATTGCATTTGAGTATATTATTGTCAATTAAACACAAAATATACTGTATATTAATCACCTAAAACATAATATGAATCCAATGTTAATGAAATGAATCACTTATTAACATTAATTATTATGATTTATTAAAAATATTCATGACTGAGATTTTGTTTTCAATATATTTCTATTTATTTTTGTACTGCATTTATATCTCTTCAAACTGTTTTCTAAAGTGGGTTCAGCTAATATGAACATATTTATATTTATTTATTTAAATTATGACCGCAATTGTATTGTAAAATGCACAGTCGTGCATTTATATTTTTGTATAATCTTTGCCAATAAAAAGCAGCATAAAATAATGTGTGTGTGGACGTGATTGTTGTGAATCTGCTGAGGTGACACAGTGTGAAGACGTTTCTATAAATCCACCTTCTTATGTGTTCTATAAGACAGAAGCACATGTTACAGCAAACATATGTATACATAAAAAAAAAAACATGACACCAAACTAAAGGATACATCAAATAAATCTCAGATTGCATGTGATACTTCCTATCAGCGCTGTGCTGGTTTCTCATAAAACCTGTCATACCAAAAAACAACATTTAGAAAAAAAGAGGCAATCCCCTTTTTATTTTCTGTTTTGCTTCCTGAACTATGAAGCCCGAATCTCTGGTGAATATAAACCAACTGGCCTGCCAACAAGGACCAGGGTAGCAAAGAATTGCATTTCAACTGCGGGGCACTGCAGCAGTAAAAAAAAACAAAAAAACACTCAGATTGTTGTTAATGCTTAATGGTTTTTAAAGATCAGTTGTCGTACAAAAGGTTTCATGATGTCTGTCCGATTCACAAAACTTTAAGGAGCGTTTTAAGGTTTGTTATAAGGACTGTTTATTTATTCTTAAACAGTGCTTTGAAAATAAGAATAAAGTTCGACCCCACTCTAAAACTAAAGTAATATGCTGCCAACCTGTTTTGATTCACCGGAGGTGACTTTGAGAAAGCAGTAACAGCACTTTTTTTGTGTCATTAAAGTTGATTGTGCAGTAAGCCAGGGAAACAATTTCAGAGCTCTGACCGCAGTCAGTAATTTACTCCCAAGTTTTTTTCTGTTTTTTTTTTCACAGGAGAAACTAGATCCAAACAAGCAAGTATTAATAATTCAAATTGTTTGTTTCTCATTTTGGAAGATTTCTCCATTTAACTTTTTTTTACTGCAATTCCAGTCACTTAAAATATAGTATTTTGCCTAACAAATTGCATGCAATTCCACCGGGTTTTGCTGCTGTGATGGCGCACTCTATAATGCAACCTGTCAGCCGTACCCCTCCTCTCCCCTGATAATCCATCCAGGGACCTGAAACACACATACTGAAAAAACCATCTGCAATCTATTTCAATGCAACTATGATTGCAGAAGCATGGAGAACATGTGCCTCTCTCACCTCTTAAGTGCAGTAGCAGTGCAAGGGAATCCTGTAGTCCGATCCTAACCAGAAAAGGGAAGTCGGAACCTGATTAAAAAGCTTCTCTTTTTTTGGCACTGCTTTCTCTTGTGTCAGTGAATCACAGCGGTGCCTTCACTGTAATTACATCAGTAGCGAGGAAGCACAGTGCAAATGCCTGGTCATTTTGATGTGTGGTGCAGACAGCGAACACATGCTTTAACAAAACACACCCCTATCAGCATACTCGTCTGTGACACCTGTGTAAAACTTTGTACTAATGCCTTTGTATCTTTTTTAACTGGAGCAGGAAAATGCCAAGTCTCAAAAAAACATACACCACATACATATGAAATATGAGCTCCAGTGGCAGTCTAATGATAAATACACACGTGCATGACATAGAGTGATTAGAAAGTAGGTTTACCACATCAATGATATGGTGCGTTCTGACTGTTCTCTCAGGGATCAATCCCTGTAAGGCCCCTGGACCAGATGGTCTAAAGGGAAGGGTCTTGTGTTGCACAATTAGGACATGCACTTGCCCAACTTTTTCAGCTGTTTCTAAATACATGTTTTGTTCCTCGTACATGGAGATCGTCTATCATAATACCAGTGCCAAAGAAACCAATGCTAAATGTTTGAATGATTTCAGACCTGTGGCAGGGCAGAAGCAGTGCTGCTGTAAATAGTGTGTGTGTGGGGGAATGTAAGGTAGGCAGGGATGGGGTTAAATCGGTCTCTGCCAGCAATCACAGATGTGGGCATTCTCTCATTAGCTAATTGGCGCTAACTTGGGAGTGGTCACATGTAGGAACCAGAAAGCCGTTGTTTGTTGGAGGTGCTGTGAGCTTGGTAATGAAGATTAACGCCCAGCCTTCAAGTGTGTTATTATTTTGTTAGAACATTTATTGTTTAGTTTGTTCCTGTGTTTTGTTTAATAAAGTACGCTGCAGCGTTTTAAAACGGCGGTTTCTGTCTCTGGGTCTATTTCCTGCCACTAGCCAGCCTGGGCCTTGACGCTACCCTGTCACCGCATTGTAGTTACTGTTGTCCAGTCTGTTTTAATAAATAATCTCTGACCCATCGCGTGAGTTTTCTGATTGAACTAAATTTCAGCAAAAGACAAATTGCATAGCACTGCTTTACGACGTTAATAAAACAGTCAGTGAATCACTGTAGGGGAAGCATTAGCTAGATCCTGAAAACAGAGGTCTAATGACTGGAGAGATCACATCCAGCACGAAACCCCCGACCCAGGGATGCTTTCACTAAAGGTCCAAACTGGAGAAGCCCTTCCGAGAGTCACTATTGACAGCTCTCTGACCAGAAAAGGGAAGCTGAAACTTGTGTAATTATAGTGAAGAAGAATCCCAGAAAAGAAAAGCTGCTGTTTGGACACTTTGTCTCTCCTCTGCAGTAACCGCGCTTGAATCATCTTCTCGTTTTCAGAAACCATGTGAATTCCACAAGCGTTTCCCGGCATCTTAACCGTCTTAACACTGCAGTGAGTTATCCTACAGTATTCAGGCACTCCTGCAGTGTGGCTCCTACAAACAACATTCATCTAATTACTGTGTGTTTGCATCGCAGTTACTTAGTAAATACATGTGGACTTACACATAATTGCAATGTTACTATGCATAGTTACACTGTACTTCATGTGTAAATCTTTTTGCACGATATGTGGAGGATGCTGCAGTGAGGTGTGTGGACCTGGTACAATGGACTTGAGGGGCTGGGAAGATTGTTTCAAATTACTTTCAGCTTCTAAGCAGATGCTGAGTTATTCTGTTTGATTCAACCTGTGCAAAGTGACAGGGACATCAGAAACTCAGAGGAACCAGCCCAGCAAGAACGCCACCTTACAACTGGCGCTGAGTCCAGTGAGAGGCTGCACGCAGCAGCAGAAGAGCAGCAAGCTTTTTAAAAGTGCTGTGCTCGGAGAAGGGCCTTCAGCTGTGTGGGGTAGCACATGTCTCCCTTTTCCACTAGGATCAAACGAAGCAGCAAGGAAACAGAAAGCCTCTTCACGTGCGTCCTCATTTCCTGTCAGGATTTCTCAATATGGTTTTAGGCTTTAGTCTGCCACGTGCGGTTTACAACTTTTTCTTTACAACTCATTATGAGTCACGTCTGTGACTCACTGATTAAGAAAATGCTAACCTGGGCAGTTTCCAGGTCTTTCTGGTGGTTCCCTCCAGGGATTCCCTCTTTCAGTGATGTCACTGATGACTTGCCTACGTACTGTAACAAAGGAACACGAACTACTTTGGTACAAACCTGACCCCTGCTGTCAAAAGGAGGTACTTCACTTGTTAACACAGACTCAGGCATGCCTGGAACTTCTCCGCAATAAGACAGGGGCATCCAGAGAATGGGGATAATTAAACCGAAGATCTTTCGGCAACATCCAGTACATTTGCAACCATTATTTCAAGGGCAAGCTGCGTTTTTTTAAGAAGAGATATAGATGTGTTCAGTTTGTGGGTGTAAACCCCTGAAAGTTGTAGTCCATGTTTGTAGTAGAAGTTGTAATGGTCTTTTCATTGCATCAAGAGGACTAGTGACTGAATCAGAGAGCTGTGCGGGAGATGAGAGTCATGTGATTTAGCTTGCCTTATAGGACGACTGTACGTTAAGGACTTTTTAAAGGAATGTTTCACTGTATAAAGACTGATTTAAAATTCATTCTCTTTGATTAAACAGCCCCTTGGAAAGTCCAAATAAACCAATAAAACTCTTTGAAAGAGGTGAAAACTGGTTGCAATGAAATGCAAAATTGATTTCAATCATCAAACTGGACTTAAGGAAAACATTCCTGAAAACAGTCCTTAAAGTTGAGTGAATATAAAAGCTGTGTTCAAATCTACATTGTGTTAACAAATATACAGTGAAATGCATTTTTTCCAGCTGGTCTTTAAGAGGGAACTGGCCAAAACAGTAACCAGATCTTCAGATTGATTTTTTATAAATACAGAAATGTAAAGATTTATAAAGAGAGATCTTCAGATTTATTTTTCTCTACGTTTTTCCGGCGCTGGTTTTTCTAGAGTTGTTCCTGGTGAAACTCAACCATGTCAACCACAAACTCCTAAAATTAAAAAAAAAATAAAGAAACATGTGTAGCGGAGGTTTTTACAATCATTTCAAACAGGAAGCGAAAGTTTGTTGTCAATATTACGCATGTTGTCGGGAGTGATGCATTAAAAACTCCGAAGAGGAATGCAGCATTAAATAGAAACTAATGAAAGCCCTATATAACCGTGTCAGTGCCGCTGGAGGTATAAACCAACAAACAGCATCCCAGCGTGCAAAACAACATCTCTCAAAGTACCACCGCTGTTAAAAATCAGAAGGTAAGTGCAGATCTGAGAGATACAGACCGCCTTTATACTGCAACATAACTTTATTTTCTTAACAGCAAGTAGTTTTTTAATCCAGGGTGCAATACTGCCCCAGTTTGTTTTGTGGTGGAAAAAAAATACTAGTCATGTTCTCTTATTATTATTTTTTTAATTAGAAAATACAAAACAACCAGCCTGTGATTAAGATACCTTAAAACGTATATTTTCTACTTGTCTGGTTCTGGTTTTGTAAAATTGTAAAAACAGGTGTTTTTATTAAAATTATTTATTTATTTCTCTCCTTTCAAAAAATAGGAGTTAATTTTGTATTTTTTTTTAAGACTGCAGTAAATGCTTTGAAAATGTTTTGCAAACTGTTCTAGACGGTTTTAGTTGGTTTGGTGAAAATCACATTGTATATAATGTAGTGTGGAAGTGAACAATGTTAGACATAGAACTGTGTCTGGGAAAAAAAAATTGTATACATGATAGAAAGTTGGAGAATGAGTACAGTAGGTCTCATTTCTTCAGAATGTTCTAGCTGTCACTATCTGTAACTGCAAGTTGCTAAGAAACTAGATAAACGTTTTGCTTGCATCTTCACTTTTCTTACAATGCAAAGTTCTAACCACTGTTGATAGAAATACAAGGTTACTATAAAAAGCTTATTAACATGTGATTGGTACAAGTAGAATGCTAGTTAAGACTTGATTGGTTACTGCCTTGTGTAGAATCATGCCTGTTTAGCTATATAAACTCTTTGTTTCTACCTGGGAGCAGAGAACTCATGGGTTACTAGAATAACTTATATTCGGTTGCCTTCTGATTGTCTCTCCCTGCAATTGCTGGAATGTTTATAAAGTGCATTGAAGAACTTTGGATCTAAATTTAGACTGAAGTGTTTGTTCTTCCACAGTAGTCACTAATGAAAGTCAGTTTGACATGTAAATAATTAAAGCCCTGTCCAGGATGGTGTGCTGCCTGTGGGTCTTCCTCTCCCTCTGCCTGCTGCTCCTCATCGCTCCTGATGAAGGCTTCCTTCAGGACGTCACGTTCAGCCAAAGCCAGCGTCTATCTATGAAGATACTGAAGGATGTGCGCAGCCTGCGCGTGCTATACGTAAGCGCTTTTACTAACGCTGTTAAAACTGGATCACATCTACCGACCTTTCAACTTCAAACCACTTTTTAAAAAGCGGTCTGACAAGTATATTTCAAAACTACAAATAACCCGTTTAGCGGCATACAGAAATCCTTAAAAATGTTTTTTTTTGTTGATTTATTAACTAGCTTGATATTATGTTAACAAATGATGTTTTTGGTCATTATTACTAGGCATCTAACGATGTGTTTATTAACTATTATAAAAAGGGATAAACTAACCATAAAAAGATCTGATAATGTGTTAGTAAGTTGTTTGTCAGCTACAAAAAAAGCCTCTAAATAAAGTTTCTACTATCAAAATAAATCAAAAGTGGTGTAGTCCATATAAAATAGCAAAGAAAATACATTTCAATATATATATATATATATATATATATATATATATATATATATATATATGAATAATACATTTTCAAGTGATATCAAACTATGTCTCATATGTAAAATGCAGGTGTATTGCAAAATATAAACCATATGCACCATATATTATATTGTATATATTTTCTTTCCATATGCACGCATTCCCAAAGGGGCCTTGTCTGTGCAGGGCGGATTTCTTAAGTAAAGTTGGCAGTGTAAATCGTAGCTCTAATATGATATTTCATTCTGCAGAATGAAGTGCAGTTTGGTAACCAGCTGACGCAGGACTCCGCCATTGTGATGCCCAGCCTGCCTTCTGCCAGCATGCCCTACACACTCTGGCTAAGCATGGAGGTATGGGAGCGTCTAATCACTGCGCATCTGCAGAGCAGTTATTTAGTAAATAGAGGGAGGGGTGTTTCTCTCACACTTTACAATAGGGGTCTCTAATCACTGTGCATCTGCAGAGCAGTTACTTAGTAAATACATGTGGACTTACACATAACGACAATGTTATTATGCAAAGTTACAATGTACTTCATGTGTAAATATCTTCACACAATCTAACCCTAACCCTCATCCTTTTCTGATTCAATTGTGTACTTGCAGATCATGCACACATATTTACACATTAGGTACATTGTAACTGTGATGGATAGCCTTGTAGTTATGTGTAAGTCCATATGTGTTTAGTAAGTAAGTACTGTGTAAATTCACAGCAATTAGAGACACCTGTTCCAGCCTGACATGATTTGAAATAATAAGCCTGAATCCTTTGTAAATGTGTGTAGGATGAAGAGAGGCTGGTGAGCAGCTCCCAGGACCTGCATGTTTACTGGGTGCATGTCCACGCCAACAGGATGCACTTACTGGGAGAGTCGGAGCAGTCCCAGCTCGCCCAGTCCATGCTGGCCATTCAGATGGACCTCAGTGACCTCACCCTCCAGGTCAACTCTCAGGTAGGTCCGTCCGGTCAGTGTCCTCTAGAACCAGAAGGTGTGTCCCCCAGCAAGACAGTGAAAGTAAAAACTCAACGTTACTGCATTGTGATTCCATCCAGGCTGTTTATGAATTCACTGCTCAAATCAAATTACTGGGCACAATGTAAAATATATCTAGAACTTTACAATAAAGTAGGGCAATAAATATTATTATTATTATTATTATTATTATTATTATTATTATTATTTGTATTAGTATTATTAGTATTATTATTGCATATCTGAAGTAAACAGTACCCAGGAACTCTCCGAGTGATTCACACATTCTGAGGATTTTCATATAATCTCAAGGGCTCATTATACAGTTATATCCTTCCATAGTCTGCAAAATCCAGTTTAATTATATAAAGGAAATCCAAAGAGAAGAAAATGTTTGTCTTTTAGTCATTTAGACAAGCAGAGCTGATAAAACTATACTGATATGCTTTCTGAAAACGGTACAAAGGTGGCGACAAAGATATGTTCTCTACTATAGCAGCGTGATAACAGCGTGATAACAGCTGTAGGAGGCTGTGTGGTCTGGTGGTCACACACCCTAGTCTCTGTAAATTGCCTTGGATAAAAGGGTCTGCTAAATAAACAAATAATTATAAAAGGTTAACGTTTTCAATCACGTTCTTTTCCAAATCGCTCAAATCAAAACTGCTTTTTGACTTTTACACAAATTATGAAATTTCTTGGAAATGTCCCCTGCAACTAAAAAAAAAAAAAAAAACTTTAAAAATGGTGCCATAAACAAATTAAGCCTGAAAGCGTCTGACGGGCTTCAGGGTTGTTGAAGAACAGTAATTGCTCAGATGCACGTCTGTATCTGAACTCTGGAATTGGTTTGTGTGCAAGCTGACGTTTGTAAGAAAGCTTGTAACCCGGATCACGTCTTGTTGGACTGATCTGAAATGTTTATGCTGGTTGATAGTTCGGTAGAAGTCGCTGCTATAGCTTTAAACATCGAGGGGTTCCCCCCCCAGACATCCCTTAGAAAAGTTCCCCATGGTATTTTTGCATTTTCACCGTGCATTTACCCTGGCCTGCCATGTTTATTAATATGCTTTACCATATCTCTCTTTGCTTTATAATGCATCCCTCTGCTTTCACTGTGCTTTACAATGCATCCCGATGCTTTCACTGTGCTTTACAATGCATCCCTATGCTTTCACTGTGCTTTATGACACTTTGCTATGCTTTCACTGTGCTTTATGACACTTTGCTATGCTTTCACTGTGCTTTATGACACTTTGCTATGCTTTTACTTTGGGGAACTATTACAAGGCCCCCAGAACCCCCCTGCCAGGAGCATATTGATTTGAGAGCGCGCGTCGGTGTGCAGCTTCATTTCGGGGTGACTGTGTGCTCACTGCTGTTGTGTGTTCCGCTCCCCAGCTCTGGTCCATGAACGTGACACTCCCGCCCCCACCAGCGGAGGTGCTGCCCCCCGAGCTGCTGAACCCCCAGAGCGAGTGGCTGAGCAAGCTGCAGGGCTCCATCATCCTGAGAGATCTGGAGAAGTACCTGGGCAAGGTGGTGCGCGACTTCACCCTGCTCAAATCCAGGAGCCAGCAGTGAGACATCACGGATGCAACTTGCAAACTGTGAACCCAAGCAAAATCTTACTTTACAGTCACACCAGATGGCCTGCTAACTCCTCAGTGCGACCTTTTTTTAAACAGTAATGTATTTATTTTTTTTACGATGAGATTTCTATTTTGTATTGGTCATTTTATTTATTGCTTGCTTTATTATATTTAAGTTATTTTGTAATTTATTGTTCTGGTTTCCAGAGCACACAAAACAATAAAGTTTCTGCAGTGTTAAAAAAAAAAATGCATTATCAATTCTGTGCTTTTCTTCAAAACAAAAAAAGGTGTCTAATGCATTTATATGGAATAGAAAAACTGATTAAATTCAGCATGCACAAACATTTTCTAGGTGAATTATGTGTTGTGATGCATATTGTATCGCGACTTGCATATCATGATTATTAATGCTGCAATTATTATCGGCCGAACCGTTCTGAAATCTCTTGGGAATTCCCAATTTCTGAATTAATTCCCCGTAGAAATAAATATAACCTAGAAGTAAATGGAGGTTGGAGGTTTTTATCTGTGGGCTGTGGCCATGTACCACATCAATACCATCTAGAAATGAACTGCACTAGCTGAGAAACCTCACCAGAGGGCAGTCACACACCAAACAGCACCTTCACACGACTTCCAAACGTTCTCAGTTTAAACTGTAAAATTAATAAATAGTGTTTGCTGATGCTTGGTAACATAAGTTACAGTGCCTGTTATATTACATGAAATAACACTTAAAAAAAAACATAATTTAACGGTTTACAGAAAGAAACAGCAATTTTATCTATAAGTTAGTAACATTAAAAGGAACCATTTAAATAGATCTTGCAGTACATTGTGTAAGCAGGTGGCACAGGGGGTGCATTAACCATGATCACACTCTGGCACGTTGCAATGGCAGTGTCTCCCTGCTCCGTCATGCACTGCAGTGGCAGAGCTCTGCAGGGACGCTTGCACTGTGGTTGGCTGAAGCAGTGGTCCGAGTCCCTTACTTTTCACGACCACAAAACACAAAGCAACATCATTTCAATAAAACGCAGATCCACAAAGTGAAGGAGATTCTGTACTGGAGCCTGTCAGACTGGGTGCTTTGTAAGCAGCAACTCTTCCTCCTGTGCAAGGACTCTCTGAGCTCACAGCAATCACAGAGCCAACGCTAACAAGGGCGTTCAACCTGACTTCTAACCTATAGTTATCAAGCATCATTTGAATTGCAATGCTTTTAGAACCCTCTCCAGCCTGGCCAGTGAACGCTGGCTCTCTGTCTGCTCTGAACAGAATCTCGAGCGGATTGCACTGTAGTGGGTGCACATCAGTGTATGCATGGTTGGCTGGTGTGGAGATGGGAGTGTCATGAATAATCTCGTATGGGAGACATCGGGGATCCGCAGGGAAGCTAGTTATTAAGAAAGAGCAAACCAGCCCCCATAGTCAAATCATAGCAAAGTATAATAAAGTAGAGTGAAAGCCTGGTAAAGCACAGGGAAGCATTGTGAAGTCCAGAGAGGTACTGTAAAGAGTATTAAAAAACACCATGGTAAACTGTGTCAGGGGCGGGGCTTGAGCACAGGTTCCAGTGATGTCAGGGGCAGGGCTTGAGCACAGGTTCCAGTGGTGTCAGGGGGTGGGGCTTGAGCACAGGTTCCAGTGATGTCAGGGGCGGGGCTTGAGCACAGGTTCCAGTGGTGTCAGGGGGCGGGGCTTGAGCACAGGTTCCAGTGGTGTCAGGGGGCGGGGCTTGAGCCCATGTTCCAGTGATGTCAGAGGGCGGGGCTTGAGCCCATGTTCCAGTGATGTCAGGGGGCGGGGCTTGAGCACAGGTTCCAGAGATGTCAGGGGGCGGGGCTTGAGCACAGGTTCCAGTGATGTTAGGGGCGGGGCTTGAGCACAGGTTCCAGTGGTGTCAGGGGGCGGGGCTTGAGCACAGGTTCCAGTGGTGTCAGGGGGCAGGGTCTGAGCAGGTTCCAGTGATGTTAGTGAGTCAGGTGCAGATCTTGATGTCCAGTCCCTCCCGAGCCTTTGCAAACTCCTTTAGCACTCGGACTCCGTTTTTGGAAATTTTGTTGTCGTAGAGCCTTAAAAAAAGAAACAGGTAAAATCAGCATCGAGCGCGTTACTTAACCAGGTAAGAGCAACTGGGAACATTTACATATATATTTATTATATCTATATAAACAGGAAAGCTCACTGCAGCATAATGATTCTACAAGTGGAACACTAACGAGAAGAGCTAATAAAAGAGATGTTTGTTTTCTAAGAGAGTCGTCTCTGGGGGGGGGGCAGTCTAATCAGAAGAAGGTGAAAGGGTTTACCAGAGGTCCTCCAGAGTGCTGTTCTCCTGCAGAGCCTGCATTAAGAGCTCCGCCCCTGGGTCTGTGATCATGTTGTCACGTAACCTGGCAACCATGGAAGCAAAAACCGAGTCATTATTCCGTTTAACAAAATAAAGTGCTTAACAATGTACTGTTGTGGCTGAAGACACACAATGAGCGAATGGACACCTTTCTGTGGCTCACTGCTTTCATAAGCAATCCTAAAACGCTGCCTTCATCAAGACAACGTTTCCGTGGGTGTACATGCGCTTGCTGGTGTAGAGAGAGCGGGGGGAGTCAGGCGGCAGAGAGCAGGGAGGTGTGGAAGCGCGGGACTGCAGCTGCTGTGTTTGGACAGCATGTGAAAGCCTGCTCATTACCTGATGTCTTTTAAAGTCTTGTTTCTCTTCAGCACTTCCGCGAGAGAGGCAGCGCCCTCGTCACCGATGTTATTGATGGCCATCCTGCACAGAAAGACAAGTCTTTATATGTGAATAAAAAGGCAATTGTGGTGCTCCGAGCTCTGCAAGAGAGACGCTCACCTCAAATCCACCACGCTGCTGTTCTTCAGCAGTCCCTCACACAGCATCGCAACCCCCTCCGATCCCAGACCTGTCCCCACCACCCTGGACACAAGCACACACCCGCGTTAGCAACATGGAAACATCACACATGGAAAAACAAGACCTCTTCCGGAAGGGAATTCTTTACTAACAGACTGCTAACAAGTTTGCAGAAATGTTTGCTTTACCAGACCTCTCTGGGCTTTGCTATGCTTCCCTATGCTTTACCATGCTTTCATTATGCTTATTACACTTTGCTATGCTTTCACTGTGGTCAGGTTTTATAAGGGTTAACTCAGTTTGAAGACAGAACAAACACTGAGCATGATTCGGGTTAGAGGTAAGATTGTGAAATGTATTGAAAGCCAACTTCTAGTGTGTTGCATAAGATTTATACACCTGGAATCACGTCATCTGAGCTACACCGAAGGAGTCGACTGACGGGAAAAACAAGATATGATCATATGCTCGTGAGGCAGTGTGTGTGTGTGTGGGACGGGGGATATTGGGATGGCAGGGAGGGGGGTAAATTACTCCTTGTTGAAACACTTGGGAATGTGGCCGGAGACGTGAATTGAGTAAGTCATTAAATAATGAATTAAGGCTCCAGCCACAGGTGTATAAATAGGGTGATCACGGGTGTGAGATACAATGGTGAAGTTCTGTGTTCTGTGTTCTGGGTTCCGTGCTGTATTTACGTCAGTGTCCGTGTTCGTTTATGTTCGTGAGTGTTCTGTACACCCTTTTGTTTTGTTCCAGTGTTTGTTAATGTGTTTTTGTTCGTGTTCGTTCTGCGTTGTAAATAGAAGTGCGCATTAGCATGTTTAAACCCGCAGCGTCCTTGTCTCGGAGTCTCTTTCCTGGTAATACCAGCCTTACCAGCGATGCTGTCCTGTCACAGCTCGTTACTTCCAACGCCCTTCATGGGTTTGTGGTTTTTATATTTACAGGAACTGTTGGCAGCTTATGCTCCTAGTCTTGTGCACTTGAGATCAGTGAATGCTGAACTTTTGGAAGCTCCTAGAACTCATCTCCAATCAGGAGCGAGAGCCTTCAGTTGCTCTGGAATTCAGGAATGCTGGCACAGTGGAATTTTAATCAAATTTAAAAACATATTTGTTTGAGTTAGCTTATTTCTGAGCTGGATTGATTGGCAAATGTTGTTTTTTTTGTTATTGTAAAGCGTGCTGGGATGCGCTGTATAAAATCACACTGTATTGTATTGATTGCGGAAAACTTGCAGTCCCATGAGCAGCACAGCACTGAAGAGTGCAGAACTGCAGGGCAGGGCAGAGCTGGGCTGGGCTGGACTGGGCTGCACTGCACTGCACTACACTGGGTTGGGCTGGCTGAGGAAACGCGGCTGTCACTGAATGGCGTTCAGGTAAAGGTGTCTAGCGAGGTCGGACTCACCACAGCCTCTCGATCTTGCAGTCTGGGCTCTTCAGCACCTCAGCGAGCAGGGCGGCTCCTTCAGCTCCCAGGGGATTCTGTCCAAACCTGCAGAACGAACAGAGAGAAGAAAACAGTGACTCAACAGCACAAACTGCAGCGGAGGAGGAACATGTGCGTGTGTAACCTTATAAAAGTGTCCAACAGTGAAAGCATAGCACAGTGTAACAAAGCACAGTGAAAGCATAGCAGTGTCATAAAGCACAGTGAAAGCATAGCACAGTGTAACAAAGCAGTGAAAGCATAGCAAAGTGTACCAAAGCACAGTGAAAGCATAGCAGTGTCATAAAGCACAGTGAAAGCATAGCAGTGTCATAAAGCACAGTGAAAGCATAGCAGTGTCATAAAGCACAGTGAAAGCATAGCAAAGTGTACCAAAGCACAGTGAAAGCATAGCAGTGTTATAAAGCACAGTGAAAGCATAGCACAGTGTCATAAAGTACAGTGAAAGCATAGCAGTGTTATAAAGCAGTGAAAGCATAGCACAGTGTTATAAAGCACAGTGAAAGCATAGCACAGTGTTATAAAGCACAGTGAAAGCATAGCAGTGTTATAAAGCACAGTGAAAGCATAGCACAGTGTTATAAAGCACAGTGAAAGCATAGCACAGTGTAACAAAACACAGTGAAAGCATGGGAAAGCATAAGTAAGCACTGTAAAGAATAGCAAGATGTGATCAAGCATATTAATAAACATGGCAAACCAGGGTAAACTGTGGTAAATCCAGTAGTATAACCATGTGAAAAGCAGGGTGAAACTGCAAACAGCACCTGAGTGTTTTGAAGAAGGGCAGCACTGGTTGCAGCCGGCGGACCCCTTCCGGCCCCAGCCCTCTGTTCTCCAGGTCCAGCTCCTCCAGGGCGCTGGTGATCTGCAGGAGGAAGGCCATCTCTGTCCAGTCCCCGGGGCGGCGCTCCTCCTCTCCCTGGGAGGCCCGCTCCAGCAGCCGGCCCACCCTGTCCCTGATAGCGGGGTCCTGGGCCTCGTACAGGCAGTGACACACGTTCACCAGCCGCTCGGGGGACAGGGCCGCGCTGCTCAGCTGCTTCTGCAGCAGCCTGAAGAGGAACTGGAGGCAGAGCGTGGCTTCGATCTGCCGGGGGGAGAAGATCCCTTCCAGGATTCGGCTGGTTCTGGGCACCAGCAGACCCGACAGAAACCTGCTTGACGTGAAAAAGAAACGGGAAACTGAAGAGGTCAAAAATTTTTAAGCCTCTCTGACTAACCCCAGGCACTGGAGTCTACACTCCTGAGAAATCAGGGTTTGATGTTCACCCCCGAGTCCTCTCCATTATCCCGTTTCATGGGTAAAAGTGAGACGTGGTGGAATCTACAGAAGGTCGCTGTTTAAATCCTTAAAAGAATGCTGCTATGTGAAAACCGGCTTCTCTGACACCGTGCGTGATTCTCGGAAGCGTATTTGAGTTTTTCAAATTAAAACGACAATTTGGTGTGGTCCAGATGTAATATTAAAACACAGCTGCACTGCTGAGTTAAATTAAACAGACCCCAGGTAACTACTAGCTAAAGAAAATGTACCCAGCAAGTGTATAAGAGGAAAAAACGAGAATTGTCAAAACTTTATCAGCCTGAACTTTGATAATAAACTTTACTTATTTTTTGTTTATTTTGTTAATGTTCTTGTGCACGTTTGATCAAAAGAAACCTTTCAAAAGATAAACAGCAGCAAAACAAACCTGCAGAAGAGGTCAAGGTGTCCAGACTGCAGCTGGTGGCTCCAGCAGAAGACCTCCTTCACTCTCTTCCTGAGGACCTTCCTCACTCCCAGGAGCCTGCGAGCCCTGGCCACGAGACCCCAGGGGTCTGGGAGGGGAGCGGGTTTGAGGCAGGAGAAGGGATCCCTGCCGGTGTGGGACTCCAGCACATAATAAAGAGCAGCGAAGAACTCCTGCAGGCTGGTGTGGACGAAGTGATAGCTCCTCTCGTAGGTGAAGCGGTCTTGGTCCTCCTTCAAGATCTCCACCAGAAACATGCAGGACAAGCCACCCTGGTCCACCGAGAAGCTGCTCAGGTCAGCCTGGTCGAATATAAACCTCTTCTCTATTAACCCTTTGAAAGCCAGGGCACCCAAGTCCTTGAGATGCCTCCTCAAGCTGCTCAAGGATTCCGGGGCAGCCAGCAGGCTCTGGATGTGCGAACCGGCTTTTTGGTCTCCGTGAAACACCAGTATGGCTTTGAGGAACCTGCAGTAGATCTCGGTGACGGTGGCCAGGTTTTCTCTCGTTTCCTTGAAAGCCACCTTCTCTCGCAGGGCCGTCACAGTGATCCAGCAGAAAGCCGGAATGTGGCACATCAGGAAGAGAGGTCGGTGGGCCGAGATGTAACCCCAAATCTCCTCGGCCGCCTCTGGAGTCGGACTACACTTGCGGAAGTACTCCTTCTGCTGGGACTCGGAAAAGCCCAAGATCTTGTAGAAATTACCGACGTGTTTCTGCGGGATTTTGCAGACGGCGTGAGGCCTGGAAGTGACGAGGACGGACAAACCAGGCAACAGGTTTCGGTTGAGCAGATTCACCACCACCTCGCTGACCCTTTGGGGAATATCCGGATCTGTGCATTTCGGGGTCTTCTCAAATACCAAGGGGAATCGGAACTCATCCAACCCGTCCAGGATCAAGAGGATTCGGGAGGGATCGGTCAAGATTTGACTCAGAACTGGCTTCAGGTGGCTGTAGTGAGAGGAGAGCAGCTCCTTCAAGCTTTTGGGGTCAGTGATGAGATTCAGCTCTCGGAAAGTAAAGACGAAGACAATCTTAGCAGGCTGAGGGTCTTTAGCCCATTCTTGGATGAGCTTTTTGGTGACGGTTGTTTTCCCGCTGCCAGCCACTCCACAGAGCAGAGTGACGCCTTCGTCCAGCTGCAGCAAATTCCGGAAAATGGTCCTGAACTCGCACAGGTTCCCTGAAGATTCCCACTCCAGTTTTTTGAAGGCGTTGCCCACCTCCGTCACCTCGTGCTGCCTCTGCTCCGCGTAGCTCTCCTTTCTTGTGACAGTGATGTCTGTGTACCTCTCCTCCAGGTCCTCGCTTTGCCGGCTCGTGCTTATATAATCCACAACCTTCCCGTAGTCATTCGCTAGAATCTCCTGGTGCTTCTTCAGAGGGCTCAGCTGGCTTTCAGCCTCCCGCATCGAATCCAGCATTCCAGTACCTTGGTTTATCTCGTCTGGCTTATCCACTTGGGTGTCCTCACTCCTGAGCTCTGCATTACTCTGCATCGTGCACGGAGCTCTCTTGCTGAAGCAGCTGCCATTGGCGCTGGGAGGCTCAGATTTGACACAGGCTAAGATTTTCAGTTCAGCAACGAAGCCGCTACAGGCATCCTCCCCCCTTCCATGCAGCACATCCAGCAGATTTCTCATTTTGTCCCTTTTCCCCAAACTGTCGCCATTAATTCGGCTCAGATCCTCCTCCGTAATGATGCGCTTTCCCTGCAAAGCGTCCAGGATGGTCTCAATCTCCTTGCTCCAATCCGAGACCAGCTCTGGCCTCCTCTCCAGCAGCTGCAGCTGGTAGGGACCGAAAGCCATTGTCCGCTTTCTAGAAGCTTGCGTCTCTCTTTCTTACTTTCTCTCTCTCTCTCTCTGCGCGACACAGCCTCCCTTATCTGTGGGTTTCAAACCAAGCGTTTCTTCCTCCTCTTTCTCTGGTTAAAAATCAGCATGGAGAGCTGGAACTGAAGTTTGGGCTCGGGTTCGACCATGCTGCTCTTCGCTGTTTTTTACTCTAAACCTAAAGCACCTGCAAGAGCAGAAGGAAGAAAGAGTTTCTGTTTATTTATGTCTCACTGATTAGTATACACCGCACCAAGTTCAGCAGTCAATCAGCTTGTGTAACGGGCAGTGCTGTGTGATTCTATCCCGACCTGTCAGTGAGACAGAGATGAGACGAGGTTAAAAACTCTAAAACTACAAATGCAGACGAGCCCGCCTCTGCCCTGCTACACTTGCAAAATACCAAGGTCTTGATCGCAATGTATTGAACACATGGGATGTCAATCAAAGGCACTGCTTTCTTATGACTGTGTGAGAGCACGCAGGGCTTGCCTAGCAACCAGGCAAACACACCATAAATATCCTCACGGGGTTACGATTCCACGCCATTGTAAATACCATAGAAAAGTAACAAAAACGATAAACTGCAGATGCATCTAGCAAATTTAGTGTACGAAATGTTTATGATAGTATCAAATGAAAAAAAATATTTCTTATAAAAATAAGCTGCGGTATGATTACCAAGCCTATCAACATTGTGCATGCTAATTATGTATAAAACATTATTTTGCACGGGGGATGCAAATACGTACATGTCATGTATGTAGTGTGTACCAGTAAAATGCGTGCACTACAGCCATATCACAGAGTTTAATAGAGTCTATTTGTATTACAGCGTCGTTAGAAAACGCTAACAGCAATACTGCATGTCAGAGTGTTTGCATTGTGCAATTTGTGAATTCCCTGTATCCAGTCGTTGATTGGCTCGGGTGCCTATCAATCATTCTGTTTGACCCAGCCGGGAAAGCCCCAGTCTTAAATATTGTATATGAATAATGGTGCCGTCTCAATGCATTCAGTACGTCACAGAAGTAGAATACAACAGTCTTCAAAAATATAACATACGTATCTATATATCGAGCACCATAGCAGGAAAAATATTCATGTTTCACCAATTCGTGTTTTTAAAACTACCGAACCTGACTTTAGCCTGCAGTATGCATTAGGGAATCAGAAGAAAATAACACTATGTGTTAGCGGTAACGTTACACGTTTCATTGTAACATCGTTTTTAGTGTTTTTTTTACTTATAAATTGGATTCAACGATCATTAACAAAGTTGTCATCCACTCCCCATGCACCAGTTTTAATTCCCTCGTTAATTAACAAAGAAATATAATCGGACATAATCATCCATGCAAAATCGTGCTTTAAATGAAACGATGTTACATCTGTTTAAAAAGCATCAAAACCAAACCTACCTCATTTTTTAAAAGTTGTTCAGTGCGTCCGTGGGCTGCTTTTCTGTCTACTTCCTGAACCAGCTTCTCACAAAACAAAACTACGTTAAATGTTTGTTATGAAGCAATGTTACGCTAACTCTTCACTATAATATTGCAACTAAGCCACGCCGTTTCTCGTTCGCCGGGGCGAGTTCTGCGTTTCAACACCATCACGTGACTTCCTCACACAGACACGCGTGTTTTCCAATAACACGGACACAGCAGGCCGGTGACGCAATGCGGCTCCACTGGGTTACTCGATTTTAATGCATGTAGCTTTTTTTTACAACCTCAAAGACACTTAAACTTAGTAAACTTGTACTTCTGACAACTGTAATCAGTTGGAGGATAATAATAATAATAATAATAATAATAATAATAATAATAATAATAATAATAATAATGCATTACATTCCTTTACAATAACAAAATCTTGTGTTTTGTGAGTCCACAAAATCGCTACAGCTTTTGCTATTTAAATAAATGTATAAATGGACTGCAAATTACTTTTTGAAACTGTAAATTTGTTAAGCTATGCAAATTGAGTTCCTGCTATTGCAACATGTGAAATACTGTCAAACAAAAATAGCAAATGGTATGTCGATTAAAGGAACCAAAACTAGAAGATGAGGAAGATATCTTCGGGAAAAGCAACATGTTCCGAGTAGTGCTGGGCACCAGTAAATGATGGAGATACACACACACACACACACACACACACACACACACACACACACAGTCACTGCGTCTACCATATACAATGCTGCCGTAGTCTGAATGCCACTGGGTCTCGTTGGGAAGGTTTGACCGCGCTGGACGAAGGCAGAATGGTATTAAGTGCTGAAACACTGGAGCAGGAATCAGAGCACGTGGTTCAGGGGCAGGGCTGCACTCTTGTATTTAATAAAATCAAAACGCTTTTGACCATGTAAAAACAAAAGCTGCCTAACACGCCGAGCTGCTTCTGTAGCAGAGCAGCAGAGCACACAGGGCCAGGCTTAAACACCTACATTACCAATGAAGGAAGCAGTTCAGCCTGACCAGCTGCATTCACATGAAAAATAACACCGTCTGTCCTGCGAACGTTCATAACGTTAAGCGCATTCAGAAGTGAACATGAAGATAATACTGCCATTGAGGTAGCTGGTGGAATAATGAGGAGCATTTATAATGTAGAACATGGGAGTCGATGAAAACAAATACCGGTTACAAAATAACACAAACATAAGTATTATTATTACATGTGCGGGGTGTTATAACCAGTCACACTACTGAGCCATTTAAATTCGCAGGCAGTCATGTCGTGGCTGACCTTGACCACTGGGGGGCTCCATACACCATCAATGTCAGCAGCTTTTTTTTTTTTTTTTGCAACAGATAGCGAAAATATTTGAAGACACTTTGACATCAGTGTTCCGGTTCAGTAAATGAGTGTGTCAGTGTGGTCCTGGATTGGTAGGTGCAGAAGTGCGCTCATTTCAGGGAAGGCGTATTCACCGCAGTGTGGGCATGCATGTGTGTCTGGCTTGTGTGTAGCTGTATGAGTCAGTGAGCAGTGTGTATGAAAGACTAGACACACCCAGACACGTTTCTCCTGTTCAACAAAACCAGCAATACAATAGCAATCTGATGTCCAGTGCTGACTAATTGGACTGGGGCCTGAACAGAATATACAATACAGCATTCTCTACACACGCACACGCACACGCACACGCACACATGCACGCAGGCACACACACTGCGAGCAATCCTGTTTTGTTTCAAATCTCTGCAAACAGATTAAACGGTAGCCTTATCAGTCCAGAGATTTACTGGCTGAAAGCAGACGGTTTGTGTGTATGTGCGTCTGCAGTCACAGCTTCCTGTGCATTGACCATATTAGGTAATGACCGGATTCCAGAGCTGGGAAGAAAAGGGGCGGGGACTGGAGTTTGAAAAGAGGCGGGTCTTTGCACTGAGCCGCGCCCCTACCCCAGATCTGCAGAACATCTGTAACTTTCCCTTTAAGATGAACTTTGGGTGATAGGACCGTTATAAAATGATAATGCTGTCTGTCTGTCTGCTTGTCTGTGTCGTATTTCTAACGACAACACAATATGTAATTTAAAATGGTAGAACACTGAAGACCTGTCGTAATTAAAAAATTCCCTCGTCGAGCGTCACGGTTTACCTTAGATAGCAATTACATTAATCAGCCACTAGGGGTAGCTCACTACAAGCCAGCAGACGGGGGCATGATGAGACAGGATATCGATATCAGCACATCAAACTGATCCACGTAACCAAGCTGAGATCACTTATCTCGTGAGTCTCGACATCACAAAGTGTATTTTTTTGTTCATGTTTTTAATGCTCCACAGCCTGCTTGGGTAGGTTTTTTTTAGGCGATGATTGCATCACTTTATTCCATAAATTGCAGCATGCACACTGTTATTTTGCTGGTATCAATAAAGTAATACAGATTGGAGTGTGTGGGTCGTTGCATTGAGGTGACATAGGAGATTCATCAAATGATGCTCTCCCGTGCAATAATCCTGCCAGCGCTGCATTGAAGAGAAGGCACAATGCAAGGATTTCACATGCCAGTACCCCACCCAGCAAACATCAGCACAGAAACGTGTCCCATAGTATAGTAAAGGGTAATAAAGCACAGTGAAAGCATGGTACAGCATAGGGGAGCATTGTCAATAATAGTGAAGTATGGTAAAGCATATTAAAAGCAGGGTAAGCTAGGGTAAATGCATTGTAATGCATACATACCGTGGATGACTTTTGTGTTGAATGTACACACGTGTGCATTTATGGCTGTGCTGAATCGGTTATTCTCTGATCAGCAATCGATGCGCAGTATTGAATAACTCCATAATTGCATAGAAGAGTCTTTTTAAAACTATCATAGTTAACACTGTATCATAGAGAATCGTGAGTCACATGCACAACGAACCACCCCCATTATCCACAGTCCTCGCACATGGCTTTAAGATTAGGAACGAATGAATGGATGTCTTACAATAATAACTCCACGCCACAATTAATAGCACTAGCATAGGAAATCCGCTAATTTAAGTCACTGTCGAGCGGTGCCAGTAACTCCCAACAAACAGGATGCATGCCCAAGATGTTCACAGTGTACCCGGAGTCCTAAATGACGTCTGCGCTGATAAGAGCTTATTTCGCGGGACGTTTTGAAAAATGTGTCCCCGGATTTATTTCCAGTCGATGGCATAACAGACATGAGGGATGCGTTGCTTGATACAGATAACGGAAACGGTACATATGGTTTTGTTTTTCTTTCTCTTTAAAAATAAAAATGCTTGCTTGCGGTTTTCGTTTCCTGTTGATAACCTTGTGGGAATGCAAGTGGGGTCACAGGGAGCGAGGGACCGCATATTTCTCAGGAAATAGTATGTGTGCACCCACGCCCTTATAAATTTTCCCATAGTAAAAGCACAGCAAAGTGTAATAAAGCACAGTGAAAGCATGTTTAGCTCCACCGCTGTTTCCCTTATAAAAGTTAACTACAGTAAATTTGCAGTTTTATATTGCTTTCCCATGGTTATACAATGCCATGTTCTTTAACCAAATGATCCTCAGAAACGCAATATTACTGGTGCAGGGATACACTGGAAAACTCTGACATCTGACCCTGTCTGATCGACTTACTTTGTTCCTTTTTTAAAATAATAAAATAAACAAATTAAGATTAGCAAGTGTGCCCCAAGCCTCTCTAGGGGGTGAAGGAGGGAGCAGTTCAGTCTCCATGCCTCAAGCCTGCCCTGGACTGGAGGGAGCACCCTTTCTCTTAGGGGGTGAGGGAGTGAGCAGTTCAGTCTCCATGCCTCAAGCCTGCCCTGGACAGGAGTGAGCACCCTTTCTCTGAGGGGGTGAGGGATCAGTTCAGTCTCCATGCCTCAAGCCTGCCCTGGACTGGAGGGAGCACCCTTTCTCTTAGGGGGTGAGGGAGTGAGCAGTTCAGTCTCCATGCCTCAAGCCTGCCCTGGACAGGAGGGAGCACCCTTTCTCTTAGGGGGTGAGGGAGGGAGCAGTTCAGTCTCCATGCCTCAAGCCTGCCCTGGACTGGAGGGAGCACCCTTTCTCTTAGGGGTTGAGGGATCAGTTCAGTCTCCATGCCTCAAGCATGCCCTGGACTGGAGGGAGCACCCTTTTTCTTAGGGGGTGAGTGATCAGTTCAGTCTCCATGCCTCAAGCCTGCCCTGGACTGGAGGGTGCACCCTTTCTCTTAGGGGTTGAGGGATCAGTTCAGTCTCTATGCCTCAAGCCTGCCCTACCAGATTAATTTTACTTGTACCTAGGTCAGATTAAAAGAAAGACTGCTGCATTAGCCACTGCCCCACTTAGCCTTCTGTTTTCTGGACCACTTGAACATTTTTTTTAAACTGTCAGTGAGACTCCTTGTTGTTTTAGAGGGAAGTGTTCTTCTTCTCTGTTTATGTTTGAAGACTAAAGCAGGATACTGCGCATTTAAGCAAAGGTCTTTAAGGAAGCCATGAAATGAACCCAAGAGCATTAAACTGTTGAATAGCAACATCAATTACGAGGGCTTTGGAACGGGATTTGACACCAGCATACACATACATCCCTGCAGCGGGCTGGAAATACGCACTTCAAACCCTGCTGCCTGCCAGGTAACACCAGGGCACAAAACTTCCATTCGCTTACAAAGCAACACACATTGTCCAGGGCTTCACTGAGACAGAGCCGAACCGACTTCTCTGTGCTCCGTCACTTAAGGAACCCCAGACCTTGCTTATCTGGGATACCTGTGCGAGTATGGAGCTGAAAATACACCTCGTTCCTACTGGAGAGATCGTACTGACACCCAGTAAGGATGGAGGATGCTGCTGCACTAACTGCTTTAAGGTCAGTGACTTTCTTCAGTATTGTTTTATTTGATCTTTTTATTATTATTGTTATTCAGAATATAGAAATGGGGTTCGCACATGTAAAAAAAATGTATGTCAATAAACCATTGCAAAAACATCAGGTAAAATCATTGCATGGAACTGTATGGTATAGTATTGAGAACCACACAGGAAATTATGAAGAAATTACTGATAATGTATGCTAAATTGTCATACAGGTTTTATTATTATTATTATTATTATTATTATTATTATTATTATTATTATTATTATTAGGTGTATTATTGGCTATTGCTTGAGTGTAATATGATTTTAAATACAAGGTAATCAAAAAACAGCTGTCAAGACCTGTAACCCATGTTGACTACTCAAATTAACAGGCAATCACATTTCTCTTTGAACTGACATGGGGGGCGTACGCAGGTGATACTATAGCATAGTAAAGCATGGTACAGCAACCACATACTGTAAGCACTGGTAAAGGCAGCAGTGTGGAGTAGTGGTTAGGGCTCTTGACCGGAGGGTTGTGGGTTCAATCCCAGGTGGGGGACACTGCTGCTGTACCCTTGAGCAAGGTACTTTACCTAGATTGCTCCAGTAAAAACCCAACTGTATAAATGGGTAATTGTATGTAAAAATAATGTGTAAAAAAAAATAATGTAATTGTATGTAAAAATGTGATATCTTGTAACAATTGTAAGTTGCCCTGGATAAGGGCGTCTGCTAAGAAATAAATAATAATAATGCAGGAAAGCAGGACTAAACCACTGTAAGGCGTGGTAAGGTGTGGAGCACAGGGTGGGAGAAATGATCAATGCTATTGGAGGTAATAAATAGAGATCAAACATTTAGATGAATCAAAGCTGAAAGGTTCATTCTACAGGGCTCCGAATTCCCTGGAAGTGCCTGTCCTTTAAACTCAAATTGTGAGGAAAAGATGCCTTTTTGAATACAGGCAGACTAATGCAAAAACCATGAATACATTTATTTTGCATGATCTGATCATTTGGATACCTAAAAATATCCCAGTGTGGGTGCGGCTGACTTGCAGTGGAGCGTTGTTCATCCCAGACTGTCTCCGTCGTGTTGACGTGATCAGGAAATCGCTCAGGACCAGCTGGCAGCGGCTGTGCTAGGCTGTCCTGTTCTGTCCTCTTCTGGTTTGGGAGTGGCTGCCAGCCCTGTACTGATGAGCTTGACCTTCACATAATCTAATCTTGTACGCCAGAGGCATCGCCAGGGAAGGGGTCTTACTGAAAAACAAAAATATATTTTCCCCCTCTCGTTAGCGTCCGAGCATTCTCACAGGTCCCTCGTTGTTTTACAGTTCACTGGACTGCCACTCAATGCATGATGGACCTGCTGGTGGATTGTTCTAAAACTTAATAAGATGAAAGCACTTGCTTACAATTGTAGAGTACCATTGCATTCAGGTTCAATCCTGAGATTCCTGCATGCTCTCTTCTTTCATGAAACCGAGGACAGACCTGTGGGAGACAAAAATGAATGGAACACAGTGGCTGGAAACACTGGAGTCCCAGGACAGCGCTCCGCCACACTGCAGTGCAATCCAAGCAGCGCTGTGCACGCGACACTACAGGGGAGAAACACAGGCCACTTCAGAATCTGCTCTTCATTCACAAGCTGTGTAATGTGTGCAGTATGTGTATAGCCGGGCAGTTTACAGGCTGCTTCCTCTCAACGGCTGTGTTTAATGAAGTGATTGATGCAACAAGTATTTCCTGTCTCTCAGACAACACCATTTTCCCGTATGCAGTGCACAGCGTCAAAGGACATTTGCTTTAATTTTTCAAATGTAATCTTTCGTAATGTTTGTAAATGGAGTGTCGTCGCGTAGACTTTTTGTTTTGTGCTGGATGATAATTAAATCGTCACATATCGATTGTCGGGTAAGAGTGATCACCACAATGAGGAATCTCTTAAATCATGCTTCAGCTCCCATGAATTGAAACGTTCTCCCTAGTTAGAAGCTCTGTTCCTCTCACACTTCTTTTTCCGCTTGTGGTCTTTTTCAGATAAAGCTGCTCCACTGTTCTCTCCCACAGTAGAGGGGGGACTGAATTCAATTCATTTTGATGCCCAGTTTAATTGCAAGGCACTTTATGTACTCTTTATGTACAAAGTGATTGATAGCATGATAAAGCACGGGGAGCTACGGTAACGCATAGACAGAATCTGTGTTAACTCCATGACAATCTGACACTAGATCCTCCAGCAAATCTCCTGGCTGGCTGTATTTGTTTACTCTCCAGCACACGACAGATCGCTTTCCATCTTCTCCTCTTCAGCCATGAGTTCCAGGCCCGGGGATTTTTTTAGTTATGACATCATCATCTCATGAATGACATAATCTCCTCATGAATGACATCATCACCTCCTAAGCTGACTGATGAGCTTGGAGAAAAACAACCGGTAAAAGAGATTGATTTCTGAATCCTTTGTTTCAGTAGAAATCCGTAACAGACTTCCGAGATTAACCCTTACTTGTCCAGCCGTCTTAAAAATCAGTCACTCCCTCGAAGTGCGTTCTCAAGTGAATCAGTTTGTTTAAAAGAGGGAAAAGTGTAGGCAGCTTCAGAATCAGGTGGTGCCCTCTTACTGGGGCATGCCCATTACCTTCCACGAGGAGGTCCCATAAACGCTTGGGCACCTAGGCTACAATAACATACAGTAGGTGTACCGGTAAGCATCTCCTTAAGGGCTAACAGTAATTTACAAGGGGGTCACGATGTCTGGGAAGTCCAAACCAGGTTTTTAGTGTAACCTTTTAATCCAGTGGAAAGTTTGCAACATTTCTTAAAAAAAAAAAAAAAGTTTCAATTTGAAAATCTGCAAAATTACCATACTAATTTACCATGGTAAACTTTTCTTTGTTTGTTATTACTCATATACATTGTAGAAAGTACAGTGCGTAACGCCACTATAATAGTCCAGGTGTGTCAAAGTCTAATGCACGTTTCCCCCGGGGTGTCTTTATTACATTACTCGGAGCTATAGAAGCATGCCCGAACTTTCTCTGCCTTTGCCAGGTTTGTGTCGGCACAAAACACCACACCCTTGACGCCCTGTCTATCACGACTCCTTTCAGTTAAAGCGCTGAACCGGATCCTCTGGTGGTGTGTGTTTTAAAAGAGATCAATCACAGTAGGAATCTGGGCTTCGTTCCTTTCCAAAAATAAAACGCCGACCTCAGACTGCGGTGAGTGCAGTGCTAGCATGCGTTACACTGCACAGTGTCTGGCTCGTCATGCACACGAGAAAACACCAATCACCCGGCTAGCAAGCGCTACACAGGTGAGCCGCCGCCGGCCCACACTAGTTTTACACCTGGTACTCGTACTACCTGCTTTCAACAAGCAGCTGAGGACACTGGAGCGGCAGTTTCACTTTGTAATTGAATTACTGACACGCAACTCATGCATTTAATACCTTACTATAATTACTCTGGCAGGCCACGCCCTTTGTGGGAGGGGGCGGTAGGTGTCTCGGACGGCCGACAACTCCCTCTGTAATCAACGTCCGGTGACATCAAGTCTAAAAACTAAAGTCCTAATAGTTAAACCGTACATCTCAAATAATCTAAACCACTGAAATGATATATGTATATTTTTTTATATAAATTGCTTTTAATGTCACGCAGTGGACGCCGTGGTGCAAGAGTTTATGATTTTGATTTTGAAGTGCCGATTGGTTTCCCCCTCGTCCCCCTTTTATTTGGTGACTTCATAATTTATTGCAATGACATCACGGGTCCCGCCCTCTGATTGGCTCATCAGACTTCCTGATAGTAAGGTCGCGCTGTTTGAAGGAGGAGGGATCTTGCAACACTGTTACTCAGCCCAATGTGAAACCGAGGAGGTATCGTGATATTAAAACGAGGGGACTCTTTTAAACAGAGTAATCCCCGCCAGCCCGCTGTAACAAGAAAGAGCACACCCTAAAAAGTGTAGCCACTTGGAACCAGACCATCAGGCTTCAGCAAAAAGGATTTAACCCGCGTGTGTGCTATTTAAAGAAGAGCCCCGAATGACTGCAGTGTTGTCGAAGATAAGACACTTTGGAAAACACGTCGACAGTACTTTACTGTCGCTTTGACATATAGGTAAGTGCAGCGCGCGTTTTGCTTTATTGTGGTGAAAAGGTGTGCCGAAATATAGTCGGCTGAGCCCGTGTAAACCGTGCCATTCGTTTAAGGTAAACTATACATAAATAAATAAAGTTGAAAGTCAAGTTTGTCTTCATAAATAGATTCGATTTTTATTGATACGCGTCTCAATTACACAAATAAATGCGTAGCGTGGCATTTCGCTGTCCCGTTTGATACCAGATGAATAGAGACACACACGCACGCACACTGCAGTACGACACTTTGGAAAGCAAATTCTGCTCAGTCTCAGAATATTGAGGGGAACCTCGTGGCTGTTTGGCACTGAAGCCAAAAATAGCCTGGCATGTGTTATTGAGACTGGAACTCCTGCTATATATATATATACTACAGGGGCTCAGTATCTACCACCGTGTCATTGCTTAGTAATGCAGTAAATATGACCTGGTGTTTTTTGTGTAGGGTTGCATTTCAGTGCATTTTAAACCCACATGTTTAGATATGTATATATGTACAGTAGTCAGCATTATACAGCTTACTGTTCCGACATCCCATTGCAGTACCGCAGTACTGTGCAGTATATAGGGTGTGCTTTTTTCTGTCTTGAATTTATCTGTGAAATAATTGTTAATAGTGTTTCCATATCACTGTACTGTGCTGTCGCAGACACATACAGTTAAACAAGCTCGGCTGGCATCTGATGGCACGAAGTTCCCCATCTGTACTTTATTTTTTGCCAACTTGGTTCTTTGTAACGGACACACCCTATCCGCCGTCGCCGCGTTTGTATTTTTCCGTGCTAGTGGGCCCCGTGGCACGGAGCGCATCTTTGAGAGCTCGCAAGCGGCACTCCCAGACTCTGAGCTGGAATACCGAAAAGTGAAAGAGCAGAAACAACTTTGTTCACCTAAAATTCTAGTAGTATTTGTCAACAGTTTGATCCATTCCTGGTTTTACTAGGAGTTCAATAAGACACACCTGAGCTTGTTACCTATACACCAGGGCTAATCAAGCTTGTAGTAAAGCCTGGAATGGATGAAACTGCTACGCAAGAGGAGTCTTATTCCCATCCCTAGCCACTATCCTGGGGTACGTGTAGATATTGTACACCATAGAACCTCTTCCTTGATCTTCCTGTACTGTATATGTGCTGTGTACAATACTGGGTCCTTTTAGTTCTTTGCATGGTGTGTTTTAAGCAAATAATAGTGTGCAAATTCAGTATGTAAGGCTGTTAAAGTTTGTTTCTGATACTGAAGTACTCCATGCTTTACAGTAAGTAACCGATCGGAGTACATCACTGGATATAGCTTTTCTATCCAGTGTGTTTTCAGCAGATGCCTCGGATTGGAGTCGTCAGAGTCATTAAGTCAATAGTCACTCTGCTGATATATAGAACTCCATTGTGACGCTCGGCTAATTCTAACGTGAAGATTCTCAGTCAGATGATTCTTTAATTACTATGGCAGTGTTATCTACAGCACAGTCCCAGCTGCTGTGTTCATGGGAGCCTCAGCTGGAACAGACTGGACACAGACTCTGCTTGGGTTTTGAAATGCAGAGCCAGCACTGCCGATCCCTCGGAGAGCCGGTCAGCTTTCGTTTTCTGAAAGGAGCACTTGCACACGTTTCAAAAGCCAAGATCCCTCTCGCTTTAGCACCGTTTCACTACCCTGGCGATCATTGTGAAGCTGAAGTCTTTGTTTGGGTGGTTTGAACACGACTCTGTTCCCTTTGTGTGTCTGTGTCTGGGCACAATGGAGGCATTCAGGCTTTACATAGAGAGCATTGCTACACAACACGTAAACTATGAAATAGCATGGAACTCCAGTGGGGGGAAGTACAGAATACATTGCCGTCATTCTGAGCTTAGGGGACCCCCCCACCCATACACAAGTGACTGATGAGGCGTCATTACCAGATCACATACAATTGAAGAAGTTCCCAAAACTTCCCATGGGCTATAATGCTTAAGAGGTTCCATATTAGAACATTTCGCTCTCATTGGATATCCCACACAGTAGCCAGGGTTAGCAGCTAGCACTGGTTCTGTGCCGGGTGTACTATTAAAATGACAAGTAGTGTAAGCATTCAGTCTCTGAACCGTGCACACTTCTCACAGTATGAATGGATTTCACCTGTAGTCCTTTTATTAGGAGCCGTTCCAGGGATGGACTCCCATTGCATAGCAGTTTGAATCCATGCCTTGTTTTTCTTGAGTTTGATGAGACACACCTGAGCTTGTTACCAGTACGCCGAAGCTAACCAAGCTCGTAGTAAAACCTGGAACCTGTGTTCACGCAGCTCTAGGGGATGGATCATTTATTTAACAGGGCTACTGGAAACACAGTTCCCGGGTCTGCTGTTTTTTCCAAGGCCGCCCAGAGGACACACCTGCCTTATATCCGTGCCAGATCAGCATGGCTGTGTTGACACATGCTGACGGGACAGGGCAGCACAACTATACAGACCCTGCAGTGTATAGGGGCAGCTTCCAGGAGGAGCTTCGTCACCCTGCAGTCGCACAGGGACTGTGGCAGCTAGCAGAGAACAGCCCGGTTGGTGGTTCAGGGATACCCAGTGAACGAGTCGAGTCGCATGTAGAAGAGGCGCTGTGTGTGTGTGAGCTGAGAATGGAGGATCCAGGGGTTATGCTTGTGTGTGTCTTTTGTTCTTCATATATTACTGAATACATCTTATGAGCGCTGATAATGTCACTTGTAAAAACTCAGGAAGATGCAAAGACCTTCTTTGGTGATCAGTCTGACCATGAAAAAAAAAATCTGAAATCTCAATTTGAAACAGCAGAAAGTTTAATCCAAGCTCCCTGATGATGACTATGACACAGGGGTACCGCGTACCTGTGTCATACCGCTTCACCCTCCCTTCTCCTCCCATCTATCTGCCATGTCTCTAATTTAAAAGTGTTGCAGTTCATGCACGGTGCCTTTTTCAACAGCGGTGATATTTCAAGCTGAATCAGTCATTGAGTGCTGTGTGCACTTTTATTAATTTCCGTTCTCGGCCCAGGATCCTGTTTTCAGCTCTTGCTGAAAGCATAGGTCTGCTTAGGGGAGAATTGAGAAAGCTTGTCTCTTTCTGTTCCAGCGCCGTTATTCTGTGCATCGTTGGGAGGCTGGAGGACAATGCAAATCAGGTGGTTATCTGTGTAAATATTTGAGGCTGTTCATTCTGAATTCAGTAGTTAAACCTGGTTCTGCTGTGCAGTAAAGACACAGAGGACTTTCATCTTTTTGAAGTTTGACCTCTTTAGTAAAAATGAATACAAAAGCAACTGGCTCAGCCAAGGCTTGAACAGACAAGCAACAGGAAACGTTTAGGCTGCAACAAACCACCTCCAACAGCCAGCCGTGTTTCCAAGCAGAACAGTTAGAGGTAAAAAAGTGCGATTCGTGAGGCGGAAATTGAAAACGCAGAGCTGCTCTAAGAACAATTAAACCCTGCAAGCCTGGGAGAGAAGATGAGACAGTCAGCCTCAAATCCAAACCTTTCCCAGGATTAAAATCCTGAACTTGGGATGACTCGAACAGGAACCCCCAAACAAACGCAGCACAGTGTAGTGATTCACTGACTAGGGAGGGGGTTTCCGTGAAAGGGATTCACAGAAAAGTACAGTGAATTCTCATCAGTTCTGCTGGTAAACTCAAACAGAGGGATGTTGGTTTCTTGCAGAGAAAGTGCATGTTGTCAGACTGCAAGGTCCCCACCTACCCTCTGAATCAGTCCGATCGGGTATATTCACCGGGGTGCTTCTGATGCTTATAGTCTGTGTCGATACAAAACTAGTTAGCACACTGTCATGGACATACAGTAGATTGTTAGAGGCCTCTTCTATGCTTACAATTCAATAATCCCAAAACCAAAAGCTTCCCTAAGGTCTGGCTGTGTGTTCTCCACATGCTTCAGTAAAGGTTTAGTGATTTAATGTGTGGGCTGTGTGTGGGCTGGTGGGAGGAGTGAAATGACATCACATTACAATACAGAGAATCTGAGGTCACTGAAGCTTGTTCAAAGTTTCCAGACTTCCTTCTTGTGTCACATGTAGAGTCACCCCTCTCCCCCACATGTATTTAACAGGACTGATCGCAGTGGTGGTCTGCAGTTTGATCCGTTCCTGGTTTTACGATGAGCTTAACAAGACTGAGTTTGTTACCTATATGCTGTGACTAATCAAGTGTGTAATCAAACCTGGAATGGGTTTTGTTTCCATCCCCGGACTGGGTCATCTTACAATGCAGTTGTTAGGACTTCTCTCACGCCCAAGATGAAATTTAGATGTACTTCATTATCACTGTATGTAAATACCGAGGATTACCCAATACATGAATGATTCAGCTATATAAACATTCTTTCAAAGTCCCAAGGGTAGGTAAATAGGGTTTTAACTTGTGCGAGCAGGAATAAGGGAGTGGCCAACGGATTTCATCACCAATACAAAACCTTGCACTACTGTAAGAAGACAGCTTTGTTATATACGTTCGCATACAAACCGTGGAAATGGACCGAAGCAGCGATTTGTGTGCAAGATCATGAACGAATGAATTTGTTTTCTAAATAAACATTCAGTTTCAAAACCAATAACCATATTATTAAAAAAACAACCTCTTTAGGGATCTGTAATAAGTGCTTACATACATGTATATTATGTAATAATAATATATAACATTCTTCCAGCATGCTGCAGCAAAAGTATCGCATGCTAGCGTTGCTAATCATAATCTACAGCTGTTAAAAGCGTCATGGCTAACGCGTTGCTTTGATTGTGTGCAACCGTTAATTCCACACCCCTTAATAAAGCGGTACCCAGATTTGCGTGGGGTCTCATTTCACTGCGGTGTGTTTGAGCCCCACAGCCCCACAGCCTCACGCTGAAGCGTCCCTGTTTCCACTAGCCTGCGTACATGTGGGCTCCAGGGGCTGCACATTCTTTTGTCTGTGTGTAGGAGTGGAACAGCTGAGGCGATTGTTCCAGCTATTTACATTAGGAATGCTTCGTGCGTTTCATTGGGGCGCGGAGTGTTTAAAGGCAACAGCCTCCTAGAGTCTCCAGGGGTGACTGCTGCTTGGATTGTCATGTTCGGAGCAGTCCTCCAGTACCGCTTACCCTCCGTGATCAAGCTGTTCAGCAACCCACGTGGCTACAGGAAAGTGAAAGCGAGTTGTGCTTTACAGTTACAGTTTTTTCATAAACCTATGCATTTTGCTACTGTGTAAATTACCCGGCACTAATGTAAGTGTGTACAGCACTGAGGCAGGGCAGGAGCGCATGGAGAGGGTTTTTCTTGTGTAAATGTATGTTGTCAATAGTGTGTATTTATTGTAATTCATTAATAAAGTACCGGATGTTCCTGGGAGTGTCTGCCTGCTGTGTGTGATTGCCAGGTGTGGCATCTAATCAGCAGGTAGGTGTGTTCCCGCGGGGAGCTGGGTATAAAGAGGTTCCATTTATTCACCTCAGGGCTGCTGCAAAACCAAAGCCAACTGGGCTAAAGAAATTCGCGGACGTGTGTGTGAGCGGGAGAGACAGAACCGGGCTTGGATACCGAAGAGTGAGTAAACAAGCTGAAACCGCTGACAGCCGGGGGAGTAACCTGAGGTTTGTTTATTATTGAAAAGAGAAATTAGATCCCACCAATGTTTTTGTACACTGTGTTATATGTGATGTGTGGGCTGCTGCTGCTGGTAGTGTCACGTGAGCTGTTCAGTGTGTTGATGTGTAAATAAATCCTGTTCGCCTGCGGGGGGCGTATCAACTTCCACCTCCGTCTCGCTCTCCTGCCTGTCACTCAGCAGCAAATGCACGCACCTACACGGCAGACAGCTACCCTGTCACAAGCATGAATCCCCTGTATCTTTCTAAACAAGGGGTTTAGGGGAGCTCCCTAATAGAAGCTGAATCTCAAAACTGTAATTGTGCGAATATAGTGATCGTTACACCTGTGTATAATGGTATTTAAAACAGGATTCATTCATCTGACTTTTGACCTATCTGCTCTTACTCTGGTCCCTGCAGTCGCATACGCGACGGGCTGCTGTATTGTATTGTAACGGAGGTCTATATTGTATCATAGAGACCTGCATATTGTGATACGTGTCGTATTGTTGCTCCCCTAGTTCTGAGTATGAAACTTTGCATCCAATATCCACGATCAGACTGACCACACAAGAAAGCAGCGTTGAGTAATGAATGAACCGTGACCCGTGCAGATTATTCTGGTGTTTGTGGCTGCAGTCATAAAAAGATAATAAAAATTTCTATTCTACTAAATTGTTAGCAACTTTTTTTTTCTTTCTTCAACTAGTTATATTCGTGCAAGTTTCTAAAGCTGCAGTTTCTGAAATGTAAATGTTTCTAAAAAAAGAAAGACAGTGGCCACATTGCTGTTTAGAGAGAGAGAGAGAGAATAATATATATGGGTCAGAATATATTCCCACACAATAATACGTCTTGAGTTGGTTTTGAGTAGTCCCCATTTTTTTGTTTTTGTTCTGCTGACGAGATGAAGTTAGAAATGTGTATGTCCAGGTCTTTCAGGGTGCTGGTGAAATTCTCTCGTTCCTTCCACTGAACGCAGATACGACATTGTGAGGTTTATGTTTGTTTAAATTCTTCTGCCGTTGGTGTGAATCTCATTTCCATATCTCTGTTTTGAATGGAGCCTGTTACTGTCCTCTTTGCAGTGCTTGTTTTGAGAAGTGATAAATATGGCAGCTGTTGCCATAAAGTAGCCCAGGCAGGCCGGCAGTCCACCACTGAAGACGTTGGTGACGTAGGAAGGAGTCTAATAAGAAAAATATTAGTCACGTTAGTATGATGGGGAAACGGATTAGTCACTCTCGCAGGACAGGAAAGTACGTCTGTCTAGAAGCAGTTAGAATCACTCCAATGCTTGTTGAAGCACGTGGCTGAGGGGCTGGGCACTGCTGCCCAGTTTCATGCCCTGAAGATCACAGGTGTCCTGTGGAGCCTGGAGCAGATTAACAGAGTTTAGAGATTCGGGGAGCGAAGGGGAGCAGGAAGCCGGATCCCAGCTCTCTTCACAATCCCCGGATTGCAGGGATCACACTCTTATCTTCCCCCCTCTGTGACGGGCCCTTCCTCCTGAATGCATGACTAATCTGAGGGCGGTCAGGCGGAGTTTTCTTTAATCTACTCTGATACAATGAGCCTGTCTGAGGATGTGGTGGCAGTCTCCATTGTTTCAGCACGCGGTCACCCTTTTGCTTTAGCTCTTCTGTGCTGAGGAGCAGAGACGCACTCCCAAGCACACCTGGGGTCAATTCCAGGTGTAATCGTGCAGTTCGTAATGAATTGCAATTACAATGGAATTGTAGCTGAGCCCGGGCACACCTGCGTGACTGTGAATGTGATTCAATCATGTCACTGATCGATCACAGCTCACTTACGCATATGTTTGTCATTCGATTTATTGTATTTGACCCCATTTGTTTGAATACAATAGTTATACAGGATGTCTGTGTATTGTAGCAGTGATTATTATTGCTGGTTATTTAGAATAAACAGTAAACATGTTAATGCAGGGAGCTGTTCATCTAATTTATAATTACATATAATTGTAATTACTGCAGCATAATTAACTGGAATTTTATATATCATTTTCTATATATATATATAATTGAGCCCTGGTCTAACTCCAAGGAGTCTGCCCAACTGGTTAAACGCTGGCTGAGGGATTTCATGGCTAGTGTCTTTATTGCATTGATGAAAGCAGTAAAGGCACGAATCCCGTCCTCACAAGCTACTTGCAATATCTTGATATTGTATCGTGCTGATAGAAAGCACAACTAGCCCAAACTTTTATCTACATTCCTTTTGTTTTCTTCGAAGTGTTTGTGATTGAGTGTGTTAGTCATTGGTGATTTATTCAATTGATCTGGAGCAAATAGAAACGTGCATGCATTGAAAGCATGTGATCTGAGAACCTTGCCCTAGATAATAGATAATCCCTTTTTTAATCCTCGAGTTGCATTCAGTCCTGGCACACTGTATAAATGAACTGGGAGATTAGATTAACTGAATCATTTAGAATAGAGAGGTAAATCAATACTGTCGTATCTCCACCCCCTCCCCATGTAAACATCTAAACCATGATCCCAAATACTTTAAGAAACGCACGACCCAGCTGCTAATTTTCCATTCGAAATAATTTAATTTTGTTATGCGATGGGTCAAGGGGAGGGAAGCATACAATGAAAGTAAGCCAAATCAAATGATTAAATACAGATGCCAGGCTTTTCATTAGAGCAGGAAACCGAATGACGGAAAAATAGACTGCATGGGAAACTAAATCTCAGGGTTCTTCAGGACCTCTGTGGAGCGCAGGGGCTGTCTATTCCACTGCCTGTAGCACAGCCAAGGCCCCAGCCAGCGCAGTGATTGATGTGTGAATAGGACCAGATAAGGGGAGCCGTTCCTGGAGCACTGGCCTTCTGAGTTCCTGCAGCTGAGTGGGTGTGCTCTCCTTGAGTCTGGTAGAAGTGAAGTAGTTAAATTTCCTACAGTTTTTTGCACAGTGTGGGATCTGCAATGTGGTCCTGGTTTAACCAGCATAGCCCAGTGAAATACATTTGGGGAAGCAATGCGGTTAAGATGGTAGCAGTCAAACCAGAAAAAAAGCTATATTTAAATCCTTGATTGTGATTTCTTCCTGAGTGCTTTCTTCAGATAGACACTGTTGCAGGTTTGATTTGTAAAACCTTGACAAATAATTTAAACAATTGTGATCAGCTGAAATGTTTATATATTTTTTATATCGATATTTAAAAATTCGAACTAGAACTTTGATCAGTTGGTTCAAGACTAGATTCACTTGATATTTTTGACGGTTTTTATTGCTAATTTTATTGCAGCCTCCCCATCCTGCACCAGTCATGAGGAAGGTAGGTCTGTGATCTGAGCTTTCACAGTGTAGTAACCTGTAACAGTGTGTGTGTGTGCAACTAGAGACTAACGCTTACACATAACGCACCACCTGCAGTCCAGTGCTTTATTAACATGCATTCCAAAATCCAGTCGTCTTTAGTAGAATTTTTAGAATTTAGAATTAGTAGAATTTTTAGAATGCTATTTTGGACAATGAAAATGAGTTCTCAGTTGAGTCCGCGGGCTTGTTTAGTAAAGGTGATCTCAGCAGGTGGGTGGTTGTACTGCAGTAGTCTCTAGATTTATTAAATAATTAAGACCGAGCGGCTCTGTTGCATTTAAACAATTGCCACGACTTCAGCACGCCGGAGAAGGCGCTAGCCGGAACGTTTGTCCGCTTGATGTCTTTTCTGACGCTCCTCACCCGAGCATTCTGAGCCCTCGCTTCAGGAGTACAAAACATGACCGTTGCAGATACGAAGTTATTAATCTGGTTCCCGAGGTCGTTCGGATCATAATAAAAATACATATAAATTGAAGTCCTGTGTTGCTGGGCGTTGTGGTTTGCGTCACACACAGTATGCACATTTGCAAGCCCGTGCACATAGCAGAATCATTTGTACGTGTTCAATAATCTATACTTGGTGCTGATCGAACTAGTTTACCCTCCAGTTACGTTCTCAGTCTCCCAAGATCTCTGACCTGGCCTTCCCTTAAGAAGGGACTGTGGAATCTGGGGGAATCTACTATGTAATCAGAGTCTTATTTCCATCCCTGGAGTTACACAATCGTATGCAGTCGAGTCTCAAAACGACCTTGTTTCGGGGTAGTGTTGAAAAGTCCAGGTACTCTGAATTTAAACCTGGAACCTCCCCTGCCCTTCAGTCCTGAACCTCCCTCCAGCGCACACACACACACAGTTTTGACGCTTGTGGTCTGAGCTGAATTGAGTTCCAGGACTCCAGGCTGGTGTATTGTTAGACCCAGCTCCAGCGCAGTCAGTAAGCTGTTAGACCCAGGTTGCACCAGTCTTGTTAGGCAGGGTCACTGAGCTCCCATCCTGGAGTGCAGTCAGCCTCGCCCTGCCCTGCAGGAGCGTTTCAGGTTCACGTGGCGATTGTGATTAACCGCATGAGGTGGCACTAATGCCCCCTTACCCTCCCCTCCCTGTAGTAACCCAGGGCTGCGTGGGCCGTCGCGAGGGGGCTGAGAATCCGATGTTATCTCTGTGGGAGGAACGGAGGCGATCTGTGAGATTTCACCTACGCTCGTTTCCATGGCAACTGTTTTTAATCTTGTGTGGGGGCTGCTGTACATTCTGATATCTTCTTTGCATTGACCACGAGGTCTCAATCTGGAGCAAAATAGGGGGGAGCAGTTTGCAGAAAGGAGTCTATCTGCAGGAACTTTACAGAAACTGAATAGATCTTGGATCAGGTATGAAAATATCTAATTATTATTATGGCAGGTTTGAACCTTGATTTACCTGTAAGTTTTACAAAAAAAAAAAAAAACACACACACACACAAATTCCTGGTGTTCATTTCAGCTCAGTTTTGTTTAAGTTCCAAGCCCAATGGCTGAACCTGCAGTGCGATGGGACTCTTATTATGAGACTTGACTGTACTGCTTCTTCAAAGCAGGCATTCACAATGCAAATGAGGCTGCTATTTGCATCTGCAAGGATGTGCTTCAGTGAAGCAGCCCTATCCGTTTTGTCTACATATGGATTGCAGAGCCCAGAGAGCATGTGCTGGAGTGCCAGGTGAGCCGCTGACTTTACTGTGACCTCAGGGCAAATCACACGAGCCTGCATGGAAGACTGTGTACTGCACACACTGCATGGAAGAGTGAAGGGTCTAGTCCTTCAGGTTTTAAAACCCACTCCCATGACCTCTTGGATTTCAGCCCCATTCCCACATCACTGATGCAGCTGTTTGTATTTCTTTATTTAGAAACTGGGAGTAGTTACTCACAAGTTCTCATTACCAGGGCTGAGAGGAGGCGCTTTTACAATGGCTCCAAACAACAGAGCAAAGCAGACCCTTAACCCATGCAGTGACGCTGTCTTCTGACTATGGAATGGAAATGCAGGATAAAGGACTACAAATAAAACACGGGTAGATTGTGAGTGCAGTACAGTGGAGGACCAGCGGGGGCACTGTGTACTAGAACTTAAATCTAGAATTGTTCTTCTCTCCATACCTTGCTCTCGTGTGAGTCCCCCGGGGTCACTAGATGTCTTGAGAATCGCTCTTCACATTGTAACAGAACTTGGTGTGGGCATTCCTTAGAGTAACACATTGAGGGCGTTTAGGCTCTCTCTTATGAACTGCTTACTAGCAGTCTTTGTTTGGTTGCTCTGCAGGAGGACAGATGCAGGCGTCTATGTTGGGAATGTCTCTTTTTTTTTTTTTTTTTTTTAAATAGCTGCAGATCGTGCAGCACAGCCCCTTCGGAGCCGGGAATGGCAGCTGCCCCCCCCCCCCCCCCGCCCCAGTCCCTGCTCTGTCCCAGGAGCACGCAGACCACTCCCAGTGTCAACTCCGACACGGAATGCACACAATCCTGGCAATGCTCTGAAGGCCACGCCAGGGGATTGTTTGTAAATTCCAGGATCTCAAATTGGCCGAGTGGAAACTTTTTTTTTTGTTGTTTTGTAATTGGAGCGTGTTTTGCAACGACAGTTTTATTTTTTCCTATGCTGTGAATTCAAACCATTTTAGAAACGAAGAAATATGTTAACTGTGTCTTTGAACTTTTTCCTACTTCATAGAAGTGGATCAGGTTCACCGGGTGTTTTAGTTCAGTTCAGTATACATTTTGCAAGTCTGTTTGGAAAAAGTAAAAAAAATAATAATAATGTTATAGGCAAGATATTCCTTAAGTTTACGTGTGAGCGCTTTAGTGAAAAGGGCTTTATTTATATAATGTTTAGGAACATGAATTTTGTTTTCATGAAACAGAAAGCAGAAAACAAACAACAAAAACACAATTCCCACCGGCCTGCCATCCCAACTTTAGAAACCTCATCCAGCTCACAGCAGTGAGCCAGCGACCTGGAAAGGGTGTCCCTGAAATTCTGGCCGGAGCTGAGCTGCCTTATTAGGCTGATTTCATGAGAGAATTTTCCTGCTCACAGCAGCTGCAGCCTCTCCCACGATCGCTCTCTTATCAGCAGAAACAGATCGGCTCCCTGCCTGCCAGACCCCACCCTTTAACTAGACCAGTCCAGAGACCTACCAAAGCTGCGTGGGGCTGGAAGGGTTAGTGGGGGTTACGTTTATCATATTAAGACGGATAGAACCTTCCCCGTGTGCAGGCCTGTACCCCAGAACAGAATGGGGTTGTTGCACATGGATTCGTACAGCCCAATGCTCAATGCTAAATACTTCAAGTTCTCTTTCTTTAAATGTGGCTTATGGTAGATGCTCATGCTTGTGTTGCCTCACTGTGGACCCATGGGGTCCGGTACATGCAGGCAGTGTGAGTGAGTCACGAAGCGTGTCCAACTTTCACACCCGGGCAGCTTTGTAACTGTTTTGTAGCTGACAAACACGCAGCACGTGTAACCCGATGGTAGGGTTCAATATTTGATGAGGTCGGTTTGTCTTAATTACACTCTGGGCTCTCTGAAGACACACAGCTGCCACCGACTCATGACTAATTCAACAGGATAATTGGAGTTACAGACCGCTGGGTTCAGATAGGCAGCTTTCAGATAGGCCGGCTCTGTGTGTCTGGGGTTTTGGGAGCGTACAGTGTCTGGCGCGTCTGCTTGGATCACCTCATTTTCAGGTTTGTCGATTCAAAGTTTAGGGTTTAGCGGATTGACACAAACGTGACAGCGGGACGTAGGTAAATGTGATCCAGGCCTGATGTAGTTTGCACAGCTGTTTAATGACCTCATGAGAATTCTATATCTGCAGGTGCAGAATAAAACAGGAGGTCGGTTTCTGAGATCTGTAAAATTTCAATAGCAAATCTCGGGGTTAGTCTGTTCCACTTGTGGGATTTCTATGAGCAAAATTGCAAAGCTAGTGTCTCTAGAAAGATCTGTCAGCACAGAGCTGAGCAAACGCAGAGCCCTGCAGCAGACAGGCAGGCACATTCCTGGAGCCTGGAGTGTAAAGCTGTGAAATTCTTGTTCCATACAGAGACTCTGCTGTGCCTTGTCAAGCAGGACTGCTTGTTTTATATATTCATCCCACACCCTGCTTGAGGCCACTTTTCCCTGATTTTACACCTTATGCAGTGTGACCCATTGCAGAGTCTACTGTGAGCTGAATGAGTCACGCCTTTACAGAGTCAGGGAAACCGTGAAGATCATAGCAAACCCAATGCAGATCGGGAGCACAGCGAACTCAAGTTTAAATTATTGATATTGATATTGTTATTGATGCAATTGAGTCCTCTTTAAAACTTGAAAATGCCTCCTAATAGTTCAGTCCAAGAATTCCATTCCACGCTTTGCTACTTCCTCCCCCCTCAAATATAAGCGGGTCGTTACTGGAGTACCAATTACAAACAGCTCGATTTCATGTCTAGTTTTAGGCTGACCTTGCCTTTTATGGGCATGTTCTTTTCTCTGCGAAAGGGAGTGCTAGCTGGTAGTTCTGAGTGGCAAACAGAATATCCTGTTTTTCTTCCACTCGGATCCAGGATTCTGTAAGGGAAAATATCTCCCGTTTCATAAGACAAGTCTCATCCTGTTGGAACTGAGAAACCAGCCCTTTGTTTTTAAGGGATTGGCTGTCCTTGTGTTTTTAGCTTCAGTGCGGTTCAGCTGATTCGGCACTCCCTTTTTCTTTTTTTTTAAATGCAAAGCGAATCTGGCTCGGATTGTAAGATATGGCCTCCCTCTCTTCTGCTCAGGCCAGACTGGAATAAAGTCTGTAAAACACTGGCAGTTCACACACTGAAACAAGAGACTTCCTTCAGCTAAATTAAAATGTCATCTCTACAAATTAAAGAGGAGAATGCAAGGATGGCAATAAGATTCCTGTTGCATAGCAGTTTCACCCATTCCAAGTTGTATTATGAGCTTGCTTAGCCACACTGGCTAGGTAACAAGCTCAGGTGTGTCTTATTAGACTCGTGGTAAAACCAGGAACTGCTATGCAATGGGAGTCTTCTTTCCATCCCAGGAATGTTGCTTCATTTGTTTTCAGTTACAAACCAGGGTAAACTGTTGCAAGCTCAATATGCAGAAAAACATCCAAGTCATTTCTTGGAAGTTGCTGTTTACTAAACTGGAATGGGCCGATTGCTGTGACTGTGGAGAATATACATTAATTCATAGATGTTTTTCCTATTGCAGTAACATACTGTAAATCATTGATCAGATATACCCTTGAACCTAATCTTACTCCTTCATCCACATTATCATCTGATCCTTAGGGTCGTCTCCTGTTAGACTTTCTTGAAAGTTGAAATAATATTCTTGAACCCTTGCTCAGTATTGCAACACTGTGACAAGGTTCACAGATAAAGCGCTTGGAAAGTCTCAGCTTGGCCTTGCCAAGGTCGTTTCACAAGACTGAAGGCTGGCTTGTAGAGTGTGCCGGTCTCTCCGCTGGGTGTGTGGCATCCAGCCTGGAAAGCGTTCCTTTATCTATCTATTTATTAAGATGATGAGTCGGATTCTAATAATTTGGCATGAGCATTTTTACAATTGCGTTTTCATCCCTAGAAAATGAACGCTGAAAATCAGTCCTGGTTGTCTTGCCCACCCAAAGTGTTCAAGTCGCCTCTTGTCTCGTAAGATAAAGGGTCAGCTGGAGATGCAATCATTAATTGGTTATTGATCGGCTGGGTTTTTATTTTGCAAGCCTCTATTAAACATTCATTGATAGATTTTTAATTGCCCTGGTGTGCAATTTGATGACTCATCTTCCATATGTCCCCATATAAAGACTTTTTTTTTTTTTTTTAATCCATATGTGGTCGCCATGCAGGAAAGGCTTCTTCCTTTTGAAAATAAAGATGTTCTTGTTGATGTTCTTCCTGATTTTCGATTAGGAAGCTGGATGCAGTTAGCACCTCGTAGTGACGGCAATCTTAAACCAGACTGGTTTGCTAAATGTACTGGTAAACCTGGATATTTTGCCTGGTACTTAAAATTCCAGGATCTTATTACACAGAACGGCAGGTGGATCATTTTTCTTCTGTTCTTTTAAATAATTGGTGACGCTGGTTGCTGCTGGTTCTAGACAAGGTAATTTGCCCAGCCACCTATTGTGCCAACAAACAGTGGCCAGCTGCAAAAATAAAGAAATGCATTTGCATTGTGAGTTAAGACAACGGGAAAGCCTGCTGCCTGGGTGACCTTTTGATGCCTCTGACAACAATGCTTAGCCTTTGAACCCTGTTCTGAGACTCTGTTGACACGTGTAGCTTTCCACTGATTTATTTCTTTCTTTCCCTCGTCTCCATGGCAGCCACAATACAGAGCCTCCTGCACTGAACTTGAGCCCTGACTGTGCTCTCGCCAGACTGCAGCGGGAGGTGGAAACTCTGGGGTGAAAACCTGAAATTGTGAAGCAAATAAACCCATTCTGTTTGTTTAGAGAACAGGATCGGCACAGGCAAAACCGGGGGCGATAAAAAACAAGGGCATTGCACGCGTTATTCAATCAGACTCATTTATATGGTGTGTCACTGGGCAGTGACTCACCAACTAAATATGCACTTTGTGGTCAAGATGCATTTTCAGATATACGTGCTGTGCCTTGATACATTTTTCCGTTGTTGTTTTTAAAAAAAGTGAGTAAGGTTGCTTCTCCTTCCCAGAAATATGTGCAAGATATGTTCAGATATTTTTATATCGTACATTTTAGCCCGAAGAAATGCATGTACTCCAGTAGTGTCTGTGTGTGTGTGATTTGTCTGGGTGATAGAAACTGCACATTGATTCAAGAATTTACTCAGCCCTTCCCTCAGCAAATGGAAAGCACATGGTTGATCTCACTGAAGCGGAGACTCGAGCCCCTATTCATGGCTTGTGATAGCATCTTACCAGGCGTCCTTGTGATTTACACAGTGTTCCCAGCACCCACTTCTTAAAGGGAATATGCCTGCATTTTCCTAAGGTTTAATTCCTTCCCTGTTTAATATTATGTGGGTCCTGTATAATTCTCTATTGCGGGTTCTATAGATATATATTTTTTTTGCTTACTAACTATTGCAGTGATGGACAGAAGACCCCTGTTGCATAGCAGTTTCATCCATTCCAGGTTTTACTACGAGCTTGATTAGCCGCAGTGTGTCTAGGTAACAAGCTCAGGTGTATTCTATTAAACTCTTAGTAAAACCAGGAGTGGATCAAACTGCTGTGCTATGGGAGACTTATTTCCATCCCTGTGTTCCACCCGATTTGTTTCCCTATTGAAGGGGGAAGCATATCAGCGTCGCACCCGCTCTTTGGTGCATCTTGCAGTGCATCACTAATCTGCTTCCCCACCTCCAATGCAGAGTTAAGAGTTACAAACAGCAAGCCGGTGGCCACTTGGTTCTGGTTCTTCGTGAAGCAGGCACAGCTGGTTTTGTTTCTTGTATTTATTTTACAGATAAAATAAAGAAAACGAATGGTGGTTTTGTGGAAGCTGTGAGTGCCGTCGTGCTTGCACTGGGGAACAGCTCCTTTTTTTTTTTTTTTTTAAAGTAAATATTTTTCGTTCCTGGCTGAGACAAAAGCACTGTGAAGGGGTACTGAGCAGTACGCGAGCGCTGGAGAGCACTCCCCTAATAATAAAAGGAGTCCTTTATCGCAGCACACAGCTTCCTGTCCACATAGCGCGCATTCCTCAGCGCTGACATCAGGGGTGTTTTAAGAGGATCTGTTTCATTTGCGTTTCCTTCTTACCCCTGCCCCAGCTGGATCACACCAGCGTGAAAACATTTCTAAATCTGTCGTGGTAATCGACATGTCAAAGTGTAGTAAGAGACGGTGGACGTGTGGTAAAGCACACAGCAAGGGTCAGTTATACAGCAATGCACTCATAATTGAGTCATGTATGGCAGATTGGTTTGCATCTGTTAGTTTTTCTTTTTATATGTTCTGCATTTTAACAAACGCTGTATTACTGCGCATGCAGCACAGCGAGGCCAGGCCAAACTGCTCTCTTTGTCTCCAGTTTACATTCTGCAGAAAGAGAGGATTGTCCGGGTTTTCACAAGCTGGTAAATATTTCTGTTTTGTTGTGTTCAGGCTGTTCTGTAACAGGACCGGTCTTTGTGCTGTGTCTGGTGATTGTTTGGGTGCTGGGGATGGAGATGCACTTCATTTGCATCTAGTAGTTTCCAGCTTTTAATACCAGCTTGATTAGCCACAGCTTAGACCTAACAAGCTCAGATCTTATAAACTCATCTTAAAGCCAGGAATGGATCAAACTGCTATGCAATGGGAGTCTTATTTCCATCCTGGTATTTGAAAGATCTTTGTACTGAGTGGCTTCTACGGTAGAACTGCCCATTCATGTTAGAATAGGTCTCCTCTCCTTGTCTGGTTGAGTGATGGGTGTCACAGTGGTTTCACCCCAGATCTGGTTCAGGTCACAAATGAAATGCGTTTTGCTGAGGCGGTTGGACAAGTGAACTCGCGAGGCACCTGTTTTTAGAAGGGAGATTTGTAATTGAGATGATGGGGGGGGGGTTCCTGGAATCTCAGTGATCAGTTGCTCTGCTTTAAGCTGGGTAAGGTGAACTGCTTTGCCTCCATGCTTACCTGGATTACCTGCAGCAGCTGCAGACCTGAGTTCTTACTGGTTGTGTAAGTTCTGTGAGAAGTTGATCAGTTCAGGTCTAGCAGGAGTCTGCTTGTTCAGATCTCGCAGGAGTCTGCTTGTTCAGATCTCGCAGGAGTCTGCTTGTTCAGATCTCGCAGGAGTCTGCTTGTTCAGATCTCGCAGGAGTCTGCTTGTTCAGATCTCGCAGGAGTCTGCTTGTTCAGATCTCGCAGGAGTCTGCTGTTCAGATCTCGCAGGAGTCTGCTTGTTGAGAGCTCGCAAGAGTCTGCTTGTTGAGAGCTCACAAGAGTCTGCTTGTTGAGAGCTCGCAGGAGTCTAATCATTCTGGTAGCGTGTGATTGTGTCTGGTTTGGTTTTTTGGTGGTGGGAGGGAGTGTCGTTTGTCTTCAGTGGAAGGCCTATTGGAAACCACATTGCATAGCCTGGTTTCACAATTCAAACCAAGGATGTCCTGCCTCCTGTTTGCAAACGTCTATTTGATTTTCACAACTGCCAAAGTTTAAAACTAAGATGTTTGAATGAAGACTACATTGGGGTTTTTTTTGTAGTGATTGATTACCTATTTATCTGTAATTTAACTGTATCTTTATTAACTAACTGATTGCTGATTTGCTTGTTTTGGAAATGGTTACAAGTTTACCAGTCCTTTTCGTATGCTTGGCGCCGTGATGAAGCCAATGTTAAGTCGAAACATGCAATTTTTTAAAATGCTTTTTAACCAATAAAATAAAATGCATACGTGTGTGAAAGTCTTATCTCATTTCAGCACATTCCTGTGCTCAGATAAGTGATAGCTGAGGTTCACAGGTCGTGTCAAATCATCTCGCACTCACAGTACCTGCGCTTGTAAGAGATGTCGCAGCAGGCTTTATCTCTCCTTGAATTTAAACAAACATTGTGTTTCCAGGCCAGCATGACAGGGTGTGCATTCTTGAGTTGCTGCTGCTGGCTGATTCATTAATCCTGCTGCTGTCCAGTGCAAGGACATGGTGCCGATCTGAGACTAGCACTGTATGCACTGTGGTCAAATTCAGATTGATGCACGTTGATTGTATTGGAAATAAGACTCCCATTGCATAGCAGTTTGATCCATTCCTGGTTTTACTAGGAGTTTTAATAAGACACATCTGCGAGTATTACCTAGACACACTGGGGCTAATCAAGCTCGTAGTAAAACCTGGAATAGGTGAAAAAGCTATGCAGTAGGAGTCGTATTTCCATCCCTGGGATGTTTTTCGATTTTGTTTTGCTTGAACTTTGAGCAACTTGAAAAAGACTTTACAGTATCGCAATACTGTTTTGTTTCAAAACTTGCCTCATGTTCCAAGCCCTGGCAGAGATGCCCTGAGCGCGTGATTGTCTGTCTGGGCAGACGCACTGACTCTGGGATCCTGTGATCTCAGAGATTGAGGACATGGACTGAGGAGATAGAAGCAGCACGTTGAATTATTGAGATAGCAAGAGTTGTGTGCCAGGGCCTCAGGTGTACAGAACCAGGCTGTGTTCCAGTAGTAAACTAGGACCTGTTGCTTGGCAACATCATTGGTGTGGCTGGTGTATATTCAAACTCCTGAGGCTGAGTCCTTTACCGGAAAGACTGACATCCGCCCAGCAACCAGAACTGTGGTTTTAGTCAAAAGAATTACCATCCCTCATTTCACATGAGGCCAAGCCTCATTACCTTGGCACAGAGAGAATTCCGGAAGCAATTAAGCATACACTCCCAAATTTGCCTTTCCCTTATACATCCAGAGAGTTATTTCATATCACTATCCTGGAGGAGAGATTAATTACATTTCCTAGAGTTCAAGATAAGTTAGTTTGACCACCAGCGAGAGTTGATAGGCCTGTTACTGTGCTCTTAATCCTTCAGGGATGGAAATAAGGCTCCTATTGCATGGCACTTTCATCCATTCCAGGTTTTACCATGAGCTTGATTAGCCACAGTGTACAGGTAACAAGCTCAGGTGTGTCTTATTAAACTCCTAGTAAAACCAGGAATGGATCAAACCGCTATGTAACGGGAGTCTTATTTCCATCCCCGTTCTTACAAGCTCATTTGCAATGTTTAAGTTAAGAACTCTATATTCATATTAAAAATATATATACTGCTCATTAGTGCCTGAATAAAATCACAGTTCATGGGCCCCACCATAGCTGTACTTTGTAATAAATGTGGCTTTGCTATAATTTGATTGAACCCAGGCCTCTTTTTTTTTTTTTAGCCCTCTGTCACTGTTTTGTAGTCAGCTTGCTTGTACACAGTGGCACTAATCTGAAAAAGCACAGCCTGGTTCGAGGGGAAACAATTAGATTAAAACAAATTGGTTGCACCGTACGGTTTTGTGATCTTCTGATGTGAATAACAGATGACTCCCTCTTCCACGGCCCTCATCCCTTGTTACAGCTGTATGTGCCAGGCCAACTGCTTTTTATCACTTTGAGGGGGAAGAGGCGATGCTAGCTTATGGGCTCCACTCCTGAGCGAGTGCGCCTGAAGTTTTTTGGGGGGGGGGTAAAATCCAGAATATAGGAGACCCATTTCCTTCAGGCTGCTGCAGTGTAAAAGTACAGGGACTATCGGAGTCTCTCTCCCTCGCTCTCTCGCTCCTTTTTCAGCTGCATTGAGAGGTCCTGATGTTCCCTGTGCTGGGGTCAGTGAGTCAGTGAGTCTGGAAACATTTCTCGCATACCAGCGGGCTGCGGTAATGGTTTTTTGTTGGAAGCAGGGAGAGAGAGAGAGAGAGAGAAAGACGGCCACGAGAGCTGAGTACCACGCCCTTCCCTTTGATAAACACAGAGCTGCTCTTTATTGAGGCACGGTTTGAATGATCTTTTATGGTGGAGCTTCAGAAAACAGAACAGACCACACCGCTAAGGGTTAAGATTGCATCCCCCTGGCCTTTTTAATATTTAAACTGCTAACGGAAAGCGCTGCCGATGTGAAAGGGCCAGAGCATCACGACTGTTAAACCTGCGATCGCCAACGCGCTTGCTCTCTGTTTTATAGTGGTGTTTGCGTCGTGCAGTCTGACTTCATTAGGAAACGAGGCACACACAACTGCATTTGAATTACTGGAACAGTTATTTCAATGAGAAGTGTCCCAGTTCATTGTGTGAATAACCTGTAGGTCTCAGGGCTCGGGGATGTGGTGTTACAGGTAGAGTATGGGAGACAGGCAGAATCTCTCTCTCTTCAGACCAAACACTCCTGAGAGCGTGCTTGCATCACCCTCTCTATATATAGAATTTAAACTTGAATGAAACCTGCTGAATAATGTTAGGTTAACATATTGAATTACATACCGCTTTGTAGTATTAACCGAAAACTGACAAAAAATGTGACATTTCAAAATCTAACATGAAATAATATACTACTATTATGGCTTCCGGTAGACTTTTGCAATATCATTTTGTAGTTTTCTTTGATTTACATGATGTTAAATAAAATAATCTAAATTATGTTCCTATATATTTTTTAAAAATGTCTCAATCCTAAAATTCTAGGTGATGCAAAACTTTTGCCCTTAGCTGTAGGAGTGCAGATTGTCTCTCCCTGTGGTGGCGGTGTGTCTGTGTAGACCTGTACTATCTGTTTGTGGCCAGCAGAGGGCGATGCACCCAGCCACAGATAGGGCGTGATGACCTTGCAGTGCACCTTTTGCTCCTTCAGAGTTTGAGCAGGTAGGAAGGGCATGCAAACAGGAACTGTTCCTTTTACTCCACACTGGGTGTACTCAATGCTTTCTACATGTCATATCACTCATGCAATAGAGGCAACTAAACAGAAAGATCAGCCTTTAAGTGCTTTTATTTTGGGGTTGTGGACTTGCACACTTGGAACCAGTATCATTCCCATTGCACAGCAGCTTGATCCATTCCTGGTTTTACAAATAGTCTAAGGAATCTTCCTGTTGCAAGCCCTGTTGCTGGGCTTGAACCTCAGCCTCCTGGGCATCGCAACGTCTCGCTTAAGTCTGTAGGTTTACTAACAGGAGTTGTTCGCTCAGTTTATAGTATAGATTATTTAACCTCATACTCCTGGTTATTTCAGTAATGTAATTGAGGGTAGTTCTGTCTGTGTGTGTGTGGAGGGGGTGGGGTATGGGGGTCTGTCCCTGTATTTAGTGTGTGTACATGGTGGGTGTGTCTGTGTTGTGTTTATAGAGTGAGCTCTGGCATGAACTGTAGCATGGACAGCGAGACGCCTCCCCTAGCACCTGACCTGTCTCGTCATTGGAACTCTGCGAGGACAACATCTTCAGATACATGGTTTTACTTTTTTCTTTTTCGTTTTCATTTTTTGTTTTGTTTAAAAGATATTTCTGCTGACAGGAATCTCGTTTGCTTAAATTATGCCAGAGTTTTGAAAAGGCTTGGCCCACAATCATATGATTTATTTTTTTTTCTTCTGTTTTTTTAATACTTTTGGGCTACATTCCAGCAGTTCTAGACCTCTCTCTCTCTCTCTCTCTCTCTCTCTCTCTCTCTCTCTCTCTCCCCCTCTCTCTCTCATTAGCCTGACTCCCTGTCAGAGGCTACACTCTTTTCTATTTTTTTAAAGGGTGGTTTCAGCTGCCAGATGTTTGCACTTAAGGGACCCGTGTAGCTGCTGTTTATATTTCTCTGACTTAAAAGAAAAATCCGTGAAGTCGCGAGCTCTGATTTTAAATGATTGTTTTTTAAAAAGGGAACTTGTTTTATTAGTTTTATTTCAGTTGCTAGATCCCTTGTGATCCCAGCAGGGCTGGGTCAGTCGACGGAGGGACTGGTTCTGCACGGACTAACACAGGCAGCTTTTTATATGCATTCTTAACCAAAAGAAAAACGTAACAAACAGGAATTAACATGGAGTTTTAAACCAACGACTTGCGTGGATGTTGTTATAACTTCCAAAATGAAGTATAGAGCGATGGTAAGTTACTGAACATTTCCAGCCATTTGTTCTTTTTTTATTAGCATTGCTAACTTTGAAATCCCTTGTTTTGTGGATAAGAGAAAGAGTTTGGAAAGTGTCTGAGTGTTGCTGTAAGCAGTGCTGGTGGGCTGGGTTGCTGTTGAGCCCCTCTGTGTGAAAAGGGCTGGTTTTAGCTGTGCGGTTTCAAAAGGACACATGACCTGTACAGCTGGGCTGCTAACTTGTTAACCAGGCTTCTTGTTGAGGAATCCACTCGGGGCTCAATGCATTGAAGACATGTCATGCACTAGAATTCAGGGGTAGCCAGGTGGCTCAGCATATTTACACTGGGTAGGCCTCCCAATTACCAGGAACCCATTATAACAGCAAGTGTGTATTTAGCTTAAGCACACTGGCTGTGTCGTTTCCATAGAAACAGGTGTTCTCCCCAGTCTCACGTATTTTTTATTTAATTTTTTTTGCAGAGGATGGAGCCAGTTAAGAGTTTATTACTGGGAATGGGTTAAAGCCAGGGTTCAAATGCAAGCTGGTGTATTGGGAAATTTCTGTCTTTGTCAACACCACCAGAAAATGAGTTGTTATTTAAGAAGGAAATGCCAAATGGTTGTTTTATTTTTAGACTTCAACATTCCTGTAAAATCAGCAAAAAATTGGCAGAAATGCTTTTTAAATCAAGTACCGTTTTTATATATATATAATTTATTTATTTTTTTAATTTAGAAAAAAAGCCTAAAAATACCTCCCTGGGGGGCTCCCGAGTGGCACATCCAGTAAAGGCGCTCTGCGTGGAGTGCAGGATGCGCCCTATAGCCTGGACATCGCCAGTTTGAGTGCCGACCGTGGATGGGAGCTCCTGTGGGGGGGGCGCACAATTGGCTGAGCGCCACCTGGGGGGGAGGGAGGGTTAGGTCGGCCAGGGTGTCCTCGGCTCACCGCGCACCAGCGACCCCTGTAGTCTGGCCGGGTGCCTGCGGGCTTGCCTGTAAGCTGCCCAGAGCTGCGTTGTCCTCCGACGCTGTAGCTCTTGGGTGACTACACGGTGAGTCTGCAGAGTGTAAAGAAGCGGGCGGCTGACGGCACACGCTTCGGAGGACAGCGTGTGTTCATCTTCACCGCTCCCGAGTCAGCGCGGGGGTGGTAGCGGCGAGCTCGGCCTAAAAATAGTTGGCTATTCTAAATTGGGTGAAAAATGATAAAAACAATTGACTTCTAAATTAAAAGAAAAAAAAAAACCTCCCTGGGTAAACAGTCCAAGAACATGCAGTTTTAATCTCTGTGTGACCAGAAGCGCGATCGGAAGACCCGTTTTCGAAAGCGATTTATTAAGAAAAACAACGAGGAACAATACCACCGTAATGGAAACGACGCAAACAAGCAGAGGAACCTCCACTGAGTCACCACGACCTCCCGGACCCCCGGGGCGCGGCTGTTTTCATTATCGCAGTCGGGTACCGACACTACCTTGTGCAGAGCTGGCCCCACGCCACTGTTGTGTGCTCCGGGGCCTGAGAGTCCATTAGCAGCAGGAGTGTAGCTGAGATAACCCCCTGATTAGCCCTCGAGATCCCAAGCCAGGCTTCTCCAGGAACAGCACGACCCCGCAGCATTGTTAAATAAGGAAGGAACCACTGGAAATAGCTGTAAAAATCACAAGCCTGTGCACATTAGAGACTGTGGGGATCGATGAGCTGTCCCCGATGCAAAGCAGTCTGAGCCATTGCAAAGGTGTAGCTGTGATTTCTGATAAGCTACCCTTTAGACATGTGTGTGTTACTGGCACGTGATGGCGGGACGGGTCTTCAGCTTTTAGAAGGTGGTTGCCATTGTGGTCTGGAAAGCATGTAGAGATTTAAGAGAGTTTGCAAAAAAATAATACCATGCCAGGTTTTTTTTTTTTTTTTTTTTTTTTTTGTAAAGACCCGGAAACACATAAGCACGCAGTTTAGGAAACTCAGTGTACAAATATCACTGCCACGGTCCCTGCACTCTGACAACGTTGTAAAGGCTCTGGGAGCTCCAGCTGTATCTCTTCATCTGGTGTGAAATGGAAAAATAATAAATTCACTGCTTTTTGAAAACAGAGTGCGCTGTGAACAAGATTGGGGATTTCAGGCCAGTCTGATTCCTGCATCTCCCCTCCCCTCCCCTCTCTCTCTCTCTCTCTCTCTCTCAAGGAGACAGAACGTTGTTTTCTTCTCGCTGTACTCCTGACGATCAGGAAGTATATCTGCAGTGTGAGTGTGAGCCCTGGCTGGCAGCTGGTGCTAATGCGGTGAGGTTAGATACTGTACAGAGCAGGTGCAGGGAGTCCATTGAGGCTTAATTAAATAGGAGAGCGTGAAATTGATCTACCCAGCGGCACGCGCTAAGAAGACGGTAAATAACAGCTAGAGGGAGGGAGGGAGAGACTTGTGTGTTTTATTTAATTAACCATGTTCGTTAATGCACAGCTCTGGTCTGGCTCCACAGGACAGCTGCTGCGTCTTTGCCTTGTTGGTTGCTAGGGTGAGGACAGGATATCTCATGCAATCAACGTCGCTGGTCCTGAAACCAGGTCGACTAGTCAAGGCAATGGGCTGTCTTTCAGGGATGGAAATGAGACCCCCATTGCAGTCCTGGTTTTACTAGGAGTTTAATAAGACACACCTAGCACTGCGGCTAATCAAGCTTGTAGTATTGCAACACCTGGACTGGGTGAAACTGCTGTGCACTATTTCCATCCCTGTATTTAGGAAGTGCACATTTTTAGTAAAAAAAAATAAAATAAAAAATAAATTAATGATATGAAAACTTGCAAGAAACAACTTGATCGCTGCCAAGAGCAGGTGAATTAAAAAGGCTGGCCAGTTAGGGGATCGGATGAGTCCTTTCAGAAACCTTGCCCGCTCCTTTCTGAATCGGGTCCTCTGGGTTTGCGGGGTTGAGATAGTGTCACCCTGCTCTGGGTGTTGGTCCTGGGGGCCCAGGTTCTCTGTGTGACACACTGTCCCTGCTTCGTTTTATTAAAGGTCAGCTCAGATGTTTTCAGCGCACGCCTTCCTCAGTGTACTGATAAAGGGTTAAACAGGAGGCACGGGCGGTTTTGAAAAAGAAGAATGAGAGAAATAAAGGAAGGAAGGAAGGAAGAGAGAATTGGACTCTGAATTTTTGGATATAATTTTTTTTTTTTTTTTTGTAGCAGTGATCTTTGAAGCGCGGTGTCTGGAGGCTAATGGAAAGCAGGAGGAAGGAGCAGAGGGTTAGGGGGGCTGCAGCAGCTGCTGGCTCAGCTGGTAATCTTTCAATGCTTCGGTTTCACGGCATATTACTGACCTGAGCCGCAGCAGAACTGTGCTTTCACCACGAGCTGGAAGATTGGCTTTCTGCTTGGGGGGCAAGGTCACGGCTACTGTGTGCGGCGTATTGAATCGATCAGAGACCAGCAGAACAAGAGACCTGCGTTCAGCTCCAACCTGGAACCCGGTCCTCTTTCCTGAATACATCACTGCATGGTTGTGTGATGTTGCTGCTGTTCTGCGCATTCAGTTGCGTCAGAATGAGGTGAACAGGGTTTGAATGTTGTTGGTAGATTCCCAAAGGGGTTCCCTTGCAGTAAGTCAGGAATAAAAACATGATTTTGTCTCTTTGTTTTTTTAATTGCCTTGTGTCCTGCAATCCCTTTTAAAAAAAATAAAAAAATTCCAACCTTTTTGAATTTGTAAACTGAAACCCAATCACTGCTATTCATGAAGCCCTCTGGGGTGCAGGTCTCTGGCAGTGGAGGAGCCTTTTTGTACATTTCGCTTCTCTGGTTCTGATGGAACTTGGTTAGGATGTATTGTGGCACAATGTATTGTATTTCTGAGAGGATCCAAATCCGAGTCTGTCCGTTCAGAGCAGCCCATATTGCACTTCAAAATTACACAATTCTTTTCACCAATTTGTGATGAGACTTCTTTTAGTCTTGACAGGGATGGAAATAAGACTCCTATTGAATAGCAGTTTCATCTATTCCTTGTTTTGCTATGAGTTTAATAAGACACACCTGAGCTTGTTATCTATGTGGCTAATCAAGCTTGTAGTAAAACCAGGACTGGGTGAAACTGCGATGCAATAGGAGTGTTGAACACCATGACTTTACATTTTTACATGCATCAAGGTGTATGCGAGTTTGTTTTTTTAAAATGACGCAGCCAACGTTGGGTAGAACACCTAGAGGCGTCAAAACAGCTTTGTTTTTTATTCTGCATTCCCTCCCCTAGGGGGCACACTCTCTCAGGAGAGCGCTGATTTACTGCTGGGTTCAGAATAACAAGAATAATGAGAGAGAGGTCTTGCAATATCCGCTCGTCTGCATTAACGAGCATCCCACTAGACCTGTAGCTCTGGCAGTACTGCTAGAGCAGTCAGAGACCTGAGCCGTGTGGTCGTGTGCTGGACTGGACTGCACTGCACTGGACTGGGGGTACTTGGCACAGCTGGTAGACTGGCATGGAGGTCGGCGAGCTTTTGAACCTGATGCTCAAAACCCGGGTGTCTCTTTTGACGAACGGGTTCAACCAGGCACGGCGTGCAGATGGTGTGGATGAGGTGGGCATTCTTTATTGCTATCCAGGGGGGTGTGCTTGTGAGGTTTTAAAAGCCGTTTTCATATCGCTAAGCGGGCTGCGCTCCTCCGATCTTTGTGGAGTTTTTAGTTTGGATTTGGTCTCTTGTTAGTGTGTGTGCACATAGTAAATGTAAGAGCCAGTTCTTCCATTATAAAAACCTACCAAGAGAAATTAGCACAGTCATTTTTCAGTTTTACCCCCATGCTTTTCCCATGGTTATACTATGCAGTTATCATGCTTATTACCTAAACTCTGTGCTTTTACAATTCTCTATGCCTTACTGCTATTTATTACACTTTGCTATGCTTTTACTATGGGTTACAGCAGCACAAAGATAGACACAGCAACAGGCAGAACTTCTTCTGAAATTGCACATTTTCTTTTTTTTGTGCACGTCTGTGTGACTTAAGTTACGTGGAAAGTCATGGGGCAGTTGAGACCCAGTGTGTTAAAATGCAGCTGCCTCCATTCTCTTGTTCCGCCCGATCCGGTAATAGACAGGCCAGCTTCAAAGAGATCCATCCTCCGCTCAGTGGAGTATGTGCCAGAGCCCTGCGGAGCGAGGGGAGGATGCTTCCACATGTGCTGTGGAGGGTCAGGACAGGCTGGTGGAACAGGCTTCAGCACAGATGTTTATGCAGGGCTGTATTCCAGAATACATTTTGGCTGTATCTTGAAATGCTCATCAAATTTTGTGAAACTTGGTATGGATGCACTGTGGCTAATCCAGCTTGTAGTAAAACCTGAAATGGGTGAAACTACTATGCAATAAGAGTCTTATTTCCATCCCTGTATTTAAAATGTGCACATTTTTAGTAAATTAATGGTATGAAAACTAGCATACATAACTAACATTACATTTTGGCTGTATCTTGAGAACTGCTCATGCAATTGGGATGAAACTTGGTACGGACATTTCTTAGCACAACGGAAATCTAAGTGTAGCTTCTAACTGCTTGGGCTAATGAAGTCTTGTGATTGGCTTGTTTAGTTTTCACATGGAGATGCACATCAACTACCTGCTAGCTAGATGCTTTGTGAGATTTCCACCCTCTGATTGATTTGTGGAAAGAAAATTTGCATTGGAGCAGCCAGCATGCGTAGGCAAAGCTGTGTTGTTTTTTTTTAAAACTTCAGCTGCATTTTCCCAGCTGGCGTCTGGCTAATGACAGCTCCTGATAGGGCGGCAGTGAGGCTATGCGGAGTAGGAAATTATTTTAGATGGTTGCCGTTTCCGTGGGGACACAATGGGAGGCCGGATCGGGTCCCAGCGGGGTTGTCAGCGGCTGTTATTAGTTCTTTGTTTCTTACCCGGCTGGCATGTTGGCGTGCCACGAGAGAGAGTTCACTAACCTTTTCTCTACACCTAGATTCACAGGACTGAAGTGTGGCTGCTTTATTTTTTTACTCTGTTGGGGCTGATTTTGTTAATGTACTGCGTATGACACCATCTCTTCTCCACTATGGAAATAGCAGGTGGTGATAGATGTGCCATGGGATGGGGAGGGTGGGCATGTCCCTACAAAGGTCTACCAGCACACCCCAATAACCCTGACCTGCTTGACCCCACCCCTATTCGCTAGTCCGCCTCGCCAGCACCTTAACCCACTGCACAGGGGATTCTGGCTCCCAGGCTGAGACTCTGAAGCAGACGCTCCTTCATTCTAGCTCGGGGGTGTCCAATCAATCACAGTCCTGGAGGGCTATTCCACTCCAGGTTTCACAGGTGCAATGAGGTGATGAACTACTTCAGGGTCTGGATGGAGGTTCGGTTGGTTCAGTTCAGGGTTGGAAGAAAGACCAGGAGTGGATGTGCCAGCGTTGACCAGCCCTGGTCTAGCTGGTGGAGGTTCCAGTACGGTGATGCCCTCTCTCTCTCTGTGTGTGCAGGTGGTGGGCAGCGAGGGGGCGCGGGTGACGATGGAGAGCGCTCTGACGGCACGGGACCGAGTCGGGGTCCAGGACTTCGTGCTCCTCGAGAACTTCACCAGCGAGGCTGCGTTCATCGACAACCTTCGCAAGAGGTTCAAGGAGAACCTCATCTATGTAAGAGAAAGGTCCCCATCACCTCTCTGCACTCTAATCAACAGCACAGGGCTTCAGTGCATTGCAAAAAAAACCCTCTCCTCTCTTTACTGATACTTGTAATATTTGTGTTTTATTCCTATTTGAGTTTGTATTTATTTTCCATCAACTGTTTTAACAAGCTTTCAGCTAAATTCACTTCTGAACAGTAACAGCCAGGACTTGCAATACCAAAATCTTAAACCTCTTGAAGGGCAAAAAAAAAAGTGCTTTTAGTTTCCAAAGCTTGCTGTGAGTCTCTCAACCCCTTCAGTCCTCTCCTCCTAACTCTCCACTGTTTCCCTTAGCCTCGGTGCGCTGTGTGATCTGCTACAGTAACAGTGCGTGTGTCTCTCTGTTCCCAGACCTACATCGGCTCAGTGCTGGTATCAGTGAACCCTTACAAGGAGCTGGAGATCTACAGCAAGCAGCACATGGAGCGATACCGAGGAGTCAACTTCTATGAGGTCTCCCCACACATGTGAGTCTGCAGGCTGGCTTGACAGTCCAGGAGTTTACATGGTACACAGAGAACGTCAAACTGGATCTGAGCTATCCGAGCCGACAGACTGTGATAGTCTACAAGTCTGTTTCACCAGGATCGTTAATGATCTAAGAGAGGTTTAGGGGGACGTGCAACCCCCTCCCCCCAACAGAACTTTCCTAAAGGAATGGGAGGGAGTAATTATTGAGGAATGGTGGAATGTATCCCTGAAGAGCAATGTAATTTCAAAACTGTGAATAAAGTCTGTTTCTGGGTATCTTCCAGGCACGTGCACACACACACACACACAGGGACACAAGTTGAACAGACACGCACACACACACAGGCCAGTGAGAAGGGAGGGGCAGTGCACACATGTTTCTACGAGCAGGGAGGGCTGGCTGTCCAGATGTGCTAGCAAGCCAGCACTGTGTGGCTGCCGCATGCCGCTAATGCTCAGGGTAAGCGTTCCTCCCACTGAGTGCTGTACCTTCAAGCCTCAGCAGTGTTTGTGTGATATTTTAAACGTTGCTAGGAGACGAGGAATCCCTGCGAACAAGGAACACATTATCCACAGAGCGATGAGTTACAAATTCCGAGCAATTTCCTCCTGCTAAATGTTATCACTGGGTAGGAAAGCAAAGGTTTTGGCTGGGTTGGGTGGGAGCAGACTTCCTAGGGCAGAAATATGTGCTGATCCATCAAGCTTCGGAACAATCGCTGGGTCTCTGTAGAGCTGAGGGACTGGGAGGGAGGCAGAGAGGCCAAGTGATGGACCAATGAGCCAAATACCCTGATAGCCATGGAAATAAGACTCCTATTGCCCAGCAGTTTCACCCATTTCAGGTTTTACTACGAGCTGGATTAGCTACAGTGTGCAGGTAGCCAGCTGTGGTGTGTCTGATTTAAACTCCAAGTAAAACCAGGAACAGATCAAACTGCTCTGCAATGGGAGTCTTATTTCCATCCCTGCCTGATGCGAGACTTGTTTTTAACCACTCTGGACCCCTTGCGTTGCAGATGAGAAACCACACCCGGGCAAACGGCGATGTCCATTGTGCTTTTACAGCTACAGAACAATTCTTACATTCATCATTTGTCATTGTTGTGGTTTCTATTCTGTTTCTTCTAAAAGCCCTGAATGTAACTCTTCACCCCGCCCCACAGCTACGCGGTCTCCGATAACTCGTACCGCGCCATGCGCACAGAGAGAAAGGACCAGTGCATTCTCATCTCGGGGGAGAGTGGCGCCGGGAAGACGGAGGCGTCCAAGAAGATCCTGCAGTACTACGCTGTGACCTGCCCTGCCAGCGACAAGGTGGAGACCGTGAAGGACAGGCTGCTGCAGTCCAACCCAGTCCTGGAGGTGAGGATCCCAAGCATCACACACCAGCCCCTGCAACCATGGCCTGGCCTCTGGGACCAGTGGGATGCACTGCACAGTAAAGAGTTAAAGAACAAGGCAGACCAAACACTGGAAGCTGGTTTCATAGACCCAGATACACACAGGCTGGTTTCACAGAGCCTGATTTAACACTAATCTTGGACTAACTAATGTTACCTTAGTGCATATATACAGTGGTATATATACAGTTACCAATAATCTTATTTATGTATCTTAATATACAAATGTAAAGTGTTTTATATAACTAAAGTATTTCACAAGTTGTAAATGCATATGTATTATTTCAATATTTTTTTTTTTTTTTTTTTTAGGCTTTTGGAAATGCTAAAACACTCCGGAATGACAACTCCAGCCGATTTGGGAAGTACATGGATATTCAGTTCGATTTCAAGGTATGCTTTTTCTTTTTGTGGATGTTGTTCAGGGCAGCTGATCGGGTGAATGGGTTCTGTTATTCCTGGCAGTGTCTTGTGAGGTAGCCCAATCCAGTAACCCGCCCCCCCTCCCCCTCTCGCTCCTTCCCAGGGCGCTCCCGTCGGGGGTCACATCCTCAACTACCTGCTGGAGAAGTCGCGGGTCGTGCACCAGAACCACGGAGAGCGCAACTTCCACGTCTTCTACCAGCTCATCGAGGGCGGGGACGACGACCTGCTCCGGAGGCTGGGGCTGGAGAGGAACGCACAACAGTACCAGTACCTGGTGAAGGTGAGAGCCTCAATACACTGCATTACACCTGATCCAGGGGAGAGCCTCAATACACTGCATTACACCTGATCCAGGGGAGAGCCTCAATACACTGCATTACACCTGATCCAGGTGAGAGCCTCAATACACTGCATTACACCTGATCCAGGGGAGAGCCTCAATACACTGCATTACACCTGATCCAGAGGAGAGCCTCAATACACTGCATTACACCTGATCCAGGGGAGAGCCTCAATACACTGCATTACACCTGATCCAGGGGAGAGCCTCAATACACTGCATTACACCTGATCCAGGTGAGAGCCTCAATACACTGCATTACACCTGATCCAGAGGAGAGCCTCAATACACTGCATTACACCTGATCCAGGGGAGAGCCTCAATACACTGCATTACACCTGATCCAGGGGAGAGCCTCAATACACTGCATTACACCTGATCCAGGGGAGAGCCTCAATACACTGCATTACACCTGATCCAGGGGAGAGCCTCAATACACTGCATTACACCTGATCCAGAGGAGAGCCTCAATACACTGCATTACACCTGATAAATAAATAATAAATAAATAATTTATTTCTTAGCAGACGCCCTTATCCAGGGCGACTTACAAGATATCACATTATTTTTACATACAATTACCCATTTATACAGTTGGGTTTTTACTGGAGCAATCTAGGTAAAGTACCTTGCTCAAGGGTACAGCAGCAGTGTCCCCACCAGGGATTGAACCCATGACCCTCTGGTCAAAAGTCCAGAGCCCTAACCACTACTCCACACTGCTGCTCAATACACTGCTCAATACACTGCATTACACCTGATCCAGGGGAGAGCCTCAATACACTGCATTACACCTGATCCAGGGAGAGCCTCAATACACTGCATTACACCTGATCCAGTGGAGAGCCTCAATACACTGCATTACACCTGATCCAGGGGAGAGCCTCAATACACTGCATTACACCTGATCCAGGGGAGAGCCTCAATACACTGCATTACACCTGATCCAGGGGAGAGCCTCAATACACTGCATTACACCTGATCCAGGTGAGAGCCTCAATACACTGCATTACACCTGATCCAGGGGAGAGCCTCAATACACTGCATTACACCTGATCCAGGGGAGACCCACTCATTCAATAGGATTATAACTGAACAACACTACTTTAAGGTCTCACTGCAGTCCACTCTTACACCTGAGCAGGACAAGAGGGCAGAGCGATCTCAAACCTGAACACGCCCTGCCACCCAGCACTGGGCTGTGAGGGGGTTTGAGTAGAGTCCTGAACAGCTGGGTGGAAGCCCAGGCCTGCAGAGGTGCAAGGCACCACCTGGTCCCTATTAAATTCCCCAGCAGGCTTTCTGTGTAGACATGGTTATGACAGGGGCCATATGAGTTCTATCCAGTTCTAATGCATTCCTCTGACAACTCAGAGAAAAAAAAACCCACAGAGCCACGGCTGCTGCAGGGCCAGCCAGCACGTTCCAATCCCCTGAGCGAGCCACACTGCCGCGGTTTGTATCGTTCTGGTTGCCAGGTAACGACTGGGGCTGCCGTGTTTATTAACAAGGGGCTTTTTCCAGCCGATGGACGGACGGGGCAAACTAACCGCTACTGTAACTGACATTTAATTAATGAAGAAACACTTTGAATGTTATCTTTAATACAGAACCAGTTTCTGTGGGTCCCTGCTGTGGGTTCGACCTGCGGTTTAGCCAATTAACATTTGAGAGAGGCAGCCATGCCAAGTACCCTGCCAGGACTGCCAGCCTCACAGCGCCCGCGCTCTGCAGCACTGCCTCCCCCCACCCCCATATGAACAGAGACACCCTGCACATATCCAAATGATCCTTTGCTGGCAGAAGGATCCTGGGTTTTGAATTGCATTCAAGTGCTGACAGGAATGTGGAGTAATGCATGGCAATAAAGGTGAACGCAGGCATAGCAAAGTTAACAGCTGCAGCTCAACCCCAAGCATCTTGATGTCTGACGCCTCCATCTGTGAAAGGGAGGGCTTTGTCTATTTTGTATTGTGTCGCTGTATTGCTGCCTAGTGTTATATAGAGCTGCAGTAACCGATTTTTATTCGGATTCAGCTCGCCACAGAAATTGGGCTCAGACAATCCGCTGAGGGTCATTTGGTATGGATTTGGGTTAATTTACCATTCAAAGTGAAACGAGTGAAGAAACAGCAGCTACATTGTTTTCTGTCTATAGAACCGTTTGTCCAGTTGTGATGAAACAATGAACTGTTCTTTTAGCACATGTTGTAACAATCTCACGATCTTGGGGTGTGTGGAGGTTATCTGTATGCAAACCGTGCATCAAGTCACAGTGTGTTCGTGATGCACGATCGCTCTGATTTTGTGTTTTAGTCGTGGCGGGTATTCACAGTGCTGGACTGAGGTTTGGAGGTTAATATTTTTCATCCTCGCTGTGTTTCGCAGGGTAACTGCCCCAAGGTGAGCTCGATCAATGACAAGAATGAATGGAAGGTGGTGAGGAAGGCTCTCTCGGTCATTGGCTTCAGTGAGGACGAGGTGGAGGTGAGGATGCTGTTTTTAAACACGAGGCAGTGAAAGAACCATCGCCACCCACGCTTTCAGAACCCTGCATGTTAGAAACCATTTCGATTCAGTGCAGGCTTCCTCAGACGAGCGCTGTGAATGGAAAAGTAATACCAGACCTTTTGGCTGGCAGGCTTTAGTGAGAATAATTTATTTACTGAGTTTGTGCCAGGCGTAGGTAGATGCATCTCAATTTGTGTTGACAGCAGGGCAAAGGATGCCATGCGAGAGAATAAAAGCACCCGATGCAAATCTATTAATAAAGAGATAATGAAACGCATTCAGAAAGATCTGACTTCTCAACAGGAACACAATTTAAAAGCACTCGCAGCTCTTCCGTGCTCCCTTCGGTGTGACTTGTTTCTGCCGCTGATTTTAATTGATATCGTTTCTCTTCTCTAACAGGAGCTGCTGAACATCATCGCCAGCGTGCTGCACCTGGGGAATGTGCAGTTTGCCGGGGATGAGCAGGGCAATGCCCAGATCACCACCGAGACCCAGATTAAATACCTGGCCAGGGTGCGTACCAGACCCCACTACAATCAGACTGCACAGCAGTATGCTACACAACACAACCAGACTGCACACAACTCGACACAACCAGACTGCACATTGCCTTATTCTGGTTGATATTTTCGATTTCAGTTCACGTTTTTTCTCCAGACTGACCTGTTTTGTGAAATGTAGCAGCTGGCTCGCAATCCTCCTGCAGTCTTTCTGCTGTTTATAAATACCCACATGTCTACCTGCATGGTGTGCGATCGTCACAGTTTGAAAAGAAGATTGTGAAATGAGGCGAGTGGTTCAAAGCGTTGGTGTGTGCAGCTCTGATTGTATCTCTGTCTCTTCCTGTCGCTCTGCAGCTCCTGGGAGTGGAGGGGGCTGCGCTGAAGGAGGCTCTGACCCATAAGAAGATCATCGCCAAGGGAGAGGAGGTGAGGAGCGGGAGCCGCAGGGCTCCTCCTGCACAGGAGCAATCAGACTCTTTAACAAAGCGTTGCAGATTTATGTGTTTGCTCATGTTAATAATGCATGTGCATATACATAATAATCTCGTGTATCTCCCAAATAAGATTAGTTTTCATAACATTTCTTAAATGTTTTAACAGGCAGTGCTTGTTGAATTTAAACCATAGGTTTCCATGTCAACCTAGTGAAAATGCTTGTAGATCGCTTGCTCTACCCCTATACACTGTATTCGCCTGACCCACTCTCCACGTTACTGGATCCTCAGCTGATGCACTATACTTCCACATTTAGTAGTATTTGTTGCACTTACTGTAAACTGTACTGTATTTAAATATGTATTTCTGACTCCTCTCTCTCTCTCTCTCTCTCTCTCTCTCTCTCTCCAGCTGGTCAGCCCCCTGAATCTGGAGCAGGCTGCCTATGCCCGGGACGCGCTGTCCAAGGCTGTGTACGGACGAACCTTCTCCTGGCTGGTCAGCAAGATCAACGAGTCCCTCGCCTACCAGGTATAAGAGAGACCCTTCTCTACTGCATTGCACTGCAGCAACTTTCTCATACTCCCTCTAGTGGTGGGAGCATCAAACAGCAGAGGTGTCTGCTGAGATGTTACCATGGCATTGCCTTGTGCTCTCAAAGTTCCATTAACAGTTTTTCACGGGTTTAACTCTTTCTGTTCCAGGACGCTGAGTATCCGGGGCGTAAGAGTGCAGCAGTGATCGGGCTGCTGGATATCTACGGGTTTGAGGTCTTTCAACACAACAGGTAACTTAAAACATTGGATTATAAACCGATCGCTCTGTGTGGTTTTAATACAGAGGTGTGTTTTGTGCTTGTCTGGAGTTGTGCACCGGTCTGGGTGTTAGTGCTTCACCTGGTTGAAGAGCCTGTCTCAGACTCTGCTGTTCTTCCTCAGTTTCGAGCAGTTCTGCATTAACTACTGCAACGAGAAGCTGCAGCAGCTGTTCATCGAGCTGACGCTGAAATCGGAACAGGAGGAGTACGAAGCCGAGGGGATCACGGTACTGACTCGCTCACTCACTCTCCATGCATTATTGGAACGAGGTCTTGTAACGCAGGACAAGCCATCTGACTATGAACTTTTATTAATAATGTCTGTTTGTTTCAGTGGGAGCCTGTTCAGTTCTTTAACAACAAGATCATCTGTGATTTAGTGGAAGAGAAATTCAAAGGCATCATCTCCATTCTGGTGAGTTGTGAAGCTGGCCTTTTCATTGTAGCTGTTCTGTCTGTCTCGGGATGAGGGAGCGTCTGCTTGTGTGTGGTTTTTAGTGATGCATCTCTGTCTCGGGGATGGAAATCTCCTTGCGTAGCAGTTTGATCCATTTCTGCTTTCACTGAGTTTATTAAAACACACCTGAGCTTGTTACCTATACACTGGCTCATGGTAAAACCTGGAATGGGTGAAACTGCTCTGCAACAGGAGTCTTATGTGTGTTTTAATGCTGTGTCTCTGCTTCGCTCTCAGGATGAGGAGTGTCTGCGCCCCGGAGACGCCAGTGACCTCACATTCCTGGAGAAACTGGAGGACAAGCTGGGGGGACACGCCCACTTCGTCACGTGAGTCTCTTCAATTCAGATCAGTGAGCAACTGAACTAGAGAGGCTACCGCAGCTACAACACAAGAGAGAGCAATCTAGGGAAGGCTTGTGCAGCACGACAAGCACTCGCAGTGTCCCGTCCGCCAAGACTCCTTGAATCTAGAGCTGCACAAACCGAGTATCCAATTAATCACACTGAGCTCTCCACAGAAATCAGGTGCTGACAGTCAGGCGAGGGGCATTAGTGTTGATCGGGCTAATTTACCATTCAAAAGTGAACAAACAGCTGCTTATTTTTGAGGATTGCTGCATTTCTTAGACTCTGTGGTGGAGAACAGTGATCCACACCAACCCAAGCAGCTGTTTCTCCACTTGTTTCACTTGGAATGGTAAATCAGCCCGATCGACCCGAGCGACCCTCACCTGTGGAGTGTTTGAACTAAAGAATTGAATTATCGGTTCATGCATTGCAACAAAATGAAAGTATGAGAGCAAGATTAAGCAATCGGTCATGCAATGTACAGCTAACAGGAGACTTGGTTAGTTGTGTGTTTTTACTAATGCATGGATGCTGTGGTCCTGCCCTGGTTCCCCTGTGCTGACACTGACCTCTGCTCTGGGATTCAGACACAAGCTGGCGGATGGAAAGACACGGAAGGTGATGGGGCGCGAGGAGTTCCGACTCCTGCACTACGCCGGAGAGGTCAACTACAACGTGAACGGTACGCAAGCGCACCGCGTACAACAGTACAGGACAGTGACCACACCTGGGTCAGTTAGAATTACAATAACCACATAACAATTACAGCAGGAAATCGGTATTGTTTTTTAGCTTAGACTTGAGGGAATCAGTCAATTCCTTTATTTAACCAGATTTTACAATGGTGACCTGGACACAGAATATCAGACTGCAGCAAAGACTGTATGATTAGCATCCAGCACAGAAATCTAATAAAAACAAGGTTGATGTAACAGCGTAGTAATACAGTGCATGCAAATCAATTTAAAACACGTCACCAACAGAAGTCCAGTAAAACACTGCAGTCCAGTCCATTCGATTTGCAGATTTAACAATTACAAGTATCAGTCATTTAGCACATCCAGTTTATAAATGTAAAGGTTAAGAGAGCAGATTGATCCATTGTGGATCCCTCTACTGGATGTGAAACCAGCGCTGTGTTCCAGACACTCTGGTCTTTTTTTAAAACAGCAAGTTGCAACTCAGCAGTCTGTAGTTACTTAAATAAAGTGAATCATTTCAGATAGTCCTCTGCTCCCAATGCAAAAGCTGTCAGCCCCCTTGCATAGTAATTTATTGACAGCATGCTTTGAGAGAGCTAGTGGTCAGAATGCATTAGAGGGTGTGTGATTTATTTTATTCTCTGTTCCCAGGCTTCCTAGACAAGAACAACGACCTGCTCTTCAGAAACCTGAAAGAGGTGAGCTCTCTCTCCAACCGAGACACTGCAGTGTCATTGTCACCGACTAGGGGGCGCTAGTGGTTAAGTCTAGAGGCATGGGTTAAGGCAGTGGTGTCCAATCACTGTCCTGGAGGACTATTCCATTCCAGGTTTAACAGGGAAAATTGATAGAATGAAATACCACAGGGTCTAGATGGAACTTGGAACTTTAAATTAGACACTTTAGAACAGGGTTGGAACAAAGACCAGGAGTGGAAGGGATCGCGTCAGACAGCCCTGGGTTAAGATTAAACAAATTCTCTAATGCAGAGGTCAATTTTAATGTTCTGGAATATTGAAAACCATCAAAGGGTGAATACAATACTTTTAAAATACAATGCATAAAAAAGTTCATGAAGCTCAATTCAAAACACTGAAAAATGTCAAACAAAATAACTGAGCAGCAAACATGCAAAATATTCTATTAGATTTCTTTTAAAACTCTGCCGCGGTGCATGTCCTGCAGATCTAGCTAAACAGCTGCTTCTGATCGGAAATCCACTGGGCTTGATCCAGGAGTCCTGCTGGAGGGAGATTTATGACTGCAGCTGCGTCCTTCAGGGATTTAGAGGATGCGTCATCCCAGCGGGTTTATTACCTGTATGAGTGTGAAATAAAGAATAATTATCCAATTTTTTTCTCTCTGTGTCGCTCGCATGCAGTTTTCAGTAGGTTTAGCATTATGAGGTCACGCAGCTGACCTTTGACCTTGTTGTTCTGTCCGCTCCAGGCGATGTGCCAATCGGAGAACAAGATCCTGAACCTGTGCTTCGACCAGAGCGACCTGACCGACAAGAAGCGTCCCGAGACGGTGAGCGCGGGCGTTTCATTAATTCAGATTCAGATTGGGAGATCCATGAGCGAGACAGACAGCAGCGATGCTGAGGCTAGCTGATCATCCAGCTCATGTCAGCCGTGCTGCATAACAATGCCAACACATACAAGGGCTGTTTTAGTGGGGATCCCACAAACACAATGACAGATGGCACTTGCTGGCACCTTCTTGAAGACAATGGACTGGATGGGCGTGGCCACGGGCTGTACTGCCCTCTCGCCACCTGATTGGGTGGTCCCAGCAGGGCAGGCTTGAAGCCCATTGGCTGGCGGGACAATGCCTGTGTTTTGTTGTGCTGGGCTGTGTGCCATGGCTGCTGCCCGTGTCGTCTCTGCAGTGTGAATGCACAGAGAGCTCCAGTGTCGGGCTGTCGCATCAGCAGCACTGAACCCCTCTCCTCCTCTCTCTGCAGGCTGCCACCCAGTTCAAAGCCAGTTTGGCAAAGCTTATGGAGATCTTGATGTCAAAGGAGCCTTCGTACGTTCGCTGCATTAAGCCCAACGATGCCAAACAAGCAGGTAGGTCTGCAGCGCGTGTGTGTGGGTGGGAGAGTGGGTGGGCATAATGAAATAATTAACAATCTAAAACCAGAAATACTGCCTTCCACTCTCCAGCAGTACCGTTTTGAACAGGGTTAAAGCATCTTTGTGAAATGATGTTCAGTTAAACAGGAGCGTCTGTGTTTGTGTATGCATGCGAGTGTGAATAGCTAGGATTGCATTCAGTTTGTAAGATGCCTGATTAGATTGTATGTGAGTGTGGGTGTATAAATCTCGAGTCTTTGGGCTTGCTAACTTAAAAGGGTTTTTATCTTAGCAGCAAAGGCTGGGGGTGAAATTTTAAAGCATGTGTGTAGATCTTGTGATGCCGTGTTCCTTGACTGTCAGTGTGTTGAGACTCTCTCTCTCTCTCTCTCTCTCTCTCTCTCTCTCTCTCCCCTGCCCAGCCCGCTTCGATGAGGTTCTGATCCGACACCAGGTGAAGTACTTGGGTCTCATGGAGAACCTGCGAGTGAGGCGAGCCGGCTTCGCATACCGCCGCAAATATGAGATCTTCCTGCAGAGGTGGGCAACAGCACTGCTTTACTGTGTAGTGTAGCGGAGCGGAGCTGAAGAGACTGGCTGGCTAACCAGCCCCAGCTAAACCAGGGATTGCAGTGGGCCAAGGCAGCTTGTATAGTGGAGTGTTATATGTACTGAAATGAAGTATTCTGTTTTCTTAGCTTTCTCTTCTTTTTCATGTTTTAGAGAAGGTTAGGAGTTTTCAAAGCATTTGTAAACCAATAAAAAATAAACACAGTGATGTATGTTTCGCACCATAACCTCATGCCCTTCTGCTATCTAACCATGTGTCTGCCTTTTCATTTCTTCCTACAAACCCTCCTGCCTCCTGTCCTGTATGATCTCTGCAGGTACAAGTCTCTCTGTCCAGGAACGTGGCCGCACTGGAACGGCCGGCCAGCGGACGGAGTGGCCACTCTGGTCAAGCACCTGGGATACAAACCCGAGGAGTACAAGCTGGGCAGGTACGCAGACAGCACCACCTAGTGGGCATTTGCTTATCATAATTAGTGGGTGTATATGCAGGCAGGAATACCATCATTGGTCCTGTACTGAAATGACAAGTTAAATAAGCCTAAGCTTATCCCAAATCCTAGCAACATTTCAATGCATTTTCTTATGTAATGTATTGCAGTTCATTGAACTGTGCATGTCTTCCAGTTGTGTTTCTGTTCCATTTGCACACCTCTCCTCCTCCACTCCCCAGATCCAAAATATTCATTCGCTTCCCCAAGACGCTGTTCGCTACAGAAGACGCACTGGAAGTGCGGAAACACAGTCTGGGTGAGTGAGAGACCCGGCGCTTTTACAGCACTGGGGTTGCAATAAAGGACATACACATACCGCTGGCTAAGGCATTATTCACTTACGTTTCTCTGTTTTTAGGTTAATGAAGTCAAAAACTGTAATGTGGCGGTACCACCTTAAACTTGAGCTGTAATCTTGGTGTTCCACCTTAAAGGGGTCTTTTGCCCAATGCTCTTGAGTAAAAAAAAAACATTAGTCATACAGGTGCGTTGATCAGATAGTTTCAATTCCACTCAGCAGTGTCTGACTCGTCAGCAATAGCATCACTGGGGATTTCATCAGGATGCTGTGACTGACTGCTTCAGTGCACAGAGTGACAGTTACATTGAGAAGGGGGAAGGTAGTGGGATAAGCCTAACACAGCCAGCTCTCTCATGAACACGGTGCACAGTGCAGAGCAGCCCTCTCAAACCAGGTTCTAATGCACAGCGCAGCTGCCCGATTGAACTGACCGGTTTGATCAGATTTTTTTTTTTTTTTAATCAGCCACCACACTGCAGGCTTCGTGGAAAGGATACAGTGCGAAGTCCAAGTTCCAGAAGCTGAGACGATCTGGTAAGTGAGGAACCGTGAGATCTGTTAAAAGCCCTTTCTAGATTTAGATCTTCAGAAGCTGGGTTATTGGACCTGTTCAAGTTGTTTAGATGCAGTGGTTATTTAAGGTTGCCTGCGGGTTAAATGAAAGCTGCTCCTAGTTCCCGTGTGCAGAGCCTGCCGTATTGGAACTCTGCGGCTGTGTAGAATACCAGCTCAGTGTGTTTAGATGCAGCGCGGGCAGGGGCGTGACGGCTGTCGCTCTGTGTTGCCAGCAATTCTGATCCAGGCGTGGTGGCGTGGCATCCAGGGCAGACGGAGAGCGGCCAGGAGGAAGCGGGCAGTGGAGATCATCCGCAGGTAAGCTGCAGGCCTTGCTGTTTTAAACACTTACTTCAGTTTCAGATTGAACCTTACCGAGGGATTGTGTTGCCTTCACAGAGCCCCTAACGCCCCCGCTTTCTTCCTGCAGGTTCATTAAAGGATTCATTTACCGGCAGGAGCCGCGCTGCCCGGAGAACGAGTATTTCCTGGATTACGTGCGCTACTCCTTCCTCATGAACCTCCGCAGGAACTTACCCAAGAACGTCCTGGACAAGTCCTGGCCCACGCCCCCTCCGGCGCTGAGTGAGGTACCCCACTGCCCGCGGGGTACCCCGCATTTTCAGGAGGCTGTTTTGTTTTTAATCCAAACCCTGGATCTTGTATTTATTTCTCTGTTTTGTTTTTTGACACAGGCCTCTGATCAGCTGAGGAAGATGTGCATGCAGAACATGATGTTGAGCTACTGCAAACAAATCAACCCGGAATGGAAGAACCAGGTAACAGACTGAGAGCAGCTGGGATAATAATAATAGTAATAATAATAATAATAATAATAATAATAATAATAATATTAAAACTGTGTTTGGAGTTCGAGAAGTTGACCTGCCAAAACTTTGAAAAAAATGTCATGCATTATAAAATAGATCCATAGATAGGAAACTTTAACAGGGTACCATTGTGCACGCAGTGACTGAAGGGTTATAGAAATGACTGCCATGCCTGTGTTATTTCTAACGCTTCTTAGAAAGTTTGTGTTTTGCATCTTCTAATTCGCTTCAAGCTCACAATGTAAAAAAGCATAGTTAAGTGAACCCTAATGCTGATGCTAAGCAGGTTATCCGGTAATCGGTCGTAACATTTCTTCACACAAGCCTTTTCCAATGCCCTCTCCCAGCTCGAGCAGAAGTGCATTGCCAGTGAGATCTTCAAGGAGAAGAAGGACAACTACCCGCAGAGCGTGCCCAAGCTGTTTGTGAACAGCCGACTGGGTAAGCTGCCCTGCTCCCCGCAGCGGGTCCACATGGCCACGGCCGGACCCAGGGAACGAGAGAGCGACGCAGTGCAGTGGCAGGGCTGTGTGTTGTAATCCAGCCAGGAACCCTGCACTGCTCGCATATGCCAGAGCTGAGGGAAGCAAGCACTGTGCTGGAATGTTAACAGCTCCTCTATGCTTCACAGAAACGCATGCAGGCATGGGGGGGATGGGATTGTATGCCATTGATTCAGCCGATCATGTTTTTTTTTAAAGCAGAAAAGCTCTGTTTTTAAAGTTCTTTATTTGTGAGTGGGATTCATGCATTAATTTCAATGGCATCTGGGTTGGTGGGTTGGTATGTGAAACTGCTCAAAACTGGGATGGAGCCATTGGAACTAAATCTATGACATTTAACTAGAACTATGACTTTCATTCTTTCTTTCTTTCCTTTTTTTTTAAACATGCCTTTTCCATTCCCTGTTCGGTTTTAGGGAATGAAGAAATCAACCCCAAAATTCTCCAAACGCTAGGAAATGAGAAAATCAAGGTGCGTGTTTTTAATAAGGAATTTCCCGGGATTGCTTTGTTAATGAAGCAGAGGAGTGAGTAAGGATTATAGCGAGCCTAGGGGTGAGCCATGACAAGTATTATACAGGGGATCTTGGGGAAATCTTAACAGGGAAGGCATTCGTCAGTCTGGGATGATGAAATCTCATTCCGGTTTCTAATCATGAAATATGTTTTTGAAGCAGTTGAAATGAACATCGCACAGTTCTTGGTGCAGCTGTTTGCAGTGACTGACCGTGTATTTTACAGTACGGAGTCGCAGTTACGAAGTACGACCGGAAAGGCTACAAAGCCCGGCAGAGACAGCTGCTCCTTACCCAGAACAGTGCCTTCATCGTGGAAGAGGCTAAACTCAAACAGAGGATAGACTACAGCATCATGAAGGGTAAGCTGCGATGCAGGATTGAGCTGGGATAGGACTCTCATAGGAAACCCTGTAAAGGGACCTCCAATCTGCACACACCTGAAATAGATTTAGGGATTGACAGACACTAAACATTTTGACCAGAAGTCTTCAAAGGCTCTTAACTATTCATGTCATTGGGGTTGATTTCTTGGTAATTATTCGATCTGTTAAATAAATAAAACATAATAAAACACTCACTAGTGCTGAATAATAATAAATAGTAAAAAAACGTTTGTTTCTTGTAAGATTTCTAAATATTGTTTTTAATAGCATACAGTGCCACTGGTGGCCAACCATTGTAATTGCAACATTCCATTTGTGTTATTCAGTTGCCTTTGACCCAGGAGTAGCCAGTGTTAGCTTTTCCACTCCTGGTCTTTGTTCCAGCCCTGTTTTATAAATTGTTTAATTGAGCCTCCTGAAGTGGTTTGTTGTGTCGTGTTGCCTGTTAAACCCGGAGTGGAATAGCCCTCCAGGACTGGGATTGGACACTGTTCCAGTGTTCAGAATGTGATTCCGTTGTCTCCTCTGCTCTCTGCCCCAGGAATCTCCGTGAGCTCCTTGAGCGACGGGCTGTTTGTGCTCCACGTGCCTTGTGAGGATAACAAACAGAAGGTAAGGGTGTGACATCATCAAAACTCTTCCTTCTAAAACTGCACTCAGACCATGGGAGCTGTTTAACTGATCTAATTAGTGGATCTGAACACCACCATTTGAGAACCAGCTTTATGAAAAAATCTAACAGTTCCTGTGAGTCTATTTAGTGTCTATACAAAACCAGTTCATTCAGAGAAGGGCCTGTTTTGGATGAATTGAATAGACTGGTTAGCATGCCTGTAGAACACTGAGCTGCTGGTCATGAGTTGGTCCCCCTGGTGCATGAAAGGAGGCGTGTGGTACAAAAGCGCCACCTAGTGGGTACTAGGTGTTAACTGCAGGAGAGAACTGATTCACTGCATTCATTATGAAAGCTGTGCTCAAACTATTGTGACTTTTCTTCTGCCCGCGTTTCCAGGGAGACGTGATTCTGCAGAGTGATCACGTGATCGAGACCCTGACAAAAGTTGCCATGAGCGCCGATAAAGTGAACAACCTCAACATCACTCAAGGAAGGTGAGAGACCAGATATGACTCTATTTAAAATGATCTGTAATATACTCCTAACATGGTAGTAATTCACTTGGTATAAGTATATTGTATATTTGCAGTTTAAATAGTCCATGCTTTTAGACTGAGCCGCGGCTGGCTGTATATTGCAGTGTGTGTTTGCATGCGGCGCAGTATATTATAGCATACTGTAGCAATCAAAATATCACCTAACTTTAACACAGATCTACAATGCAAATGGATTCATACCTGTAACTGAATGAATGTCTATCAGGTTTGCAGATCTCTGCTGTGGTGGAACACAGACACACACTGACTCTCTTAACTATTAACCCTTTTCGTTGCTGCGCAGTATAAAGTTCACGGTGGGCCAGGGGAAGGAAGGGATCATCGACTTCACCTCTGGGTCGGAGCTCCTGATCACCAAGGCCAAGAACGGACACCTGTCTGTGGTGAGTGACCTTCGCTTTACCGGAGTCTGCCGGTCAGTCTTTTCAGGTGCTGAAGTCCTGGCAGTGCCTTCAGCAACATAGTTTGCTTGTACTGTCGTCTGCTGGTGCAGTAGATTATAGATAGATTATAGGTTAATGGGCTACTTTCTCCCATTTGTATAACAGCACACAAAATAAAAGCATTCCCAATGACATCTGAATTATAATTTTTCAAGGTATTTTTTTTTGTTCTAAGTAAGCAATAGTCCTGGTTTTAGGCAGCAATGTATTCATGATTTTTCTCTCTTTTTTTTTATAGATTGCCCCTCGTCTCAATTCAAGATGATGATGATCCATTTAAAAAGAGGCTATATATATATATATAAAAAAAGAAAATGTAAAAAATATATATATGGATTTCTACCAGCCACTAATCAGATTACAGCAGACAAAGCAAATACCGGTTTTCATTGGCTAATTCTGCCAGTGATTATTCGCCTTATCCAATCAGATCTCTTCATTTCTTCCCGACACCAAAGGCCTGTGCTTCCAAAAACCTGAAGAAAAAAAGATAGCTATATATATTTTTGTTTTAATTATTATTTTTTTTCAAATCCAGAACGCACAGTGATTCTAGCTTGAGCCTCGCGCTACTTTGCTGCAATGCAAGTCTGACAAGTCAAGCTAAAAAAAAAAAGAAAAAGAGGAAGAAAATGGATACGTTGTTAAATTAAAAAAAATACATATTCAGAGCAAGAATCCTTCAGGAAATCAAAGGCAAGAAGCTGCAAAGCAAGCAGTGATGCCCTTGGGAACATGATCGGTAGTGTTTTGATTAAATCAGGGGAATTTTCTATTTGATTTTTGTGAAGGTGAATTGATGGCTTTAACTTTGGCAGGAAAGTTGATGCAACCAATCAGGAGTGAGAACGACAAACGATTTGGACGGGACCGCAAGGACAGGAGAGTCAGAGACAGGCTGGACAGAAACTAGGAGCCCCCAAGCTGTCCACGCTGACCCATTTCAACACCCAGCAGCGCTTGGGATTGGGTGAGCTCTCGCTGAAGGATTACCCAGCTTGCTCTCTGTCATTCCCTGGAACCTCAAACTCCATTCAGTTGCAGCGAGCGCGTTTCGAAAGCGTCTCTGCGTAATCTCATCCCTCAGGATTCTCAAACCTGTCCGAGACCCAACCAAGGACTGTTTGTTTAAAAATTAAAAGGAGAACTCTGCCCATGTGGTTTAAAAACTGAAGAAAAGCTCCACCTCCTGCAGAGGTCCATACCTTCAGCTGAATATACTGGATCTAAATCTAACTTCTCGCACCGTTTCCTGTCAGCACCAGCCTTTTTGGTAGTAATTCATTTGGTATAAATTAATCAGTGGTTGCAGTTTCATATTTTGAGGGTAGCATTCTAAAAGTGCGTAACCATATTATTATTATTATTATTATTATTATTATTATTATTATTATTATTATTTTACTTTTTATGCAATCACTTGACCAGTTTGGCATTCAGTGCTTGCTTGTCATTTACAGTTTCAGTAGTCAATGCTTTTAGACTAAGCCGTGTCTGGCTGTATACTGCAGTGTGTGTACCCTTTTGCGCAGTATATTATAGTGTACTTGATCAAAATGTCATCTAACTTTAACACAAACGTAGAGGCTTAGTTACGCACCTTTGGTAGCCTACTAACCTCCATTTAACTTGTGAAGGACGTTGTCACTTGAAGTGCTTGTGATAACCCTGTGCCTCGCCAGCATAAGCCACCAATTACAATGCTGTTTTACTATGCTTATTTTTTATTTTTCAAACAAATGGGGTCACTAAAAGTGGTTTAAAAAACACAAGAATAATGATCATGGGACAAATCCGTGCACAATCGCTGTTCTGCAGGCGTGCCTGGGTTCAGCTACAATGACCTTGTAATTGCAGTCAAGTACGAATTGGAATTGATCCCCGCTCTGAATCCCAGGTACAGTAGAATAGCAAAAAAAAAAAAAAAAAAAAATCTGTCTGTGGTTTATCCTGGCGAGGATCGAAGTTTATCAGATCAGCTCCAAAGCACACTGGGCTACAGTGCATTGTGGCTGCATTATCATTCACTGTTGTCAAATTCTAGCCACAACCTGTAAATTGTATGTAAGTGTGTTTGTATACATGTGCCTTGCCTAGACTTCAATACATGTCTGTAGCCATATACTTCCATGCACTGGTTTCCACTCGGTTACTTCCACACAAATCCAATTGAACGCAGTTCAGAGCCGTTTAGCATACTGCGCCTGCAGCAGCAGAGCCCTGTGAGGTTGGTGTTAGCCCCCAAGGTGCTGAAATCATCCTGTGTGTTTCAACGCGCTTGACCAGTCCCAAGAAGTCAAAACTAAGCCTAAAACATTATCGCTACTGTATTTCAATTTAAATATACTGTCACAGGATCAAAGTTAAAGCATTCAAGCACGTCTTCTTCTGAAATAAACCCTTTTTTCTCTGTGGTTTAACAGCATGCAGTCTGGGTCATTTCAAATGCCAAGTTTCTGCACGGCCCAATGCAGCATCAGATTGATATGCCAATCCTCTTGGACGCTTGCCTGCGCTGAATGCAGTGCTGCTATGCCTGTACTGAAGATGCAATTCTCTGCATCTTTTAAAAGAGAAGACATTTAGCCTTTTATTTTATTTTCAATACTTTTAGTTATTACACAAGTTAAACAAATTTTAAAGACAACTTTTGGAAGAGTACATTTTTTTTTTCTTTTTTTTTTTTTGTAAATGGAGTGAGTAATAATGCTTTATGAACAGGGGGAGCGGTATAATAAAGTGATTGAAAAGCCATAGAGAAATGAATTCTGATCTGTAAATACATATGTTATCATGGAGATAGCCTTTGTAATGTGTGCAATAATAATTAAGCATTTGATGACGAACAAACTCTGTTTTTTAAAGTTTTTGAATTTCTTTTTTTAATGCAAATTCATTCTGACTCCCCGCTACGCTGCCCCTAATGCCAAAGGCTTGTGGAGGAGCATGCAAACCAGTCCTGTATCCACACCTAGCACAAAGAACCCATTTCCTAAAACTTTCAGACCCGAGGCGCTCGTGGCTGTGCTATTGTTCAGAGAGGTGCAGGTTTAAATCTTAGCCTTGGCAAGCCTTTTCTTTTTGAGGTTTATTTGTCTGAGCACTGCCCTCCCATTTCAATAAAAATAAAGTAAAACTGCTTCCAGATTTAATGGTGTTCAGTTGTTTTTTTTTTATTGCAAATAGCAGCTGCAGGTCCTGGCATGCTGGAGGAACGGTGTGCAAGCTTAGGCCTGGAGCTGGGTCTCTCTTTGATAGGAAGCAAAGAGGCCGGTTGCAGTGTTCCTGGCGGCAGCAGAAAATGGATGCGCAACAGCAAAGCACTATGGGAGATGTAGTTTAGGGAAGCATTTGGAGCATTTACATTTAACACTGCGTACCAGCCTTTTTTCTCTTAACATCTCTTAAAACCGGCTCCGTCACGCACCTTGGGTCTGTAACTGCAAAGCTAGCTCTCTGGTTCAGGCATCTCAGTAACACTGTGTGTGTATCAAGTCTCGCTGCGTTGTGAAGAAGACTCACATTGCACAGACGTTTGAGCCAATCCAGGTGTTGGCATATTACTTTGCAGGTAACTAATTAGGACATGTCTGGAAGCATTACCTCCAGCCCTGCTCCTCCCCATCTCCGTTACCACTGTACTGCACTGGTAGCTGTCTGAGTCGCTTCAGACGGGAACTGCGATCCGGGAGTATGCTGTCATGTCACAGCCAAGCTTATAAATAGCCCTGCTGGGTTAAACTCTGACCAATCCCTTTGCAGCTCTGAATCTGTGCCACCTGCCTGCAACACATGACGAGAAAAGACATCCTTACAGTCTGAGGGCTGCATGCCAGCATCAGAGCTCCTCAAGGTGGCATTTATTTAGCACTATCCTCCCGCAGCCTGGAACATACTGTCAGTGCAATATACCACACGGAGGAGGGGGTAGAGAGCACAAACAGCCTCTCGCCCGAAGAAGTGTTATTGAGAGCGTGGAGGGATTTTAAGGCACAGTCCCTCTTGGCCGGCTCCTGCTGTTCAGTTGGATGCAGAGCAGCACAATGTAGACCCCTCTGTTTCCAGACTGTGGGCTCACTCAGGCACAGAAGACTTGGCTTCCTTTCTGGAGCTTTGCTTTCTGAAACGTATTAAAAGGTTTAAAAACTAAACATGCAATCGGCCACTTCGTTCACCAGGCACTGTCTCTGTAACGTTGTTGATGGTATTAATCTTGGTCCGTAATTAATTCAAACGAAGGAAGCGTCCTTTATGAATGCATGCCAGTCTTTATTCCACTTTATTCAAGTGTTTGTTTTTTCTCTTCAAAAACCAGTTCTTGCTGTTGTGGCTTGTTTTCAAATGTAAATGACTTTAAAAAAGCAATTCCTGCCCTTTCTTTTCTTTTGTTTGGTCGCTGCGTTATTAAATGACCTCTCATGGTGAGCTCAGTACAGCCCAGCCGAACCCCTTAGTCACATACCTCTCGGGTGATTCCTGCAAATGGAGACGGTGCATTGATGATCGTTTAGCACGTTTTTACACTTTCAGCATGATTTTCAACTGGGGCAAAATGATTGCGAAACACGTGTGTGTCCGCAGGTGTGTTTTGTCCTGTCGGTGTCACGTGTTCGTTATCTACAGTAAGGTGGATACGCGTTGCCCCAGTAATAATCGCAAAAGGGATCGCTTGGTAACCTGTGATTAGGCAACAGTCACAAAGCCCATATATAGAAAAAGCAGAAACGTGATTTAACAGCACATATACAAATACACTCGACTGCACTATACAGTGTACAAATAAGCATATACCGACTGAAACCGAAAGCTACCAAAACCATTCCCTGCCCGTTCACGATTGGAGCTGCACACCCGTCCCCCCCCGTCCCCCACACACAGTCCTGTAAACCGCACGGCTCCGGGCAACCACATTAGACAACACCGCTGTAACTATTTACTCACTCTCTTCTGGGGTATCGACGCGGTGTGTATTTGCATTGCTAAGGACGGGACAACATACGCTGGTGATGCTGTACCTGTACACAGACATAAGGGTCTAGTCGTGCTAAATGAAGACGCATCTCAAGAGGAAGGGTAAGACAGCCGCATGCATAAGGGAACCGCAATGTGTGTTGTATTAACTAAGGGACGCCGTGTATTCCTATAGGTGTACGGTTACATGCGATTCATTTCAAACGAAACAAAACCCTGTGTGTGTGTTGAAGTACAAACTATAGTAGTGCTTTTGACTTGGGGTGTAAGAAGCCTGGTTTTTACAGTGGTAAGCAAGTCATAAAGATACGTGTTGCGGTATTCCTCTATACTATAACAACGTCATACTAATTGGAGTTGGTTTATTACAGTAGCTAAAGCATGCATTTATATTTAAAGCGTCTGTGGCCCCCATTGTAAAATACAAGTACAACTCTGATTATAAGAAATAAATACATCTCTATTAATCTGATAGTAATTATGCCTTCCTCATTAGGTATGTTGGGCTGGGCTACTGTCGTCATTTTCTGTAGTGTAGGAATGTACAAATAAAACAAAAGCAATCAAATGATATACAAACACGCACATAGACATTACATATTATATCAGTTAGCATTTCTTTATTTGTGTTTGCTTCTAATGGAATTTTGCATAGAGCACAGTGACAGCAGGTGGACGGAAGTTGTAAATGCAGCAAGGCCAACACGGGACATTGAAAACTAATTTGCATCCTGAACTGGACCATGGTGAAAAAGGAAATCGGCAGACCAGGCAACAAAAGGTAAGGAATTCTCCCACTGATGAGGCAAATGCAGCACCTTAATGACGTTTACATTTACTGCAGTTTATACTGTGGTCAAAGCATTGCCAAGTGTTCAATCATAGCGAAAGCACGGTAAAGCACAGGCTAGCTTCAGCAAAATCAGGGATGGAAATAAGACTCCTAGAGCATAGCAGTTTCACCCGTTGCAGGTTTTCCAAGCTTGATTAGCCACAGTGTGTATGTAACAAGCTCAGGTGTGTCTTATTAAACTCCTAGTAAAACCAGGACTGGATCAAATCGCTAAGCAATGAGAGTCTCATTTCCATCCCATCAACATGATAAATCATAGTAAATATCTAGCACAAGCAAAACTACAAAATCACAGAGCAAGCGCACTCTTAACTTCTACTACAGTAATGGATTTGGTAGAAAAGTGGATTCTGCAATAATTTAACATTTACACTTGCTCCCAGATGGGCTGACCCACATCCGCCGCTGTCTTGTATAAATAACTTCTGTGTCTTGCAAACTGCAGCAGCCGCAAAGGCAGCGGCCGCAAATCAGCGAAGGGGAGCAGGAAAGAGAAGAAAGAGAAGAAGGAGAAAAAGGAGAGCGAGCCGCAGCCTGTCAGCCCACTCGTCTACAATTCCCAGGTGAGACGCCCAGGAAATTCACAGTCCGGCCAGCAGGGGGCTGCAGGCATCAGGAGCCATCAGAGTTGTGCTCAATTAAAGGAGTGATAGAATCTTTTAAATGTGCCAGCATTCTCACGGCTTGTTCTGTTCTCATGCGTGCTCAATAACGGAGTTCTTGCTTCAGCAATCTGGGATTTACACAGCTTTGCTTGCTGTTGGCTGCCTGCACCTCTTCGTAGTTTGTTAATCTGTGCGATCTACAGTCAAATCCCTTTTTAATATCGATTTCAATAAGTAGAGCTGACTAATCAGGGGCTCATCAATAACCTGGCAAAATCTAAATGACTTCAGTGTAACATGATTGCTTCCTGCAGGTGGCGCTGGAGGAGCTGCTGGTAAAGCACCAGAGGAGCCCTGTGGACGAAGGGATCGGCAGTGTGAGAGCCGAACTCGCAGAGTACCAGGCCAGTGTGAGTCCTTTAGAGCAGAGGTTCCCAACCCCGGTCCTGGGGACGCCCCTGTGTCTGCTGGTTTCCATTCCAACTGAGCTCTCAGTCACTCAACCAGACTTCATTGAACTGATCATGTGCTTAATTAGACCTTTTTAACTGTGTTCAGCTCTTAAACAGTTAGAGATTTCGAGTTAGCTATAACATTTTAGAAGCAGCTTGTTTAAGAACAAACGTTTCTTTATTTGAGTAGCGTTGCCGCTAAGTCTTTACAATAAGCCTGATGAGCTTGGGAGTTTCAGCACTGAACCTCCACAGTGTTGGCCCAGTTTGGGGAGACCCAGTATGGAGCAGTAGGGTAGTTCAAGTACATTAGCTACAGTCGGGTCATATTCGTGTCTTACACCCTCTGAGCTCTGGGTCCTTTCTCTCACTCCCAGAGGACGAAAGGTCAACAGATCACAGTGAGGATGGGACTGTCCCGTAAGATCTGTCGCTTTGTGCTGCCCATGGACATGAAGGAGCTGGAAAGTAAGTAGCCGTGGAAACCACTGTGTGTTTTTTTCTATCTTGCTTTAATTTGTAACTTTGAGATACAACCATCCACCAAGTTCCTAATGTCTCACTTCTGCATGGGAAACTACAATGCAATTCAGAATCTCTAGAGATATTAAAAACTCTACACCTGCCTATCTCTATCTATCTATCTATCTATCTTAATTTGTTAATATGATGCCAGGATAATGTTTGCTTGCCTAACTGTAGAATAGTTCCCTCACAGAGCAAGCATGTTCATAGAGATAGTGATGTCTGTGCTTTTAGGTCACTAATCCAGGCAGGATCACATTACAGTGGCACCACTGTGCTGCACTGTGTATGAAGCACACCTCCTCAGAGCGTATTGAGGGGATCACAGACGCTCAGGGTGCTGTACGGGGGCAGTTATTCAGTAATCTCAGGGGGACCTGCCTTTGTTGATTACATTTGTTTCCCAGCTGCTCGTTGCTGAACTAAAGCAAAATGTATTTTATTAGTATTTTATATTAAAAGGTGTTCCCTGTAGATCACCATTTGGGAAAAACAAAAGGCACAATTGTGTTTTTTGATTTCTGTTAGAACGAGGCCAGGTCATTTCTAACCCTGCGCAGCTGCAAAGGTCAATATCATTCTGCGAAGCCCCCCAAGGTTTTAAAACAGATCTCCTCCTACTGCAGCAGTTTCATGCAGTTTTGTGAAAAATGACACACAGAAATATGGGTTACCTCAAACAGGAAATTCAGAGCGGAGATTGGGTAAGCATGGCCAGATGGATGATGTCGCAGTTCTGCTGTTTCCCTGGCGACTGGGGTTCCAATCAGTACTGTCTCCTCTGTGTCTCCCCTCAGACCTCACAGCCCTGGAGTATCTGAGGAGATACTGCTTCGTGTGCTCCAGGAGGCAAAACTACTACAATAAGTCTTTCGACAAATTCGACAGAGACAGGGATGGTATCCTCTCACTCAAGGTAACTAGGCAGAACCCTGATGGAGGTTTGCTAGCACACACTGCTCACCCCTGACTGCAAAATCAGAACAATACTATCGGTGCACCATTGTAAATGCAATCTCCTGTAACTATCACCCACTCAACAGTGCAGGGATGGAAATAAGACTCCCATTGCATAGCAGTTTGATCCACTCCTGGTTTTACCATGAGTTTACCAAGCTTGTTACCTCTACACTGTGGCTAATCAAGGTTGGAAAACCTGAAACAGGTGAATCTGCTATGCAAGTCTTATATCCAGCCCTGAAGTGCGAGATTTGGAAACTTAGGTTAAAACTCTGCTTTATTATTTGGGTTCCCTGTGCCCTATGGACATCTCTCAGAAACAGGGTTGTTGTTGATCAGGTGGGTGTGGTCAGCGCAGAAGTGAAACATTAAGAAGCAGGGAGCTACACAATAACAGCAGTCCCTAGTCTCCAGGATTCAGAACAGCCTGTCTCCTTTGTCAGCTATTGATTCAGCCCCCTAGATTTCGCCTTTTACTTTCAGACAACACAACTAGGAAGTCTTCCTTTCCCTGCATTTATATCCTCCCCCTCTCCTTTCCTCCTTTGTAAAGCACAACATGAATGGAACCGTGCCTCTAGCAACACGGTTGCTAAGGCAATTTTTTTTTGGTCAAGAATGCTGGTTAGAAACCAGCAGTCAATGATGCGACTTTACCCTCCTCTTTTTTTGTGTGACTGATTTCACAGGGGGAAAAAATCAAACTAAAAATGGGGCTGGGCCATGCATGCTACCAGGGCAGAGGATTCGCAGATTGAAACAATGGAAGCTGAAGCTCTCTGTAAAAGAGGCACAGCTGGCTTACAGAGCCGTGTATATAAGGGAGGGGGGGGGACGAGTGGGCTTCCATTTCAATAGGGGAGGATTTAGCTCTGTGACAAAGAGGAGGAGGAAGCAGGAGAGAAAGGAGGGGGAGATTGGAGAACAAAAGCATGCGAGCGGGACCTCGTCCCACCCCAAACCCTGCTTTGTGTTTGCTGATTGTTAAGGAGATGGAGCGCGCTCTGAAGGACGTCTACACTGATGACATCGCCTCGGAGAAGGTGCAGGAGCTGGCAGAGCTGGTGCGGGCGGTCAGCGAGACGCAGTTCGACCGGCAGCTCTTCGGTGCCATGTGTGCCCTCTCTGAGCGCCTGTTCTACACCTCCTTCGTGTGAGTCTCAACGCCCTGCCAGGGAGACCATGTGACTCCGTGTTCACTGGGACAGCTCATGCTTTTTAACTCGCATGGTAATGCATTCTGGGAAGTGTAGTCCTGCTTCTCTTAGAGACAAGTGAAAAGAACCAGAATGCACTGCTCTTCTAGTGTACATGGAGTCCCATGATCACCCTAGGCCACATTGAACAAAGTTTTTTTTTTTTTTTGTAGAATAATCATTTTTAATTGTATCGCCTCAGCCAATCAGGTTCAAAGTAGAGTGGCCATTATAACACAGTTAATGACTGTCATATTACAGTCCAGGGATGGAAATAACACTCCTATTGCATAGCACTTTCACCCATTCCAGGTTTTAATATGAGCTACAGTGTATAGGGGGACAAGCTTGCATATCTTATTAAACTCCTTGTAAAACCAGGAATGGATCAAACTGCTATGCAACGGGAGTCATATCACCATCCTTGAAACAATAATGCTGTTGTTGTTTAGATTTCTCTCAGTACATTATTAAGTCTACTGGACACTCCTAGAAGATAACTGATAAGATGATTCAGTTTGTCTTGGGTGTCATTTCTATTTTATTGCCCCAGAACTGAAGACACTGAGGACGCAGGGAACGGAGAGCGCCATCGTGTTGAGGAGGCTGATTTCTGCTCCCTGACGTCCCGGTTCAGAGGCTGCGATATCCAGGGTAACATGAAGAGCCTTCTCAGCATGCTGTAGACCACAGGATGTGCCAACACTCGTCTGCTGAACATTTATTTGAAATGTGTTTTCCAACGCTCACAGGAAGTAGTGTGACCGTACAGAACTCCATGTTCACTGGGACGGTTTGGGCCAGGATTCTCAACTCACACCCCAGTGCATTCTGGTAAGTGTAGTCCTGCTTCTCGATGAAAAGAAACAAACGAAAGGTGAAACGCCCCAGAATGCATTGCGATGTGAGCGGAAGAGCCAAAACTGTCCCAAACTGTCCCGGTGAACATTGAGTAACCCTAACAGGCAGGCTAATTTGAAATAGTCTGCAGCCGCAGTAGATAACTGTTTGTCCCGGCTCCCCAGGTCAGTAAGACAGTACACGGATACTCAAAACCGCTCAGTTCCACTGCCACTTGATATCGGGGCGTGCCTGCAGAATGCCAGTAGCCAGCAGCTCCTCAGGGTGTAAATGTCACCTCTGACGTCACTGTGCCGTACTGAAACAGGTTCCAGTGAAAAAGGCTCTGTTTAAATACACAGTTGTGCCGTGAGCAACGAAGTGCAAACCAGCCACACCCCATACCTGCGTGTTTCAAGGATCACAGAGCTGTCTGATTGAACAGCGTGCATGATCAGGAGTGTGGTTCAATTCCCGCGAGCCCAGGTACAACTCAATACAGTTACCCATAGCAAACTGGGAGGAGTAAATTCAGTATATTAACGTCTGCTGCTTGTCCATCCCCCGTGGCAATCAGATAATGACATGAGCCTAATGATGCTAAAAATCAAACGGGGGAAATGTGACTGGAGAGAGACTGAAAATAACTACATTTTTTATATGTTTAATAAGTGAATAACATTTTTTTTTAAAAATTAATGTTATAATCGTTTTATGGGCCAAGGTGTTTACAATATACTTTATTTAACATTACAGTACAGGATCTAATGTTAGAATATTATGTTATGTACAGTATAAACTTTGTCACCTTTTTAATTAGCGTGTATCTGCATACACACAATCACAGCAATTTCATAAGAAAAAACCATTTAATAAAGCTTAATTACATGTTTAAATGTAAATGTGAACCCTTAGGAATATTTTTGTATAAAAGAAATGCGAAGCCCTAAAGTTGTAGCTAGTTATTAATATAGTGAATTATCAGTTTATCAAATTACTTTTCACGAAGTATTTCTAGTGATTGATGAGTATCCTATTGGATCCTGATTTTCTGTTTTATTTTTATATCTATCTATCTATCTTTATAGATTTATATATGACAGCAACATACATATCCTTCGCCACGGCTATAAATACCTGATTAGAGCTCCTGCTATCACAAAAAAGGAGACTCTTGTGACCTACATTCATGCCATGCACAAAATAGCCTTGCAGAAGAAATGAGGATGAAAATCAAAGCCATCAGGAGCTCTGAAAGCAGGTGTCAGGACAGTGACACTATCCACACTGTGTTCAACAGAACCACTTAAACAGATGCACATGCGAAATGTCATTAAATCAAAGGGAGCGCTTCCCATGATACAGGCTTCGGCAGCACAAGCCAGAACTCCCTGATCTCTCCCAACGGCTTCAAGAAGTGTCACCACGACTGTGTGAGAGGATCTCTCGAGGTCAAGGGCTCGGGGGGCCTCTGGGGGTCCCTAGGAAATCCTGGAAGCTTTTCTTTTGTAAAGCATGTATTTAAAGTACTGAAACATCTTCATTCCCCGCAGCGCAGTTTCCTTCTTGTCTGTGATTTGCCTTTTCCTCAGTTTTATTCTGTATTCAAAATTGTTTTTCAAAAGAGGATCATCCAAGTTTGAGAAACTACATCAGGGGTGTCCAATCACAGTCTGGGAGAGCAATGCCACTCCAGGCTTAACAGGTGATATGTGATAATGAACGACTTCAAGGTCTGCATGGAGGTTTAACTGGTTCAATTAAACCATTTAAAACAGGGTTGGAACAAAGATCAGGAGTGGAGGGGTTAACTTTTACTGAACCAGTAAGTAAATCCAACACAAATGCTTCCAAAAAAAAACACTTTTCTTACCAAGATCTGACAAGCATCCTATATATAAATAAACACTATACTTACCCAGACATCTTTGCTCTATATACACAGCTGCATGTGTTTCAGGACCGAACTGCTGGGCTAGCTGAATGCCTCCGTGACCCACTTAACACTTTGATTAAGAAGCATCTCTTTTTGTGGATCTCTATGATCAGAAGCAATAAAAACAGAAAAATGGAAGCTCCTGCCCACTGAACTCCTCTCTTCCTCCTTCCTGCGGGTGTAGAAAACAGCGTCAGTGGCCACATGTGAATATCAGTGAAGTACTGCTTGGATCTGGTGCTGTACAATTAACCAATACAGTAATGAGCACTGACGTGCCATTCCCCCAGCTTTTCAAAATCAGCTGTAACACGTTCACTGTAAATTCGGATGCTGATTTTAACAAAGATCCAGGAGCTACATAATTGCCTTTTTCTCATTGTGAGCTAATTGGGTATGGGAATAAGGTTGCCACGCCTGCTTAAATAAACCGAGATTAGCTCCCACAGATAGCAAGGTTTACAAAATCAAATTAAGCATTGTGTTTCATCCTCCTTTGACACACAGCTGGTACAGAGATCACACATGCACATTTCTGCCTCAATAGTTTATACTGTTCAGCAAATGAACTTGTATTTGTATTGGGAGGCCCTAGCAATGTTATAAAAACAGATACATGGAGCAAGCGACCTTTGCGTTTCGTGCCATGTCCAGTTGCAGATTGGATTGCAAGTGGAGCCATGGGCAGCCCTCAGTTTCACGCTACAAGGCATCAGTTTAGATGCAGCACTCTGTTGTAGTGTGTTCGGGTCTGGAGGATCCTGTTTGTGTAACTCCAAGATGCACTCGAGATCTTTTCCTTTTCAGATAGGCTCACATAACTGGCATAACTCAAATAAATCAGACTTGTAAACAGGCAGTAACTGAGCCGGTAAAAATGTAAATATAAAAGCTGTTCCCCATAGAACATCTTGACAATTTCTAGTAAACATCTTTATCTCCTCTCCCAGATAAGAGTATTTTGAACACAGTGCTAGTCATGTGATATATTAGGATATATTAGTACTGGTGCTGTCTAAGTCGAATGCTGTAATTGTTTCAGTCTCTCATGCGGGCACTGGTAATGAGACGATATGACTTTATTGCTAGCCAATGTGTTAGTCCATTCTAGTTTGATTTGCAATTGTGCTATGCAGGACAAAAAAAAAAAAAATTAAATAGATGTCAGAAATTTCAGGGACTTCACGTTTATATTTTTTTGTCTCTGGATATATTGTCCAGCTACTGACCCGTCCCAAGCTCAGCCTTCTCTGTCAATTCCAAAGAACTCTGTGGATGCAGAGAGCGCTGTGTCTAAATACACACAGGTATTTACACCTGAGACAAGGAATGAAGAAAAACACCATTTCAGAATAGTTTTTGAGTTACTGTTGCATACAATGACGTTTAAAATCAAGTTGTTTTTTTTAAAAAAATATCAATAACAAACGCAACAATCACTGTGCGATCTCCAGTTTTCTTTTTTTTTTTTTTTATCGATTCTACTTTGTTAGTCGCATGCTTTTGTTAACTTCAGGGCGTTAAATGTTTACATGTTGCCATTTTTAACTACACATTCATACTTTGTTATACCACTGTGAAATTTAAGATTTAAGTAGCTGAAACCATGAAATTTAAGATTTTTAAAATGTTATGACCGTGAAATTTACAAAAAATGTACCGTGAATTTGGTAGGGCCCTAGCTATAAGACTGAATTCTCCATTTGCAGTTACATCCCTGGCCAGTGGATGACACATAAAAAACTTGATAGATGGTAGATTTGTGTAGGCAAAGTAATCTTTGTTAATCTGACTTCATGGTTCCCTATGTTGATTCCCTGAACTATGTGAAACCACAGCAGATCCCTCAAGCTCAAGATGCTTTCTCATTTTGAGCAGTTACGAACACCACGTCCTTGCATGAAAAGGTAAAGGACATAAAAAAAGACACCGACAGTACAAGCAGATGCCATTCAAAACCAAGCTGCTGACAAATACCCGATAAGCATCTTTTAAGTGTGGTGTAAATACACTGGCTGGTCCTATACATTATGCATGCACAGTAAAACGGCAGCGTCTGCAGCTTCACCCTGCAGCAATCCACAACAAAACCACCATTATCCACGCGAGAAACACGATACCCGGCTATACAAAGGCATTTGACACACAAATTACATTTCTAGGAACACTCCTTTTTGCTTTACAGTTGTTTCGAGGACAATTAAGGCAGCCTTCTACCTTCAGTGCTGAATCTCTAATAAAAGTGAACAGGTGAAGACAGCACTTGCATCAATACATATTGATTGCGTGGCTGTTCTGTCAACGGAACGCAATAAACAGAAGCTAATTATGAAGAACACTGATGGATGTGAATTCTTTATTGATTCCGGCCAGGAGGGGGTCTGCTGCATCTTCACACTGATCCAGAACATGTACACTGCAGGGTTGGGGGCTTCACAGACTGACAGCACAAACAGTCTCTTTAAAATCGAAAGATTTTATTCTGGTAGCTTTTAGTAGTTTCCCCAAACATGAAACATCAGACAATTTGCAAAATGAAATAAATGAAAACTACACAGATGAATGTTTAATTTAGGTTGTTTTATTTTAAGTTTAATGTTAATTCCATGCTGTGTTTCAGTAAGAACAATACAGATTCTGTATCTGTGGCTCCAGTCAGATATCCAGTAGTACAAATTAGCTTCAAGTTACACATACTGAACGAAAGAGAAAGAGAGAAATAGAAAGGGGGGGGGGGAAAGGAAGAAAAAAAGAAAATCAATTTGAATTAACACAGACGCAGGACTTTTAATGGTTGATGCAGACCTGCTCTTAGGAGGAAAATAAAAAAAGGAAACAAAGCAACAGGACACCTTTGGATTTTTAAAACTGCTACCAGCCATCTTCTGAAATCAGCAAGAATGTGAGCATACAGTATTTTAGCACATAAAATACAGTCCAAAACACTACAAAACATTACAATAACCACTAAGTTGTAAAAGTTTAAGTATTTTGCTCCACATGGATATTTAACATTCTGCCAACTTCCTTTGAAAGACTGTAACAGAAGGCAACAACAAAGGGCACTTTTCAAAACTCACAAGCCCTTGACTAATCTGCCATTGATGGTTTCACTAACACAGAAATAATACGATTCCCACATCCAATTACAATAGATGTTTTGGTAATAAACGCTTTCGTCTTTTTTAAATTTAAGAGAACCTACATCCAGCAAGAGAGAAACGCTGAAAAACAGTAATAAAAAAAGAGACAATGAAGCAAACCAAAGGGTAGTTTCGTTAAGAATATCAAGACAGCTTGTACCAGGGAAAAAAATCCAGGGATTCTTCAGCTTTGCCTTTTAAGATTTTTTTTTGTTTTCTTCTGAATGGGTAAAATTATATTAAAAAAAAAAAAAAAAAAAAAACCTAAGGGGCCCAACCGGGCACAGAACTAATTCTGAGAACCAGTGTAAAAGTCGAATTTGGTGGCTCTCAGTGTGACTTCAAGGACCGGTGGAGGGGAGGGAGTTTAAAAGGGGAGTAGAAGTGGATCTCTCGTTGGCCGTGACGTCTCACTGGGTTTCATCTTCCACATCCTGCAGTGCTTCTTTGTTCTGTTCTTCACCTTGGAAACAAAATCAAGAGAAAGAAACTTTACAGGAGCTGTATCCCCCAAACGCTGTGCTCACACTCAGAGGTTAGGAGAGTCGAAGTCACGCCACAGGTTAAAATCAGCATAAATACTCCCATTCGCAAGAGGAGACCAAGAAAATCCACTTCCATCGAGTAAAGCTGCTGAACCACACCCTGCTGAGGTAAAAACTCTGCCACTGCTCTGGGCAAGATAAACACATGCATTCCTAGAGCAATGGAATTGTGTCCCCGAGCCCGTACGCTTGCCTTGGACCAGAAAGATTTCAGGGTGCAAACCAAACTTAGCTGCTCCAAAAGAGCTTCAGCCTGTGAATGCATACTGCTGTAGTCCTGTATAACATGGCTCATCTTTATTTTCTTCAATTCCAGTTATTATCTGGCTGACTAGTTACATAATGAGCTATAGTCAACAATATAAATGCATACTAAACCATAGGAGTTGATAAAGCAATATTGACACCATTAAATCACAGCTATCAACTTACATGTATAGCAGAAACCAACATGGTCTGGGACAGTTCATTTTGAAACAAACTGTTCATGCTTTCAGTGGAATGCCGTTTATAGAGCACTGGTATTCAAAAATAGTTCACCAAGCTGTAAGTAATTCAATACAGTGCAAGTTTCAGTTAAAGAATTTCAGTCGTTAGTAAAATTCTTAACACATTTTCCGACGTTAAGCAAATGCACAATTTTTTAATTGAAATGCAGCAATCTGGTGTGTCTTTTTGCCATATGAACAAGTCTAATGAGGGGGTATGCTGCCATTGTGAAAAAGCAATGAACTATCACAATGCTGGTTGTGAGAATGCCCAGATAAGACAACCACACCCCCCTTTTTTATTAAAGACATCTGCCAATAAGACAAGCTCACATTCTTTATATATAACAAATAAATAAATCAATCAAAAGCTGAAGACTTCAGTTTGTGTTCAAAGCACTTAAACAAATCTGAACCTTCACTCATGAGCAATAATTATTGTGAGTAGCAAGCCATGGCAAACAAACCAAAATCATCTGTAACCCCAAGATTTCACAAGAGCAGATACTGACAACGGACTACGGATGACCAGCTGAACACAAGTGTGGTCCAATGAAAGCACCTGAAAGAGACTGCGGGTCAATCCCAGGATACAGCAGCATGAAGATGCAGTTAGAGGTTAGTGCAGACAAAAGAAATGCTAAGCCAGTAAATTGACTTACAAAAGTATAGTTTATATAAGAATGAACAGTTTTTCCTTTAGGAATCTATACAAAAAAAAGAAAAGGAGGGAAAACACAGGTATAAAAAAAGAGGATTGTGACATTAGAGCAGAGAAATTGTAAATGATGTGTGGTTAAGAGGTTTTTTTTCTATTGACGAAGATGCAAAAAAAGCACCAAGCTTTATAAGTGGTGGGCAGAAGCAGCCTGGGGGTTTATGGGATATGCATATTGAGGAAGGAATAGTTAATATGCATTTTAAATGAAGTTGTATTCTATGCAACTCATTCATACAGTCAAGATACCTAAAAGGTTACAAGGATTACTTCACCCAAGGATAATCTGGGTGGAGAACAGTCCAGATGTAAAATCGAGAGCTAGTTAAGACAAAAGTAGCATGCCATCGTTTGTATGTAAAATGTATCAATTCATTCTCAAACAGTGATATTAACATGCAGGAATACAACTTTCAAAAAATTGTTAGGATGGCATGTGTGTTTCCTCACTAAAAAAATGATTCTATTTTCTCTCTTTATAAAAGCAGCCACACATACGCCAGTGTGAAGCAGTCAGCAGTCACAAAGCCAGTTTACCTATAGCAGAACTTAAGCCTTCCTCCTCACATTAGGAAGCTGACATGCAAGGAAAAAGGTTGGGGCTTTAAACTGACAGCATTTTCAATGTGCGGGAAAATCAGATTTAGCGATGCAGTTTCCTTTACTGAACCCGTTAAAATGCGGCTGCTTAGTACGCTATTGTGTGCCACATGCCTGCCTTGAAAGCGGAGCACACTTACCATCTCCCTGCATATCTGAAGTCCATAGTGTCAGGTTATCACGTAACAACTGCATGATGAGTGTGGAGTCCTTGTAGCTTTCTTCACTCAGTGTGTCCAGTTCTGCAATGGCATCGTCAAATGCTGCCTTTGCCAACCTGAAATCGATTGAATAAAACAAATGTAATTGGAGTAAATACTCTGTTTCCCAGACAACGAATCTAGGGACATAAGACGATGCAGTTTTAGTCAAGTTAAAAATAAAATGCCAATGCAACTGCTGGACATCACAGCCTGCCACATAAATGCTAATGTTTTAGATAAATGCTTACATGACAGGGAATAAAGTACTAAACCCCAGGATGAGGTTGGGTGGGGCAGGGCACATATGTTACACAGCACAACCTACAGCCTAGCCCACACAAACAAAAACATATTTCCACTGCTTCAGCCACTTACAGATGATTTTACTTAAGATTTCGGTTTGGACTGAAGCTTGAAACCTTGGAAGTTCTGCCTCTGCTTGCATAGTACTCACCTGCATGCGCGGTCAGGGGAATTGAGGATTTCATAGTAGAATACAGAGAAGTTCAGAGCAAGACCTAAGCGAATAGGGTGTGTTGGTGGAAGTTCTGTCATTGCAATATCACTAGCAGCTTTGTAAGCTACCAAGCTGTTTTCTGCAGCCTCCTTCCTGTCGTTCCCTGTAGCGAATTCTGCCAGATACCTGTGATAATCTCCTTTCCTAGAAAAAAAACACACAATCAGTGGCCATTTACATTAAATACTGTGTAGGGTTATCAGCCAACATGCTGTTGTCATCAAACAGCACTTTAATCCTATGTTGCATATGACAACACATGCTTTTACAAAAAAAGTTGAGCAGCAGTTGCAATATTTTGAAAATACAACATCTTAATCTGCCAAACACAGAATAACTACCACTGTGCAATACTCAAAAAATGCTCATCTCTTCCCCAGTGGGAATTCTCAAGCAAGCCTTTCATCCCACCAAAGAGCCCAGCTCACATACATTTTGTAGTAGAAAACCTTGGACTCTCCGGTATTTGCGGCTGGAATGAGGTGCTTGTCCAGTACATCCAGAATGTCGTTGCAGATTGATTTCAGTTCATTTTCAACCTTAAATAAAAATACATGTTTACATATAAAAAAAACAGGGCTCTATCAATGGGAACAAATTACAATCCTACAGAAGCTCTGACAAGTACTGCCTCAGTCTTCAAAAAATAATTATATTGTACCTTCTAGATGCCTATCACCAATTAAACAAGGCCTCCCTAGTTCCTAGCATTACAATTTTAAAATGATGTCAACAGAGCTGAAGTGCAGCGTTCACTTTAACAGCAGAGCTCCTCCCACCCACCTTCGCCTTCTCTTTTTCTTCTGATCTCTACTAAGTCATTCCTCATGCTCTGGATTTCCAGTCTTACCGTTTGCCTGTATTCACGGATCATTTTTAATTTGTCTTCCCCGCCCTTGTTCTCTTCTTTCTGTTCAATACTGCTGATTATCCTCCACGACGCTCTCCTTGCACCGATTACATTTTTATATGCAACAGAAAGTAGGTTCCTCTCCTCTACCGTTAACTCAACGTCCATTCCGGCAACCTTCTTCATGGACTCCACCATTTCTGTTTAAAAAAACAAAAGCACAAATATTTTTACTTGCGAGAACTCAGAACACAGGCAGTTTATGGATGTTAACTTTAGCAACATTGCATAGTTTTTATAATAATCATGATATTTTGAAGTGAAACCAATTACCAGAGCACTGTAACTGGCAATACTGGCTTAGGTAGCAGCTCCTTCTGTGGACTAAAAAATAGAAAAACCTTTCCATGACCTTTCCAGCGCCCATTAGAACATCTCCTTGATATACCTGTTTTCAGGGATATGCATCCCAGGGGGTTGCACACCGTTTAAAGCTCGCTCAGTAGCCTCAATCTCAATATGGTCAGAGGTTAATGTTACGTCACCAAAATAACATGGTGTTTAAATAACCCTGCAAAGAAGGTGTTAGAATTTAAATGAGTCATGTGATTTGGTTATCACTTTCAGATGAAGTGTAGACCTCCGCCTACCTGATGAATCTTAACTCTGAATGAATCATTTCAGCGGTTAATTGTTTAAACCACTTGAGTTACAGCTTCGCAAATGCACTGTAGAGTTTAATTACACAGTATGTATTAGTTAGTTTAAAATCTAGGGACAAACTCAATAAATCAGACCACTATGAACTGTTACACTATAAAGTCTCTTACAAACTGTAAATATTACTTTAAAAAACAATTTAAAGGAAAATCACAACACTGTGTTTGAACTGTCCAAAAAATAAACATGATTCCTCTCCGATTCACTAATGCATAATGCAACAAGCTGCTGCTGCTCCTGGATACAGGTTACCAACAGAGCGTTCTCAGTGAACCTGCGCTGCATACCAATACAATATGAAAAGCTTCACACAAACTATGCCATTCATAGTTGAGCCTTTTATTAAATACCTGCATGTCTGTCTAAGGACCAGTCAGACCTACCACAAAAAACTAAAACAATTAAGTTGGTAACTTTCAGATGAGATTTGAGAAATGATACGTCGCCAATAAAAAGAATGGGTTTAAGTGTTACCCATAATATTAAAATCAAGAGAGAAACCTGAACACCTACTGTCAAAAAACCCCCAAAAAACCAATCTCTAGTAAAGAGCAGTTTTAGTATTTTCATTACCTTATAAAACCACCAGAACACCCTTGCGCTGCGGGCGTTACCGCAGATTACGGACCACTTTGGGAAATGAGCCCTTGACTTTAGTTCATTAGTGATCATTTCTGTGCCATACATTTGAAGTAACATAACAGCAGCTCTTTGGTAATGTAATTGTTTTAATTACAGCTGGCAACTTATTCAATAATGTAGACTCCCCGCTGGCGATGTCACCAGTGTAGTGCGTTATGTTGCTCAATTCCGAGTCAACGTCCTTTTTTTAAAAAAAAAAAAAAAACTATTCTATAGTGAAACTTCCTCCAAAACGTGCTTCTTGCTTTAAAATAAATAAATAATAAAAATGTTCATGCTCAGGCTCAGCTCAAATAGCCACCGAGTCTGCTAACCGACCCAAGGCATCATCCTGGGTTTCAGGTGGCTTCAGCTGCTGTAGTACTGTAGTATGATCTCTTAGATAGGCAAAAAAAAAAAGTAAGTACAGTAGATGGCACATTGAATTAAATCCCCTAGTTGCTTTAATGCTTTCACAGGCTAAAGATGTCCAATTTAAATTGGAAAAATAAAAAGACAAAAAACAGGTCCTTTGTTTCCCAGACAACGTGTCAAGACACAACGCATCTTTAAATCTTTAATGCAAATCAGCACCTCCTCTGAAGGTAAAAAAAAAAAAAAAAAAAATCAATAAAAGCAATTACAATTCCATGCCGAGAGAGTGTCCAGGGTTACGCAGTGAAATCTTGCTTCCACTAGAAATAGATTATCAAAAACCACAGTAAGCTCAAAGCATGTCTGGACAGAAAAACAAAAAATATTTTCAGCTACTGCACTACTAAAAAAAATTCCTTGCTTCTTATAGCAATTACCAGGATTGTGGATTCTTCACAAGAAAATGTCTCTACAATGAGGGAGTGTAGATTTCAGTCCAATATAAGTGATTGACACACAAAGTGTACATGCACTGAAAGAGTCTCAGATGTCAGCTGATCACTAGCAGGCACTGACTGTGACAGGATGTACAGCAGGGGTCCCCAACCCTGCTCCTGGAGAGCCCCAATCCAGCAGGTTTTAGAAGCGTCTTTACGTCATCGATAGCTAAAGACCTGGAACTCATGTTATCTTGACTAATTAAGCCAATAAATGGTTCAATTAAGTAACTATGAGCTTGTTAAAATGAAAACCGGAAAAGCCTGTAACTCTTCAGCACCAGGTTTGGAGACCACTGATGTAAAGTTGGATTTATTTAAGCATATATGGAGCTATGCTTAAACTTTCTGTCTTGGTTGCTTATGTATCTGAAGCATACGTGGTGGGGGGCCTTGCTGGAAGAATGCAGTTTATTACATCACACTAAATGCTTGTCAGGGCTGTGTAAAACAAGATTAGAGGGAAGGGACAGAAAGCTCCATGGCAACAACTATAACTACACTTTAATGTAACAATCACGGCACATTTAAAAATCGCCATTAAGTTTAGTAGCCACACATTTTGACAAAAGTGATATTTCAATTTAGAAAATGAAACGTCTATAAAAAGACACACATTGTTGTCTTTGAGCTTTTAGTTTTATTAAATTAGCTGCACTGCATTTTAAAAAAAAAACATTATTTGATACCTTTTGATCACGTAAGAGGTAAGTTAAGAATTGAGTAAGAAAATCCATGTGGTCTCATCCATGTCTATTCTGAAATGTCTAAGCTATGGAAGGAGACAGCCCTACACTGACCTGTGTAGTGCTGGAAATGGCCATTGTGTTGTGTTAATCCTGAAACATAAGGATTTTGACCCTGGGTTAAAAATCTGGGAGCAATGTAATTTTACATCCACAGGTATGTAATGACCATTACTTGCAAACAAAATGTTTAGCTCACATCAATATTTCACCCGTTTATTTAATGGGAAATAAAAAAAGGCATTTCAGTGTGTTATAATGTTTGTCAGTGTTCACGGTGCAATCTGGCATTGTAATGTGTTCATGGCTTGTATGATAATTCCTGTTTGACAGCATTATTTGGTTACCTTACCTGGGTTAAACATATCACTGGTTATCTGAATCTGCATGCAATTATATGATAAACATTATAGTGGAGATGCCTTATTAAATCAAATATGATACGCTTATTGTTTTACTGAGTAAACAATTGTACATGGGATACATCTCCCTCTGCAAGTCATTTTTGGGGGTCATGGTCAAGTTCTGCACCTGATCGCTCCCTCCCCACTCCACTTTGTGTACAACTGGATAAAGCATAATCCAGTCATAAATCTTGACTGCCAGGTATTCATTTCAGATCAGAAATGCACAAAGGGATTACAAATCTTCATAGAACCTTTTGATTCGAGGCGTCAATAAAGATCATTCAAGATTTCATTCTGCACCTAATTGTTTTTGCAGCACCCCCTGCCTAAAGGAATTGGACTGTTCTGGAAGACAGCTAAATGCCTTTAGTTGAAATGTCTGTTTACAGCGTTCCTCAGTTAATAAATGACATTGTGTGAAAACTAGAAAGTCGGTCTGATGCATTCATAGAAGCTATCATTTGAGCAAATCCCATGCTGTGCAGTAAAAACTCGACATATGTACTTACTTATTTTAAAAGGGGTGATGCAAAAGGCTTTAAATGTGAGAGAAGTTAAATTAATCGCGATAAACATCATCTTTGGGCAGGGCTAGATTAGGGAGGAGCCTGTCTACATTCATTTCACAAACTGCATCCTACATGCTTCGTTATATTGTAACGTGTTCATTTTGCAGAACAATCTTTATGCACCCATCTGAGTTTGGAACACTGGCTAGACGTCTACAAAAGATTCACTATCGTTTCAAAACTGTAGTTTGTTGTTAGTGGACTACAGCGAGTCAACCACCGCCATTTTAACTTAAACTCACACCCCTTAATTCAATAGACAGTAAATTGTGTTTAATGGCGACTAACAATAAATTGAAAAGGGCTACTAACAATTCAAAATGTGTGCATAACAGATTACTTTTTTTCTTTCCAAGTTATACTGATGAACAGCATTGCTGTTCCCATAGACCCCACCACACCCACACTGGAGCATTGGCATGGGTTGAAAGACAATTCTATTTTATATAAGAGCTTCATCGTTTAAAATGTATTCTATATAACACGTTCCTCGATGTAAATATATCTATTTTAATGAAACGTAAACATTAACGTGCTTAGCCCTGCTGCCGTGCTATTTAATTAACACTTTCGTTAAATAGTACAACACACAATCCATATACATACAGTGCAATCTGTTCAAATGTAATTCATTTTGTACCACCCACCCCCAGTATCAAAATACAGCCAAGACCTATTCATATATAGACTTGTCTAGACACCTGTATTCACGATTAAATACATTAGTTCTACTTTCGTTAAGATTTGTATAATCATTTTTATAACCATTATGTTGTTGATAAAATATCTAACGTATTTAAAAACAAATCTCATCGCAGTCGCCATTATCCCCCCCACCCCCCCACTGACAGCATGTAAAAAATGATTTTGCAACATTGTTGATTTTTCCTCAGAAGCAAAATATACCATTCCCCACCAATTCGGATCCAATCGATCCAATATTGTAAAATGTCACCGGGTCTCCTCCCTTTATTCATCCGCCATTTGAAACACGCTCCCCCTCCCCCATGGGCGTCCATTTTTTTGTCTGATTTACAGAATGAATGATAATCTAATCTGGTTTTTATTTATTTTACAAAAAAAAAAATGTTTTTCAGTGTCTTATTATCCGTCCCTCATTATATCATTTTTTCACATTGTTATTTCTGGCGGCCATTTTATTAAATTATTAGATTTTATTCCATTCTCAGACAGCGCCTCCTTTACTATTCCAGACCATTTTGATTATGTGGGGGGGTGAGGGAAAGGACTTTCACACTACCAATCTCCGTCCTGAATTTCAAGCCATCGCGTTTTTTTTTTTTTAAACTCCCTGTCCCGTTTCACTCAGCCCGTCTGCCCCACAGAACAGCCGCCTCTTGCCCGCCATTTTGTCTCATCTCCCTCTTTAACGTCTCCATCATTTCTCTCTCTTCCAGGCCCCCCCACCACCAGAGAAGAGGGCTGAGAAAATTCAGTACGGAACATAAAAAACAAACACCTTTCTTTTTTTTTCTGCTCTTACCGTCGTATCTCTCCGCCTGCTCGGCCAGTTTGGCCTGATAGACTAAGTCCTCTCGCTCTTCCATGGTGTTGCGAGCCGGGCTGGCGGTGTTCTGCGGGCGGATGGAAGCGGATCGTTTGCGGGCGACTCTCTCGGTTTCAAGCGCAGCAGCAGTAGCTCGAGCGGCGTCCCCACTCAACCGGTAACACTGGACTAAAAATGGCGGCGCGAGTCCATCCGGGGAACTTTGCCAGCCCACCACCCCCTCGCTCGCTCTCACTCTCTCTCTCTCTCTCTCTCTCTCTCCTCCCCCTCCCTTTTGCACCAACCCGCCGCTATAGCAACGCTGCCATGGCAACGACAGAAAGGTAACTGCTGGTGGGTCGCGTTGTGTGAGATGCTGGGTGTATCCATGCTAGGGATGCGGTTGTTATTATTATGAACAATATTGTGGTTGTCGGGTATACTGCACTGTGGCTGACACAGAAAACGCGTTTTTATTAATAATAATGAGATGAAAAAAAAACACGTTTCTTTGTTTAAAATGGCGTGCACAAAATAATAGCGACCGTAACCGTACTGTAATTAGTTCGCACAGCCCCGTACATAGTGACAACAAAACAGTGTGGCCTGATTAGTATACATCGTTTTTACAATGTATTTATTTTATTCGTCAGCTGTTTTGACTGATAAAATCACAAACCATATCCAAAAATCAAAGGGAGATTTTTCTAAAATTTGTTTTATTATTATTATTATTATTATTATTATTATTATTATTATTATTATTATTATTATTATTTTATTTGTATTTATTTTGTGGGGTGGGGTGGAGCAGCTGGTGTAATTTGCATTAAATGCAAAGAACGTAGAACGTGACCAGACAGGGGAATTCTTAAATATTTAAATGTATGACTACCTACCCTGGTATCCGTGCGGGTGTCACAGCTGTCAAATTCAACACTGCAGCTCTAAAATACAAACGGTAGATGGATGCTCTGACGAACCTTGTACTAACCACAAATGCAATATCTCCCACAAATGCAATATCTCCCACAAATGCAATAACCACCTGCCACACAAATGCAATATCTCCCACAAATGCAATAACCACCTGCCACACAAATGTAATATCTCCCACAAATGCAATAACCTGTTAAACTGCTATTTAAATACATAAATAAATATGTGCAAACTAATTCACAGGCATTATCATGGATGCAACATTTGTGGGAGGCATTATATATGTGGGCAGGTGGTTATTACATTTGTGGGAGATATTCCATTTGTGGACAGTTATTACATTTGTGGTTTGTAACTATACCCTTTCCCACTGCGTGATTCGGAGCTGAATGATATCACTTCATTGTATTATGCTGTGATAAAACAAAAAAGTCTGTTACTTTCATTATATCTCATTAGAGAAAACCTCCGCTGAAAATCCATAAACTGTGAACTAGGATGTTTTGATAGCAATTAACATTGCCGTGGCGCCACCGGTATGGATTTCTCTAAGGGTCTGTACACTTTCGTTCTTGCACAATCCACTTGTACCCGTAAAGGTAAAACGAATCTAAGGCATCCTCGTCATCAGTCCTTGTGATACATTCATGTCGGATTTTCACCTTGTGAATGCAATGGTGGAATGCAGTTTAGGACCGAAGAAAAGACCGTATTGGAAAAAATCCAGACTGCGAGGTTACTGTCTGCAGCAGCAGCGATAACACGATCAACGACAATGACAGGGACACAGTATTATTATTATTATTATTATTATTATTATTATTATTATTATTATTATTATTAATGTAAACCCAGCGCGATTAACTCGAGCTACATGGATTCAGGCACGCAGTCAATTCTGGGCAGAATTTGACACCGCTATTAAATTGTTATAACGGGCCCGGGTGGTTATCCTCTATTCTGCTAGGCAAACATGGCAACGGTCGCCCCCGGCAACACAGATTTACTTTGCTTTGCATTTGTGGTCTCTGTCTTCCTGCCTCTGTTAAAAGACTCGTTCCCCCGCTGAGTGCACGAGAACGCCATCATTACGAAAGACAGGGAAAATCCATTCTCCTGGGATACAGAGCTGCTAACTGCAGTCTCTCTCTATATATTACAATATCCTATTGTAAGTGACTGCACAGTTCACAGCCTACCTCTGTAAAGCGCTTTGTGATGGTGGTCCACTATGAAAGGCGCTATATAAAAATAAAGGTATTATTATAATTATTATTATATCTATTATTTTATTTTTCAAGACTATTGAATGCACATGAATCAGGGTACAGGCGTGCAATATATTATTTAGATCAAACAGAAAGTGAATAGTATTGCATTATTATTAGGGCAATGACAGACCAATGGGAAGCTATTTGTATTGTATAAGCACCATGTCAGTAACTACAGTGGAATCACTGTGCAATATTAGTTTCAAATCGATTGTGTACCCATTGCTGGTCATACTGGTTTCTGGTAATGGTGCTGTTAGGGTTATTTCAGGTTACTAGGGTTAAGAGATTTCAGTGGTTTTGCCCACATCTCACAAAAACGTCATTCAGTCGCACGATGGCACTTTCCAATCCCTTCTAGTGCATCAAACATTCAACCCAGATTTTGTGTCATTTTGGTTAGCCCTGTCCTGCCAGGTGATCAGGGGTTTCTCCAGCTCAGTGACCTCTCCTGTCTCTGGGAAACGTGTGCCAGTCAGAGTGCTGTACCGTCAGTGTGCTTTTCAACAGGGGCTGCAGAAGAGCTGCTTTGTCAAAGGGGCTCAGAGTCTGATAGAAGAGCCAAGATGATTATGAAGAGAGCTGAAATGTGTTTGAAGGAGCTGGACACAGGTACGCAGGACGCTTGGGAAAGAGTTTATCTGCGGAATTGAAGCACAATGCCAGCCTGCAAAGATGACAGGGTAGTAAGTCACATAACCTGACCTACGCACACAGCAATGTTGCAGCCCCCCGCATCAGCACACCAGCCAATGCAGCAGCCAGTTTATTTAAACAGGCTTTGCAGATGGCATTCAGAATTTCCCAAAACAGCATGCTTGCTTGGCTCACATTATTTCCATGACCTGCATACAGAACATTTCACATTACTGTGCACATTCATTTTTTATATGAACCCCTTCAGTATGCTGTACCTTCAGTATAGCTCTTATACAAGTTTAGCATAGTAAAAGCATGGCCAGGTTTAATACAGTATAGTGAAAGCATAGGTGAGCATTGTAAAGCCCAGAGGTATGGTAAAGCATGTTAAAAAAAAAACATGGCAAGCTATAGTAAACTATGGTATAGAAAGAGAAAAGCATGGGGAAACTGGAAAATGACTGTGCAAAATGAAAGTTTTATGAAGGAGGCTTGAACATTGACCAATCGCAAGAGGTGCTGGTAGTTTTAGGAGCAGAAAATCAATAACCTACCTGCCGGCAAACAAAACTGTGTATTTCAGGAAATGAAAGGGTTGAATGTGCTGCATGGATATCATCATAATTGAATGGCCCTGTAAAATAAATGGTTTAAATTAACCTACCTGACATATAAATCCTGCTAGCAATGGCTACATTGTTTCCTTCCTTTATTGTGTATATTCTGCCCAGCAGCATTTCATAGATTCAGTAACATTTAAAGGTGTGTGTTTTTTTTTTAAAAACTGTAAACAGCTTTTTCTCCCCTGCACATCACTTAATGAGCACGAGTGAAAATTCAGGAAATACATTCTTAATAAATAGTGGGGTTTTCCCAGAACAACACCTCCAGCATTCATTTGCATAATCTTGGATTTTTTCACCCGCTTGACATAGCTGGTCATCATCCTGCACTTTGCAATATACCCCCCTCCTTAAATTCTGGATGACATGGTTTTAGTTTTGGTGAATCTGGCTTTAAATATTATTTTTCTCTTTTTAAGAAAAGGTTTTGAACAACACAAAGTGAATACATAAAGCGAAGTAGCATCATGGATTTGCAATTCTGGGTTTGTATTGATTTTGGTTTTGCAGGGAAGCACACATACAGTTCTATACTTTAGCTATGCAATATCCTCTGTTCACAACCGTGCCATTACCTATTATCAGCCAGTATAATAAATGCAGAGGCAGAAAAGCCTGAAATGTTGATCTTGAGTAACTGTTTTGCTGCGGTGATAGAAACATGTATAAGCAAGTATGTCCTGTGGGTAAAAGTACAGTAAAATCCTTGTTTACGTAATGGAGAAAATTAATGCAGTTCTTGAATTACAGAAGATACCTGGACTGAACTTCTGCTGCATGTCCTGAGCTTGAGTATTCAAATGGATTATTATTTATACCCGAGATGTTACAGCACCTCTGTAAACAAGCACACTGTAGAATCCGGCACAATTCTCCAGTCCTGAGCGATGTCGGATTAGGTTTTACTCTATTTGTGAAAAAAAAATTCTTTGGGGCACCTTGATTTAATACAAGGAGACCCGTGACACAGAGTTTAAAATAAGAGGGCTGGGTAGAAAGAAATCATTTTAACACAGAATGAAAATGAAAGAATGCCGTGCTTCACGTTATTACTTACAGATGATTCAAACAAACAGACAAAAACAGCTAATTTGTCAATTGGCTTTATTTGCTAGGTATATTATAAACATACATTACATGCTACAGAAAATAAAAAAAAGTCAATTTCAACAGGGTTATAATACAATGGCACATCTTCATGTTAATATAAATCACGATTTCTATTTGCAACTCCCCCTCCCAAAACCCAAAGAAGAAAACCAATTACACACGGTTATTACAAAAATAAGAATTTTAAAAATATGTATAGGCATGAACAACAAATGAGAATCATTAAACACACAAAGAAAAAGAAGCCGACTACGTGGGCAGAACATCGCAGGGGTGGGGTCGTTCAGAAAGGGATATATTTAACATGGCCTGGTTTTTAGCACCGTGGATAAGCAAACTGAGTCACAACAAGCGACTCTGTGTTCAAATGCAGTCTATCAGCAAAGCTTTCTTAAATTATCAATAGAACAGAATTCTAATAATGATAAAAACAAACATAGCAAGTGCATGTTGTTCATCATTAACACCCCAGTTTTTTGTTTTTTTTTTGGTGGGGGGGGGGGGGGGGTCCTAGGTTTGCTTCCACACAGACGTGCCACAGACCACAGTCTCTGAAACACACACCTGAACAGACAGACTGTATGAAGCATGTCTGATATACATGTAACATAAAAGCAACAGGCTGGGTGTTCCTTACATAATATACCCCGATGTGAACGAGGAATGTGTAAACGATACTAGTTATTAGGACTGGGTTTTCCATGTTAAAAATGCATGATTATGACACTCCGATATGCTGGAAAGCCCAGCGTTTGGCTTTATTTAACGTCTCGAGCAGGTCAATATTACCGGTCACATCAAAACATCTGGCAAACTGCCTACGACTCCATTTGCATTTAAATTGTTTGGCGGTACAGTTGATCTGCTGCAGTTTATTTTATTGGGTTCCTCCTTTTCACTTGGGAAGACGAGTCACAGTCAGGATCACACACACACACACACACGACAGAGAAACAGCCAAGAGCAAGCCATTCTATCTGGAATCAGACCAAAAAACGCTCGATGGATACCTGGGCTTTTATGACACGTTCGGCTTAACATTTTGACATTTGCATCACTTTGATGTTTCATGATCTTTTACTCCTGCTATTGAAGAAGTCGATAACCCAAATTTAGATCGTAATGTTGGACTAGATGCTAGGATTATTGACATCTTAAAGCAATACACAGACCTTTGGGCGTGTGTGTGGGGCTGGGTTAATCAATTCATCAGTAAAATGACCAATAGGTTGAACAGGACTGGCCTCATTCATTGCTGTTATTGATAGTGTTGATCTTCAATTAGGTCTAGTTCGTAAATTACAATCTAACAAAATCTTTATGTTGTGTGGGCGGCTTCTCGTTTCAAACAGTATTCTAGAGAGTTCAAAACATTAAGATTCGAAGATGAAACGTACCACTTTCTGAATAGCAGCATTTTGTAACATGGTTCAGTATGGCTTCAGTGGTGCTGAAGATGGGTGCAGGTGGTTTTACAGCAGGAGACACTGTAGATCAGGTGGTTTAGCACATGCATGCAATCACAGGAATACTCATTCCAAAAAAATATCTACAGATGAATACCATAGGCATTTGCATATAAATCATTTTCTGCAGGATCCATACAAAGACCATTGCCACGCGACCCTTTCCTGAACTGTACTGCTTTATATATTTCATCAATAGCTACAGAGTTTGTCAGGATCATATTCAAACCTCCTGTAACACTTTAAATGAACCACAGTGGTATAGGGCTGGTTAAGTGCTTCTCTTTACAAGCAACGGTATTTACAATAACACCTTTACAATGACTGAAGTTTCTGAATTCGCTTTAATGCTTTTCAAAAGATGCACCTGCTACATCAGTACTGTAGCGATGCAAACAGACGATGACAAACAGTACTGATCAGGGAATTCGCATACGAACACGCACTTGCATGCAAAACCACACAGACAAAAGCAGAGCAAGAAAAAAAGGGATTTCAACATTTTAAACACAGAACTTGGTGCCCAATATTTCTTTTTCTTTTTAAAACAGGCTTGTATGGATTGACCAGTTTTAGATCAAATCTAATATGTGATAACTATGCCAGTGTCTGAACAATGATTTCATCTTTATCCACCACACTGCCGTCTCCCACGGTAATAGTGGTACTGGAACAAAAAAAAAGTACTGATGTTTTTTCTTATCTAAAACTGCATTTCTTAGTGGTATTAAAACAGGTCTCCCACAGTTCAGATTCATGATCAGAAAATATCTGTGTTTATGTGTATATATATATATATATATATATATATATATATATATATATATATATATATATATATATATATATATATATATATTTTTTTTAAATGACACAGCGGTCAAGACAATGAGGCAGACTTTGCTGCTGCTTACAGCAAGTAAGAGAATGCAGAATCTGCTGCTTAGGAGACTGGCAAACCCCCTGCGGGCTGCAGTGTCTGGAAATGTCCATGACACTGATGAATGAAAGAAGCAACAGCAGCTAAACAATCATCTAACTGGGAAAGGGGAAACAGCTGAAGGTAAAACCCAAAGGCAGCGAGACTGTGCGTACGACCCGGAACACACAGACTGTTCGTATCACTTTGAAATGAACCGATCGCCCCAGATCAAAAGCCGCTCTCTTACACACTCTCATCCAGGCTGCCAGACGCAGACAGAGAGTCGACACGGAGTTGCGTGATGCTGCATTTGAGACAGACTGCTCAAGCTAAAGGGGCTCGATCACGTGATTCCTGTGGAGTCCATTGATATGCAGCAGCATCAGCTCATAGAAGCAACACACTGCTTTACAGAGGTTTACTTGGCACACTGGAGAAGACAAAGACAGACTGGAACAGGCCTGCTTAGAACAAAAGACTGCTCCAGTCTCGGCCTGCTCAAACACACACGAGCAATTTTTAGATGCTGTCGAGCAAATAAAAACCCAGGGGTGCAATATTGCAGCAGCCCCAAAATCAGCTGCTCCCGACTCCAGCTCCTGGTGGCAACAAACAGTCTGGGTTTTAAATAAAGTGAATCTAAAATGTGTTTATTTATTTATTTATTCATCCAATCATTTAAAAAGAAACCCAACTTAATCCATTCAAGAGCACATATAATATAATTCAATCTTTTGGAACGGTTAGATAGCCAGAAGCCTGTTTCACAGCCCTTGATTACATTGATGTTGGACTAACTCAGCTATAGGTACAACACTGGGTCCAATCTATGCTAACCAGGGTGTATGAAACCAGCTTTATGCCTGTTATACCAAGATACATTAATGTGCATAATCAAGTCTGTGAAACAGATGAAAATGAAACGGTGAACTGTTTAAGGACCTGGATAGAGGTTTAATGGGAAGGGCCAAGTTCACCAAACCCTGTATCGGAGCCAGAGGGAACTGGAACGGAGAGCCACTGGCCTACACTGCAATCAGTGACACATTAATGCTTAACAAAAGGTTAGTGAATGAACACGGGATAATGCAAATACATCAAAGTGTCCTTGAAGGGCTAGGCTGGATTGCAAACACACAGCCCAAGAAAAGGACAAATAAAGTGTATGGGTGCAGTGCTGCTGCAGTTACTTCTTATTGAAATCTGCACTGCAGTGCTGCGTCTAGTCTAGGGCAGTGCCAAGAGGGTTTAGTGTTTTTTGGTAATTGAATATTCTAAAGACCGTATTTTAAAACAAACTTATCAGAGCAACATAGAACACTAGAGAAAATCTTTCAAATAAGCAACTTAAATCATTCTCAGTTTAAGCAAATTCAAATCGTGCCCAGGCTAACTTGGTTTAAAAAAAAAAGGGTGTGAATACATGATGTAATGTATGTTTAAATGATTATAGCTCTTAGCAATTTCTGTTCCATTCAGATCCCCAGATCCATTGCACTGATTACACAATCCAGTCAATTCTTCATTGCTCTGCATTTCGCCCCATAATGTGTGATTCTAGAAACAAGCTGGCCAGACTCAGAAAGTCCCGGGCTGCTTTATTCCCAGTGGTCTGCCTGCTGTGAATCTTCCGACAACAGTCCTCGTCGGCAGATGCGGTTTTCTGTTCTGCAAGGTATTCAGGCAAGTGTTTTTAACACAGAGAAGCAGACCCGTTTCTCAATGAATTGTGTGAGTGACAGCGTGTTTGCCACGGTCATGCTGTTTCAGCTAATGGTGCAGAATTATATAAACTTCAGCTGCCACCAAAGTCTTTCTCCACTCCTCACAGGGCAGCTTTGTGTGCACCTTGACGTCATAAGTAGATGTGGGATGATCTCCACCATTGTGACAAACAAAGTGGCCTCTACTGAGAATTTAAAGCAGGCGTGAGACGTGACAGAAAAGGGTAGCAAGCCGAAATGGTGCTAGACAGAGTCAACACTGGAATAGGGGGTAGAATATATTTAAAACAAATCAGGAAATCTACATAACCCTCATACCGCTCATATTTAATGCACTACAAGATGCATCCATTTAGAAACAGGAGGGGGAAAAACATCACCTAGTGTTTGATTGAAACAGTGGATATTAATTTGGCAAGCCCCTTTATTCGTCAGTACCTTGGTCAAGTCTGAGCTCTTCAGGATCTAGTGGAACAGTCGGCCAATCCTAGCTTGCTTGTCGTAAACCCTTAACAAGATTCAATGCAACCGGGGCAGGTGGAGGGAGAAGGGGATGAAACACTATATTCAGAAAGCATTAGCCTCTCAGTAACCACATCATCATATCTAAATTCATAACTTTTACTGCAATTGTGCGATTGCTGATGAACTTTCCTATGGCATGGCATTGCTTGCATGGATATCTGCCCACGTGCCTTCGTTGTTAAGCCACCCCCAACACCACTGAGTATGAGATTACTTTAATCCTAATATATTCATATGTAAGAAATGAAGAAACAGATAGGGTAAAGCATCTCCCTCGAGGAGCCCCACAAAGTTAATTAAAGAAAGGTTACATGTATATAATACAGCAACGAGCCACATGCATTATTTTACACACGCATTCGTTGTAGTTTTTTTGTTGTTGTTTAATGTGAACAGATTCCCCGATTCCGGATCCTTTAAGGGGAAACTTCAAATGCGTCCTGTGCTATGCCTTTACCAGCGCGCTAATGCTTTCTGAATATGGATCCCAGGGAGACAGGGAGAGAGGGATCAGAGACACAGCTGACTTGTTTTTGGGTCGGGCAGTGGGGTGACTGTGATGGGGATGATGTGGATGGAAGGTGGGTCCCAGCCAGCCGCTCTCAGCTCAAGTCCTCCTCTGGGTTCTGCTGGTCGAGGAGCCGCACGTGTGTGAAGGGGAAGTGGCCGCGCTTGCCTTTGCACTCCCCCTCCCACTGACCGTTCACATTGATCTTCATCACCTTCACCATGTCACCAACCTGGGGGAGGAAGACAAACACTTTAAAATACTTTACTGTACGCCGGACGTGACTCAGGATCATTTCAGTTCACTGGATTTCAATCCCTTTTCAATGCATTATAATTGAGACCACAAAGAGAGCAACTCTTACGTTTTAGGAAACAAACTATGTGCATTGTAATCTAGTCAGCATGCTGTGTTCCAGTTTAGGGGGGGGGTCACACAGACCAAATATGATTTCTAATTCCACCTGCAACCTCAAATCAGTGCCACTAGGGGGGGGTCAATACACTGCAAAGTTGATAAAACCTAAACTTTATCCTAACTGTGTCACTCACTCATCTAAGCAAGGCAAATGCATCTGACATTTTAATTTATTAAAACTGCAATTAATTCAACAAGAAAAAAAAAGAAGAAAAAAACAGCTCTACACAATACAGATTTGACCACGAGCCCAGCTGACAAATTTTGATGACAAGGAATTTCCAGACATGAATCAAAGACTCTTTCAAAGCGGCTCTTTGGGAATTTGTAAACCATGCTACATATTTTCCTCAACGTAATCTAACCAGTGCTGTGAGCAGCTCCATCACCGAACAGCTTGGAATAAAGCAAATAAAAACAACTACAAGGTCCTTTCAACTCCTTTCTTTACAATCCGAAACCCAAAGCTCATGAAGTCCACACAGAAATAACGTTTGCAATCAAGAAATGAATTAAAAATAAAAGCAACAACATAAAGCAGCTCCAGTAAGGCCTTCATTTAATGACTGAATGTTCTGAATCTCAGCAGCACCTCGCTTGTGGTTTTCGTCTAGCCCCTAAGCATGTAGTAAGGATTTCTACAATCACAACGTGCCGAGACGCGACACACACAGCAGTCTCTGAACAGATCTTAAACACTACTGTAACTTGGCATGGGTCTGAACAGCTGAACCAATCCATTCTTCAGTAGATTCCCTTTGCATATCAGTTTGGTTTTCAGTCATTACATCCCAATGACTTCAATCCTGTTTAAATACACCCCAGTAATTCATGTTTAAATTTCTCTTCAACATACTGAGTCTACTTCAGGTGTTACAGTACAGAGCATTTCTAGAGTGGAGACAAAATCCATTTGGGGACGGCAAAGCAAAGATATTTCAATCAAAATCTGCAGCATATAAAAACAAGTTAGCTTTGTGACTGACTGATCCATTTATCCATTAATAGTCTTGCTTCGGGGGTTTAGCAATGTCTTCTCATTACCAGGTAGTAGCAGCAGCCACTTCGTAGGATAAAGCAACAGATCATCTTGCAATTACAGGGCAGCTGCTGGAGGAGTTTCAGCAGCACAGAGAGACGGCTCTGTCTGAGGGAACTGTAAACAGCTGTGAAGATGTTCTTTGCTGCAGACACCAGTGCTAAGCGGGAGCCGGATTAAACGTCTTCCTGCGTGCCTTACTGCTCTGTGTGCGTGCAATGCAGAAAATGCTGCTCTACCGTACATGTGGCAAGCCATCCTGGGGGTGGACTATATATTTTAAATGTCAATGGATAAGGGATCTGATGCAAAACACATTTTTTAAATTGGTAGAATTGCATTGTGCTGAATACAGCCCTGAGTGCAAAAAACACATCACAGGGATAGAGTTTTGCAAAGGATAAAATAACTCTCCCCTATGTACTGTACAGTGTGGACCACAAATCAATACTACATCGCTGAACGATCTCCCAGCCACACGTTGTCAAGATATGAATGATCTACAACATACAATTTCCTTACATGTATCGGAGGGGGAAATATACAGTTCAGTTGCCAAGGTTTTTCTAACTTTCTGAAAATCATTTAGGTGATGAAGCGTTAATACTTGATCAAACAGAAACAGGGCAGCAGTGTGGAGTAGTGGTTAGGGCTCTGGACTCTTGACCGGAGGGTCGTGGGTTCAATCCCCAGTGGGGGACACTGCTGTTGTACCCTTGAGCAAGGTACTTTACCTAGATTGCTCCAGTAAAAACCCAGCTGTATAAATGGGGAATTGTATGTAAAAATAATGTGATATCTTGTAACAATTGTAAGTCGCCCTGGATAAGGGCGTCTGCTAAGAAATAAATAATAATAATAATAATAATAATAATAATAATAATAATAAAAAAGGCCGTTATTAAAGCTAGAGGATGCTGCAATATTCAGGAACCCGGCTCTCTTCGTAACCTTGAGAAGGAGACTGTGCAAGCAGCAAGGGTGCGACCCACACGCTAACCCAGCCCTGGACCAGCGCCAGCACTCCTCTGCTGTCCTGGACTGGAAGTCATTGCTTACTAAAGAACTCAGTGTCAGGAAATGCACTTCAACAGAAAGCATTTCCTGTTGAATTTGGCCTGAGTCTGCAGCTGAACTTCTGCCAGGACGGTCCGAGGGCTGCTGAAAATTCTCTGCTGTATGAAAGAGGAAAGCCCACCTATGAATTGAAAAAAAGCTTGGGTGGCGTAGGAATGGACAGGCATTTCTCTTTGAATGGTGTATTGCTAAGTCAGAAAGCACAGTACACCAACATCAGGCAATCTTCACGACATACCAAGAGCTGGGAAAGGCATTCTCCTTAACAATCTAGCCTTCACGTGAAAAGTAATAGTCTGCCTTGACATTTTTCTGTCTTGATGCGACTCGTTCGTGCTTATGGGATTTGTACTTTATTTTTTCTATGGCATCAAGGAATCTTAAAGAATGACCTTCATGAGTTTCAAATCAATACGAGCACCACACTTCAGAGGACTCAACTCATGCAAGCACTCTCGAAACAGCAGCCCAATTGAAGACTTCAGCCTTTTGAAGTCCTAATCAAATCTGGAAGCATGCAAATGAAATCTGAGCCATCAAACAATTATCCAGTAATAAGCAGCATAATTACAGTCTTCCAAAAAGCTTTCCAAAAATATATCTTTGGACTACAGGCCCAAACAACCTTTCTGCTAATTGCAAAACTTTCAAGACAAGCGGGCTGTATGCAGCATTCATCTCTGGTAATTCAATGCAGCACGCAAAGCCTTCATGCGAGCGTCGGTATTGTAATTCACTGCGGAAAGGGATTTAAAGTAACAAGCAGGGTTGCCTTTTAAAATCAGTTCCCAATTCTAATTCCTTCCATGGAATCGGGACTTATATTTTAGAGACATAACTGTGATTATTCCACTGCTCTGAATTTCAATTGAGTAACATGTTGTCCCTGCGAGAAGCTCATTTTAACAGAACACTGCTCATTGCAATTGTGATCAATGACGTGTTGGAATTGGGAATAGATTTTAAAAAATAATTGGAATTGAGAAACAGGAATTGACCCCGACGCTGGTGACAAAGCAGTGACCAAACAAGCGTGTTTTTTTTGTTTTTTTTTGTTTAATAATCACCGCAGTGACACGCTTCACCCTTCCCCTGAACCACATCCCCAAGAGGAATGCCAGGAATTGAAATGAAGGAAATACCTGGACAGCCCTGCAGAGAACTGAACAAAGGAGGGCACGGCTGTACGGCTTCAAGACACAGGCGAATCATTCACACAACAAAAACCAAAAACTGGAAACCCCCATTTTTGGGTTACTTTTTTGCTAAAATACTCATGTTTTTTTACAGCACTGGCAGAATACCAAAAAAAAAGAAATAAAAAAGGCAAATAATTCTTAGCACTTGAAATGTTTCCAGGTTTTGCTATGGTGACACAATGGCAAGATCTTTATTAGTCATCTTAGTAAAACACACACTGGGAGCGTGATGAAATCAAAATGAAGGCACGAGTCACAGCCATTATAAAGCATAGCAATGGCTTAATGTTATTTCCAGCCCCAACACATATGTGGTATAGCAATTCTCAATACCTTCAACTTGTCAAAGTGTTTTATGTACTACAGGAATTAGAACTGGTCAGCTCCATTCAGATGGATACATATTAATGCTTACAGCATTTGGTTCTCAATGCATTAGAGTGTTAATTGGGGCACTGAATCAATTTTAAAAGGATCAGCCCTTATAATGACAACAGAAGGGGGGGGGGGCATTCAATAAATTGCATGCTGACTACTGGCACAGGAGATTCCATCACAAATCCCACATTAGAAGGAGCCAAGTCCATTAACACTGAGCTAACTGAACACAAATCCATTGCTCTCCGCATTTAATATTTTTATTCTTCCCAAAAAACACATCAAGAATAACCTTCAGGAAAGGCCAGTTTAAAGTCCCAAAGCCTACGGTTTATGCAACAGCACATAGAAATGTAACCCTCGGCCTCCCATTTCAAAATACCAGAGAAGAATACCCTTTGGCTCAAACCCTCCCCCACCCCCCTCTAGTTTTATGTACCTCTAAAGCCAAGGCCGTCTTGTCATAGGCATTGGGGACTCGCTTCTGGATAGCCCTGGCAAAAACGGGCCCGTTCTGGAGGTTGGGGAGCGGAGTGTTGAGGCTGGGCTGGGCGTACGCCCCTGGCTCCTGCCCGCCTGGGAGTGGCGGCTGCGGGAGCTGCCCGTCCTGGTTACCTCCGCCGGTGGGGGACGAGGGCCGGTATTTCTCCACGTAGGGGACGGGGATCATGCCCGACCTGCCCTCCACGTTGGCCGCGTTCCACCACTGCTCCTCCGGCTTCTCCTGCACGCGCAGGATGTCCCCCTTGCGGAAGGGCAGGTCCTCCTCGTCGTTGCCGGGGAAGTCGAAGAGGGCGCGCACGTACTCAGCATCCTCCGGACGGTGGGAGAGCGCCGGCCCGCCCCCAGCAAGCGGCCCCCCTCCGCCGCCAGAGTGTTTGGATTTGGAAATGGGCTCTATCAAGGTGGTAGTGTCCAGGTAGTGGATTTTATAGAACTCCAGAAGGGCGGGGAGTGCCTCGAATTCCTGGTCTCCTATCCGGAACCTGGGGGGGCTTAATCCTAAACAAATAAGGAAGAGGAAAAGAAAGAAAGAAAGAAAAAAAAGAAAGTTAATGATTTCTTCATATTATGATCAGAGCCATCTGATCATTTGAGGGGCAAATCTCAACAAGGGGTTAGAAAAACAACCCTCTAGAAATCAGAGAATGAAGAGTCTGGGAAGTAGAAACGTACTCTTGGACACTTGAGGTTCCTTTTCTAACTTCTCAAACTCCGAAACAGAAAAAATCAAGCAGACTGCAGAATGCCTTCATCAGGGCTGTAGACACTTTAGAAATGACCATGCTGGGGGGAGAAAGCCCTTCCTAATTAATCTAAAGTATTATATAAATTAGGGGAGGGGGTCGCAGGGTATTTCCATCCCTGAAGCACGCTGTTAAGATTTCTCTTTCAGAGCACACGCTAGTCACACCCAAGAGACCTTTCATCTGAACAGGTAGGAAAATAAGACAAGCATTGAGAAATCCTGAGCAATGATTCATACTGGTAAACACAACCGAGCTCACTGGCACAGCTGAATCACAGACAGTGAATATTTACTTTAAAATCGTTACTCATGATTTCTTCCAGAATATTTCAAATCCCCACCCCAAGGCGTGTGCAAGAGTCAAACGATCACGCAATGGCCATTCGGAGAAGCATCAACCTGGACAAGCCTCTCTGGACAATTAGGAAGACTGCAGGCCAATTGGTATGATCTCTCAGTGCACCTTTGCTTTCTTTAAGCACTATAACAGAGAAAAGCCCAGAAAAAGAAACTGTAAAATAGGGGCTTATTACTGCAAAATGATTGGGTTGTGCACAATGCAGAGATGCAATCTGTTGCTTTCTCTACATAAGGTACTGTTAATGAAATATGAATTATCACTAAAGACAATCATGACAATCATTATTAAGAATATCATGTAGAACAAACGAGGAACTAAATCGATTATTTATTTGCATGTGGCTAAGTTGAATGCTTTCCCAAATGTGCTTTCCCAAATGTGCATCCTCTAAGGAGAACTAGAATGTATTTTTAGTTACTTTGAAATGCATCTGATGATAAATACTCACATAAGAGGGGTGCAGGGATAAAATGAGTCACCGAACCCTAATACCGTGTGATAAAGGCGATCTCCATGGAGATTGTACAGATATACACACCGTTACTCTCAAGCCCAGGCGATATCATCTGGCATGGCGATAGGCAAATTAGTATGTAAAAAAAACGTGCTGTTCACCACTGTGCTTGAAAATTAAACCGAGCAGACCACTGCTCTATAGTCAAATAGCTCACTTAATCGCTTCAGGTCATCATCGTGATAATCTAAACTTTTTAAATGCTAGACTAATGCAAAATACGCATACTTTTATATTAAACTTTAAACACTGCAGTGAACACCTAAGCGGTAAAACAACGGTACTGTATTTAAAAAACAACATGTGTTTTATTGTTATAGTATTGTATTTAGCAACTGTGCGATTGTTAAAGTAAATAATAATAATAATAATAATAATAATAATAATAATAATAATACAATGCGATCACCCCGACTCAATGCAGCAGTATGGACTAAGAAATGTTCAGGAATTAGACATAATTGATCCCAGATTGTCACCGGGACTAATCGGTTTAAAAACGAACGTGACGCTTGCATTGCAACCGAACTGGAGAGTATTAATCTGCATCGGGAGGTGTGGTGTGTGTGTGTGTGTGTCTCTCAGTGAAACCCGTTTAAAATATAAATCGCGCACTTTCATGTTATTTTCTTGAGGCTGAATCCGTCTCCATGCCGTCCTCACCTGTGCTGGACTGTCTGTTGTTGCTGATGCTGTTGATAATGTAGTGGGACACTTTGGAATTCTCCGAGACGGAGAGGACGTAGTCCCCCGGAATGGTGGTCGAGTCCCTTACAAGGAAAACTCCGTGTCTCTGTCCGTGCAACAGGGACACCGTCTCCTGCCGGCTTAGTCTCCCCCAGTACCAACTCACGCGGTCCTCCGAGTCGAAATTCCCGGCCATGGCTGGCACTCCGACACCGCGGCTTCGCAGGCCCTTCCCTTCGACTCTTCCTTTCCACACTCAGCTCTCAAGTCATACAAAACTTAAACTTGGGAGAGCCCGTTTAAAAAAATAACGACATCCACGCCGCCCTGCCGTTAAAATGATCAGAATCCAAACGCAGCCCGCCCAGCTGAGCTTAATTTAATCGAGGATACAGCAAACTTTCCCTAATATTTATTAAAATAAATAAAAGTTTGGTTTTTTTATAATCAAATTTCCCCGAGAACTTCTTATAACAAACTGAAATGGCGGACCTGGGGGAAATTGACCTTACCGGATATGAGTATCCCAGATATTCCATGAAAAAAATGAGAAATGGGAGGTAGTCGGCCATGTTGGTAAGGTCAAACAACGATGGGATTCAGTTAATAACAATCCATTCTAACGATTTAAAACCAAACAAGCGTTGAAGCCCCATGGATATTTACTTCTGCAGTTATCAACCCGACAATTCTTTTTGTGAATGACACATGATGAACGTTTTCTCAGTAGTTACTGTAATATACCGTTTGGAGTAAGGACCACAGTATAATGTTGACCTTACTTAAAGGAAGTGAGGTGTTTCCTGTGACGCTAAACTTTGCCCTAAAGTTTCGACTGAATTGATTCACACTTTTCACAGAAACTGCGTTGGTTTTTTTTTCCCCCACAGCGAAACATAGTTGAAAAACTGTGTTTGCTCGAGGCATAAATAATACGACTAAGCAATCTCCGCTGTGATTAATTAAACAGACAGACCGCGTTGTCATTAAAAACAATTATTACAAAACACTGCGGTGACACTGGCAGCATAAATATATTTTCACCCCCAGGCTTATACGACCAGCTCGCTCTCATTAACAACCTAGTTTAAAATATACAGGCTTTTTATTTTTAACAATGCGGTTTTTTTTTTATTTGGAAAAAAATATGTTTATTATGGAAACGACCAGCTTCATTCCCATTAAAAACTGTAGGCCACTGTTTTACTCAGTAAACCAAACATGTACTTGCAGCAGTAGGGGGTTATTATTATTATTATTATTATTATTATTATTATTAGGAACAAAAATCTGGATTTGCGGCTCTGTGGAAGGGAGTTGAGAACGTTCTGACGTCATTGCGTTGCTTTAGCTCTAGTTCGGTGTCAGGACAGCTCGAGGACGGCTCAAGAGCCTCATACAGAGAGGCTGTGCTGGGAGGCGCTGCTTTTGTGTCAATCCGAAATGAAACAAAGCTTTACAGTAAGAGGCAACTTAAATGCAGTGTTCAGAACCGAAAAGGGAGGACCCAGTACCGTTTGCCAGATGCTATGATTCAGACCAGTGCGATGTGTACACCCTGCTAATTGCATTGCATCAAGCGCTTTTGCAACCACCCTTTCTAATCAAATAATCAGGGATCAATGAAAGCAGCAATTAAATTAATCATAGGAGAAATCGCCTAATCAAACGAGCGATTAGTTGGAGCACATTTCAACGGCTGCTGTGGTATTTGACCTATATTGCAGAATCTCAAGCGTTGCTTCTATAGCTCTGTATTTCAGCAGACTATTTCAGCTGCTTTGCATATGACCTGGATTGCTGCACATAAACGGGTGCTCGAAATAAAGCTGGTATGGTCTCAATTGCCTGTTTTTTTAACTGATGAAATTCTGTGATCTGACTTGATTATAACCCTAAGCAGCCTGACTGCTGTTTAGCTTCTGAAATCGGAACGCTAAGAAGTTCTGACCAGGCTTGATCCGGCTTGGCTGAGATCAAACCCACTACTCACAATCCAAAAGTACTGTGTGTAGCTACTGTGCTCCAGGTGGGGTTCTCCAACAGCCCTGCATTATCCAGCACATCCCTTCGACAGATATCCCTTGTCCCGTATTAAATCGTTTCGAGACGCCGTTTATCCGGTATTTCAGACGATGCCTTATGCAAGCCAGTACCTGCCCCTTTTCTACGATGACACGGCATGCATGCTTTGGCGATGAGCCGTTGCAATGCGAATCTCGGTTCAATGGGGGACTTAATAATTTGGAACACGGCTCACCCAGCTGGCTCTTGCCTCTTTCGCTTGTTTGGAAATGAAGTTTAGACTAGCTGCAAACTCCGGAGTTGCAGTAAAGAGACGGGCAATGCAAATGTTTTATTGCTATTATGAAACGAAGGTGATGTTTCTGTTGCCATGCAGTTTCTTCGCATGGCAACAGAAAGTGCGTTTTAAAGGTCTGGCATGAATTCTCATTGTTGTTAGACGCTTCGCTCGGTCTGCATTGTTTTCTCCAGATAACTACATGCGGTGGCTCCAGTTCTCCCAGGCTACCTCCAGGATCGTGAAGAGTTGGTGCATTTTAATGAGGTGCTTGCCGTCATTTTCTCCGTGCAGCGGAGCCTGGCCGAACCTCAGTCTGCAATCTGAAAGTGCCACCAGGATCCAGCAGAGTGTGATGCATGAAATCACGAGAACACGGAGCTGTGGACAGGAACACTGAAACGAACGAGCGTACAGGTTCCAATTACTATATAGTTCTTACAAACACCGACACCCACTGTGGTATGCTGTCCTTCGCCTTGATGAACCTCGCGGTCTGTGAATTAGGGTTTGACCTGAGTTTAAACTATTGTTTCTGTAACTTGTAAATGCATTGTATTCATATTTGCTATGTATTCAAAGTTCTCCATACACACAGACACATTTCAATTGCTTATGTATAAAACAACAGGTGTTTGATGGCTTCTTAAATAATAATCGATAAAAAGATGTTAGCGTATCTAACTCGTGCATTTGCAAAACACAGTCTTTCAAATATTTGTGTTCACGATTTATTAAAAAAAACACACACACATTCATTTCAATAAATATAATACAAATACGTGGATGTATAGGTGTTAATAAAGCTGGCAAAATGTGTTACAAGCCGTTATTTAAACGTATTTAATTGACAGTTCTAATGACATTCACTGTGGGCAATCCCTATGACGAACACTAGGGGGCAACCTAATGATAAGTAATGCAAGTCAGAAAACAATTGAACAGGAGGAAGGAATGGTGTCGCCGGTCCTCTTTGGAAACTAATTGCGCTGAGCTGATAAAGTTTGACACTTCTTAAAAGCAGCGTGTGTGTGTGAGAGAGAGACAGAGAAAGAGACACACACACAGAGGGATTAGTGACCTCATCTGTGTGAATGAAGTCACTTCCTGCACTTTCTCCAGTATATTTATGTAGGCAGAGTTGCACGTGGTAAACCGTTCCAGGCTGGCATTAGCATGTCTGCCAGTCTCTGAAAATGCTATTTATTGTGTGCAGAATGACACTGCAAGCTCAGATCGTTTTTTCAAGGCGCTCCCTTTTTTGCTTGTAAGGTCTCGGTCCCCCCACAGCTCTCTCTTTTAATCCTTCAGCCCGGTATTGCAGTTCGAAGGGCAGTTCAGATCTGGTGTAAAACAGGAGTTCACAAGTATTCTATTATCTCCGCACACAGCAGCTTTAGTGCAATAATCGAGGTGACTAAATTCAGTACTGGAAAGTCAACTGTGTGTGTGTTTGTTTCAATCCAAGGGTATAGGCCTACTACAGCAATGTGCACATGTGTGTAATAATACATAGTTATGTCAAAATATGTGCTATATGTGTTTTCACTTTTCCTTTGATCATTGTGGTGCTGAAGCAGCAGCAGCAGCAGTAGCAGTCTAGCGCCTCCTTGTGGTAAGCCCAGTCAGTTAACAGAGCGTGCCAGAGCTGTCCTCCATTCTGCGTGGTGTTTCGATTGAGAGCTGCTCTGGAAAGCAGTGTCGATGACCCATACCGGTGACACGTCCGTTTGTTTGAGTGGAGCAGCCTTCCTGCTATAATACAATTCCTTCTGTTTGCATTACAAGAGGGATGGTTTCAAGGCTGGGGATTTTAAAGACAGTAAAAATAGGTTCCACATTGCATGACCCTCGTTATACTGCAGATGAGGTAACCCCAAATACAATTGGTTCGCACACCCCAATAAACATCCCATTATTTTGAAAATGATGGCTGCATATCCAGAGACAGTGGTGGACGTGCTCGGACTGATCGATTGAAGAGCAGCTCACTTTTATGTTCGCTGAATTTTCTTCTGTATCACAGCGTGTATTCAGAATTGATAACACGCTCATGCGCCCTGTTTAGGGGTGCATTGCGAAGCACGCCCACTTGTAAGTTTTAGCTGAATTATTTCCCCTTGATTACTAAGAAGCTCACCTGCTACCATCACCACCCAGCATTACACAGTGACTGTATATTGACTGACCAGTCCAGTGCAGGTGTAGAGATCAAATAACGCGCTCCCCCAGTAACTCCTGTGAATATTTAATAACGCAGCGTACCAGTGACAGTGTCTCTGTGTTTGACATGTATAAATGAATTGATACAATCATAGTTTCTATCGCAATGCCATCATTCCCAGGACTATATCTATCTGTCTCGCCCCTTGGGGCTTGGAAAAGAGTCACGCGTGAGTCTGTCTGTCTGTGCAGAATTATTATACAATGCATTCGTGTCGTGTATTAAGAATGGTTCTCTTCTTCGGGTATTTCTGCTGAGCTGAAGAATTTCAAACAAACCAAACCCTCGCCTTTCTGCTAAGTGCTGTGTTGCTGCTTGCTTGTCTCGCTGCCCAGTGAAACTGAGGCAAACCCTATCCCTCCACCCCTGCCCGGACACACAGCCAGAAGCGGCAGAGGCTAGTACCGCATCCACACACGAACACACGCTTACCATCCACACGCACACACGCAGGAGCTTTCAGGCGAGAGTCGGGGTCTCGCTCCGGTTCTGTTAGCAGAACTATGCGCAAAGCTAAACGGAACTAACGATATTCAGGCGGACTGACTTTAAAAGGGAGAAGTGGAATTCATAAAATAAAGAAACACTGACAAGCAAATCTTTCAGCACAGAGTCAAGGAAAACTGAAAAAGAGAAACCACTGGAGACGATCAAGTAAGTGAATATAACATTGTTCTAGTTCTCCTCCTTCCACCTCCCTCGCTCCCACCCTGTCATCGATGGATAAGATCGCATTCGTGGATTGTTCTGCGTCCGAGAGAAAACACCCAACAAATCACTGTCCCGCATCAGCGCACCAGATCAGAAACGGTGGGTGGGACTGGGAGTGAATATCTGTGATCTCTTCTGTACACTGAACCTAAACAGCGTACCATTGATTTACTACAGTGTGCATAGCCTAGGAAATCTGTACTCGACTTACTGGTTCATAGTGTTAATCTTATCTGGACATTTTTTTTTGTTCCTTAAAAAAATATAATAATGTTTTATAAGCATGTTTTTAAATGTCAGATAACGACCGGACTTGCTGAACTTCGCGTTCTGTGACTCAAGCAGCCGAGAGCGAATCGACTGCCTCGACAGGTTTGTTTGTCAACACAGAGAACTACGCGGCTGCATCTGGAGACAGCAGGAGGGACGGGGGACGCAGCTGTGACGCGTTTCTTGCACAATAACCACGGGCTGGCGAGTTCTCCACGCAGTCAAGGATTATACAGGAGCCCTTAGAATGAGAAAAAAACACGAGTGAAAATGAGTTATTTTGGTGATTGGGTCATATGACGCGACTGCCTGTCTCCTGCTAGCTGTGTGTGTTTTAAATATGTTGCATTCAGAGGAAGTTGGCGTATCGGTGCTTGCCAAACGGAGATAACCCTTTAAAGAAAGTGAGGTAGGTGCTGTGACAGGATAAAACTAACATAAAAACAAACAACATGAAAAAAAGACCGTCAACCTGCATGAAGTGAAGTGAAACCGCAGTCGCCGCGCTGAATAGGAAACACAGTTGACGGGCTATTTTGATGGCACAAGACGTGACACATAAGACCTGTAGCCCGTTTGCTAAATATGAGCACGGCAAGGCATTTAATAAAGATGCGGCGCTGGTTTGGATTACAAGTTTAATGACGTGCTTATAATGTATCTTCATTTCAAACCGCTGTGGCTATAATAACATCTTTTTTTTTTTTTTTTTTTACTGAAAACGAATTTTTTTGACGGTTCTCGCCACCACACGAACTATTGTTTAAAACCTACACACTTTAAAGATATACTATTTATATATACTTTTGATAATTAAAAAAAAAAAAAAGTTTGTATGAAGGTTGAGGCGCTGGAGCGCGTTGCTCTCGTTGGATTTTTCTCTCACCATGGGCACAAAACAAACCAAAGCCAGCGGCCAGCAAGCTTCTGAAACCGGGGACAGCCCTCCGCACGGCCAGGGCTCTCGGAAGAGAACGCCCACAAAGGAGCGAGGGGGGGACATGTTCGCTTCTTTCATGCTAAAATCCGGGGACAAGTTCGGCAAGAGCGGGACACCCCCACCTTACCAGAGGCGCATTGGTATGATCCAGGAGATGATGATTCTCGCCAAGCAAGGCAAGCAGGACGAGACCACGGAGCTTTTCAAAAACTTACGACAGGTGAGCGAGAGAAAGTGTTCTCGAATGTTACCTCCGTGACGTACCGGTTAGCGGTCTCGCTCCGGGTGCGCTCCAGCGGCGGAGAGAGGCACGGGCGCGGCACCAGCTGCAGACGGGATGGGCTCCTGCGCTGCTGCTGTTAATTCAGCGCTTGTAGAATTGATTTGAGGATGGCAATTACCCTTATTTAAAATTGTACTATGTTAACGAGTGTGCCATTTGTTTGGTCACGCTGGAAGCGCAGTTCAGTCACCCCTCTACCAAACATGCATGACCATTCTGCAGGTTTCTCTCGCATATCCATTTACCACAATGTGCTTTCTTTTCACTATGCTTTACCAAGCAGGTGAGACCAGCTAGCAGTTGGGAATTGGACCAGATATCTTACTTGTCAGCCGGCAGGTATATCAAATCACAGACAAGGTTTTAAAGCAGTTTAACTGTTATTTTTCATTGCTTTATTTTATAGCGGACCAGCTTATATTACCAAGTCACCTAAACCAGCACGACCAGTTTAAAACCAGTAAACCACCAGCTGTGGGCAGCATGCACCAGTGGCCAGTACTGGAATCAGAGTCATTAAGCGTTTCCACAGTGGACTACTTTTTAACCATGGTCATGTTTATAAAGCAAGCTGCCCCAATGGTAACCCCCAGTGAAGGGCATGGGTGTGGATGGCAGTGAATTGAGGGTGAAGTAGCTGAAATGCTCGTCTGCTTCACTCAGATTCGTGTACGTTGTACTGCTGCTGTGTGTTGCATTTTGACAGCGGTTGTGCCTGTCTTCCATACTCTCTGAATCCATGCAAGCACACACACCCGTTCTTCAAATGGATTGGGTGTTATTACTCAGGCAGTGTGAATGTAAGGTGTTGGAGAACCTGGGAGGCAATGGTGATTAGTCGGTCTGGAGTCTAGGTCAGCTTCATGTATTCTCTGTCTTTTGCATTCTCTGCCTAAATTAAATCAAACCTTGCACGGGCATTTTCAAAAGCCTCTGGACACTAAGAAAGCACGCACATGCATATTATAAAACATAGTAACCTGTTACATGCATTAAAAAAACCAGCAACCTTATAGTTCAACAGCAAATAGGCACAGAGCTTCAGTCTAGCAATGAGTAAAGACAGCCTGTGTCACTGGGCTGCGCCTCGGGGCTCCAGGTGGATGAAGCAACCAAGGACTTTTTAATTGATGCTTGCAAAATAAATCCATGGTGAGAAGTCATTGATTATGAATTGATGACCCTCCAGGTATTGAACGTGTTTTCTGACCTCACGGCTCAGAGTTGAGGATTTCCAGTCCGGACCAGCACCCTCTAATGGGGAATTAATCAAGGAGGTGGCCAACGCTAGCTCAGCGCCTCCTAATCTCAGCGATTGGAGATCTGCCTGGCAAATTGTACTGTATTTCTGCTAACCGTGACACCCAGACAGGACACAGTTAATATGGCATCGTGTTTCTCATCACAGTAAAGACATGCTATTTGGTGCATTGAGTTTTGTACAATGTAGGTAGGATTATGAAAAGGCTTTAAACTAAATACTGTGTGAACCTCCAGTTGCCCCTGTTTGAAATGTGTAAGTTCAGTGATAGAGTATCTCAGGGAGGATGATAAAGGCACTGCCTGTTCTTGAGAGTGAAAACGTTACTGTTTGATATCTGGAAAGATGAGCTGTTACTGCTGGTAAAGGCTTAGGTTGAAATTACTTTGAAATTGTAATGTTTAGGGAAAGTGGAGTTTATAATGAGGGATAAAATAGTTTCCCAGCAGAAGCTGGTCTCCTGGTAATGTCATTATTTTCACTCAATTAACCCTCAGGAGGTAATACAGAGGTTTGGGTACCGATTGAAAACACGAGCCTCATATTCATTCCATTGGATTGGATGTGTTTCCTTCTGATAAAATCGGTCATCATTGATCGCCTGCTTGTGCTTGACTAGATCATATTTCAATGAATGGTCTTAGGCCAAATGTGTTTTGAGGTCAGGATTGCTTGGGCTGTCTCAAATCTACGTTGCCATTTAAAGTTTCAATTTTCCCGTTAGTTTAAAAGAGGGCTTAGGACGACCACGGCTCAACTCGAAACCTGATTGGCTGAGACGATTAGTTAGGGGTATACTAGTTTTCTTTTAGACCAGATCAAACAATTAAAAAAAGTTATTTAATAATATTGGTCTCCCCTGTATATTTGCTTTCAGACTTCCATTCAGCCCGGGAGATTCCACTAAAGAACTGAAGAATGTTCCGAAGACTCTCTAATGATGTCAGACAGTTCCAAGTTCCATCAGCGAGCAATTTTAAAAAGCATCCCATCTTTTGTGTGCCGCTGTAAAACCGGCAATTTAAAACTGTCTAAACTCCCAACGCTGCGACGTCTCCGGAGCGCAGGAATAAAATAAAAAGGGAGAAGCAAATAAACATCCCTGCCTCAGTCGACAGGAGCGCTTTCATATCCCCCTGGGTAACGGCTGTCAGTGCTGGTAATGGGTTTGGTGGGAGGAGAGCATGTTTCAGAGCAGGGGTGGGGAATAACAAGCTAGTTGGTACACTAATGCTGTATTGATTTACTGGCAGAGGCTGACATGTCAATACAAAATAAGCAAGCACGTTTCTGGGCTAGCATTCGTGCCTTATACCAGCCAGGGCTGATTTGAAGAAGTTAACTCAACATGAGCTGCTTCTAGCACTGAGGTGTTGAAGTCAGGCTGCTATGCATCATATACTAGACCCTCCATGGTCAAAAGTCACGTCAAATTGCCCATCAATTGGATTTTGGTCAAACCTGGGCAGGGTGTTTTAACAAGGGTTCATGTCATAGTAATACAGTAAATATGTGTGAAATCGCTTTGGGTCAATATGGACAAGATATAGGTATGATATAGACAAGGCCAGAGGTTTAAGGACAGCATGTCACCCGTTTGTTAGTAGCTGGGTGAATATTTGTTTCCTATTGTTTTCCATGCACGTAAATATTGAGCACATGTTGTTGTAAGTAAAGCTGTGGAAATGTATATAAAAAGTAACAGCATTTGATTGGAGGGTGTCTTCTGATGGGTATTCTGTCTGGTGACCAGAACTCCCAGTGTGTTCTAAACTGGTTTATTCCGAAAGTGGAAATGGAACCTGCCTGATGTGTATCATTGAGCTATGGCGCTAACGTGTGGAAATGTTCAAACGGCCGTGCAATGGGGGGGTCTTAAACGTGGATCTCCTGCGGGCTTCGCTGCAGTGTACCACATTAAAATGCTCAGAAGCATCATTAGTCCCCTTCCCTCCCATCACAGCCATGCTTCCCCTCAATGAACATGACGTGCATGGTGCCTGCTCTGCATGCTAATCCAATGCAGTCAGCTTGATACTCCGTCCAGGTTTTAATGGTAATCACATCATCTGGGAAAGTCGTAATGGGTTTAATGCACACTGGGTAGCACTCCATGCTTTAATGTGATTGGCTCCGACAGTGAAAAACAACTGGTTTGAGTTGTTAGTGCCCGGCTGGTATTGCTGAACTGCAACTGGAAATCACAAGGCAAATCTCATACATAATAAAAACAGTGACCGATTCTCTACACGGTTTCCTAATAAAGTGGCCACACTCCCATAGTAATACCAGGACACATCGAGTACTGTTTTTGGAATCTGTTGCTTTTGCTGGCATTGTGTCCCGAGGGGAGGGGCAGGGGGAATCATCCTGCAGATATCCAGTTTGTAGATATGGTGCCTCAGATTACATGAAGCAGCTTGATTCTTTTACAGTAATGCAAGTGCACGAAGCAATTAGAATGATTGCATTCTGATAATCCAATACACACAGGCTCATCCTGGTCTAATTGGAGTCCTGTGTTGTTAGGGTATGAGTCACAGAGGAGGCAAAACAAACAAACCAAAAACAAAAAAAACGCAGTGGTGCAGTTTTGTTCGAGTTCTGGAAAGATGAAAGATTTTTTTTTCATTGAGATTTTAGTGTAATGGAAGAATATGATTTCTTTCTTCTATGATTACAAACCCTTGCCCTATAGAGTAGACCCAGTTTTGCATTGACCTTACCCTTGTCTTTAAGTGCCCCAGCCTCTCACTCTGCTCAGAGGATCATTCAGGAGCCTGCCTGCCTGCCTGCGCGAAGGGGAACGTTTTCATAATGATCTCATTAAACAAATGAGAACGGAGCTGTCATCCTGAGCAGTGATGAAGGTTAGGCGCGGGGAGTCGGGGGCACGCTGCTCCGTTTTAAACACATCATTACATTTATTATACAACAGTGCGCGTACGGGAGCAGTTATTTGATTTCAGGGAGAGTGTCTCTGTTCTGATTAAGCTGATAAGGTAGCAGAGGAAGCCGTGGCAGAGAGAGAGACCGCAGACGAAAGGAAATGCAAGCCCTGCCATGTCAAGCAGTTTAAAAATGAACGATCGCTTTCCGTGGCGGAGTCGGCTACTCTTTCATCTCTCGGAGTTTGGAGACTCATTATTATTCCGCTCCTTGTGGATCAAACACTACTGCCTCCCCCTGACCACTGAGTGTTGCAACATTAGAGACCCTGCATCCATATTTATTCTGCTGTAATTGTGTGCGTTCTGTCGAGCTGGTTTCAAGGATTGAGAGTGTGTGAGCCTTCGCTCCCTCTCTATTGATCCCCAGCCAGTGACATTGATAAGCAGCCACCCACGCGATAGCAGAACCAGAGCAGATAGACTGTGAACAGGGACACAGGCAGCAGCCGGGAGAGCTGACATGCACTGGTGAGCTGTTATGTTGTAACTGTTATATTAGCAAGCAGGGTTTACCGGTGATAAGTTAAGCATGTATTTGTGCGTGAAGGAACGCACACAACAAGGATTCAAGCAGAACTGAGCAAGTTTCAACTGATTCCAATAATAAGAAGTCTTTTACAGCTTAATCATTATCCTTATACACAATAATGAGATCACTAGTCAGAAATGAAGCAATGACATCAGTTAACAGTTTCAAGGAGGCGTGAGAGGGTGCTGGTGTGTGCTCATGGAGGATCTTGAATGCTTCTCTGTGCCATCACTTTATACATTATTCCTGGCTTGCACACCTGATTGCTGGCTTATTTCTTACTTTCACCAGGTCAGGTGAGGTCAGTTTTATTGACTCTTTCTCAGGTAATAAAAGATCCCTGATTGCAGCCAGATAACAGCATGCTTTGCACAGCTGCACTCATAGTTTTGTCCTGGTCATCTTTTCATTAACACTTACACAGGGCATCTGGAAGCTATTTTGGTAGCGACTCTGATTGCAATGTTGTTTTGACTGGTAACAAACATTCTAAGGTTGTAGTTCCATCGAGGGGTTCCGGTGACTGGATAGACCACGAGAGCAAATGCGAGCCGGGTAATTACAAAAAAACCCCCCAAAAAAAACAAGCAAACAACAGCTGAATGAACGATTGCTTCCGGCTGTAATCTCATTTGCCCATGCTGTTCAATCCATTCCTTATTGAGTATTGTATCTGTCTATATTTCTATAAGAAATAGAAAACCTGCCATAACACAGTAAATAGTGCGTAGGGCCAAGACAAGAAAGCATTGTTAGGTTATTTTTAGAGGGCAGATCTCTAAATCACTGATTAAGATTGCGTCTTGCTAAAGAATAACTGCATGTTAATTAAACAGAACTCTTTCAGACCTGTCGAGGAAAGTCAAGCCAACTCAAAGCTTCAGACGGCTCTTGTACAGTAGTGTAGGAAAGATAACTCTGTTTAGCAGATCACTCAACTAATCCACGGTACTGTGCTTGGATTTGTTTAAATGCTGATTTTCAGTGTAAGACACTGAAACTATGAAATGAGTATTTCTGTTAAGTTACTTAGTGCTGAAACCCCCCCAGTCTTCTTTCAAAGCGGACAGCATTAATCCCTTGTAGCTCTCCCAAGCATGATGTAACCCTGTGCTTGTATTGGTTTTACTGACTGCATTAATCAGTGCTGAGTTGTGAAGCTATCAGGCTTTGCCAGTGTTCACAGCTATAAAGTATGCATTCCAGTACGATGTTAACATTTCTGCAGTGCCTTGAAATACCTCAAAGCACTTTGCAAAGCAAGCGAATGACAACTGGGGTGATCGATGCCCTCAGCAGTTCATTCCAGTACAGCTGCAGTTGTTTTGCACCGGTCTGTGTGCCATTTCTTGATGAATTATGCTGGGTGGATTTTGTAAAGTGGATAAACATTATTTAAATTAATAAAACATGAATAATAGTTTTGGTTACTCTGTGCCCTGAAGGCATCTAAACGAAACCTTCTGTTGTATTTAAATGATTATAATTCTCACGGATTGAGATCCAGAAAGTGTTGGTTTTTATTTAGCGGTCTTTGAGGGATGATAAAACTTGGGACATTTTAACCCATGAAGCTGTTCTAGCAACAAACACGGAAATAATCGAACTGGCAGCTTACTAAATGCAAGCAAATAAAATGAGAGGATGCAGTAAGCGATCGAAACACTGAGAAAAAAGAGAGAGAGTCAGTGCCCCTTGGCATCTCTCAGGACTCTCCCAGCTCCTCAAACTGTTCCTGCACGATCCACAGCGTCGCTGGCATGCGTTCTTCCAGTTTCTTTACAGCCAATCCCAGCCCAGACCAGAGCAGCCCACCCCACCCCACCCCAGCCCAGCCCAGCCCAGCCCAGCCCAGCCCATCCAGCCCAGTTGAGCCAGGGAGTCTTTCATTTGCTCCATCTTCACCTTGATTTATGACTTCACTGCAATGAACTCTCCCCACACGACTGCGGGCGCTCTTAGCGTAATTGAAAGAGACAGACACAGCTTTACACTCACTAATCTCAGGGCTGTAACTATAATAACATTCACACTCAGGACTTGTGTCCTTCTCGTGGGAATCAACGCTGTTCAAACAGCGAGCCGCTCCTCCTGTCTGATTTCATGCAGTACTCGTCGTCAGCCGAATGTGTCTAATTGAATATCGGCGTGATGTTTCTCAGGGTAACCTTGTCACATTGTCACCCTGAAGGCAAACACGCAGACGTGTGCGGCTGTACTGGTGTGCACAGTGCATTGACTATAATGAAGTGCAGGTTTACTGTTCGGGTCCCCAGAGATGCCATGGGATCATCGCAGTCATGAGGACTGGGGAGAAAGGAACTATTTCTGCAGGTTTTGAGATATACAGGCACACACACACACACACACGCAGACACAGACACACTTACTCCTGCGCTTTTCTCACACACACACATACACACCTAGGTTATTAGTGTTTGTAGATGTGTAAATGAGTATTATTCTAAATGTTAAATAAAAGCCCCCCCCCCCCCCTCCTAACACACCCACAATTTAAGTCTTTAATCTGCAAATTCAATTGAAATTCTAAGGTAACTCTTATAAGTCAGTTAGATGAATGTTTCAGCTTGTGTCGTCTCCAGTGTATTAATATGAGCGTGTTCTCACTGTCCTGCTGGTCAGGGCTTTGCATCCTCCCATGCTGATGTTTCTTCTCCTTGTCTTCTCTCCGGCAGGATTTAGGGATGGAGTCGACCTCTCTGGACGATGTCCTGTATCGGTACGCCAGCTTCCGAAACCTGGTGGACCCCATCACCCACGACCTCATCCTCAGCTTGGCACGCTACATCCACTGCCCCAAAACGGTAGGGCGACGCAGTCTCCACTAGGGGGGGTGTGCTGAGACGCGTACTCAGGAATTGCCTTTAAGAAGCATTTATCGGCAGGTGTTCAATAACTCCATTCGTTAACGTGTTGATTTCAAAACAAGAAAGCGGTCCTTCCCTCACCTTTACAACAGAGTACCAGCCAATGGCCATTAAGTTCCGTGTGCAGTGTTTTAAAAGCCGATTGGAAGCGCTGATATTCTACAGTGAACATCAGCACACTTCCAGTCCCCCCTCGTCATCACTTGCATGTTTTAAGGTGGTTAGCTACGTTTCTAGGGTCAGTAATAAACTGTGAGGTAGGGAGGGTGTTCCTTATTGCTCACCGCTCAACTGTCTGGACAAAAAACTACGTTTGATACGTTTGATACCCCTGAGCTCTGTTCTGCTGACATGCAGGCAAATTTCCTCTATTTTATCTTGGCGAAAGCAGAATCCAATACTATAATATCAAGATCTGTAGGAATATTTGAGCAATCCGGTGATCCCTCAGACACATGCACACGCGGCAGCATGTTGTTATGAATATTTGATTTGTGTCTGATGGTATTATTAATATAGAAATCGCATTCAGCCTTCATGTGTCTCATTCCAGATTGCAGTCTCTCCTGTTTTGGGCCACTTTGAACAGCGTTTTCTAATTAAAATCTTCTCCTTGTATATACAACACAATACAATACAACACAATGACATCGTCACCCCTGCTTGGGTTTGCCCTGCTGTGCGAGGAGTAGTGCCTCCCCAGAGATGCTACGTGCAGGAGAAACACTATTACTGTCTTTACACAAGGGAGTCTATCAGCAAACACAGACTGATTGAGCTGGAATTGCAATGCAATTAATGACCTGTGCAGAAACAGCCTTAGATAATCATACAGGACTCACATAACAGGATATGCAATGCTGCATGACATTGCATGCAGTTGTAAATGCTGGTGCGCATCTGTAGGTCCGTAGACTTGCAGGTCTGCATTGACGTGCAAGGGATTATGTGAAAAACCTGATCTCTTGTTTGAGAAACACTGCAGATATGCAGCTTGCAGAGCTTTGTGCACTGGCAGACATGGGCTTGTTTAATCCAGTGGAGCCATGCATGAAAGACGAAACATTGATCAGGTTGATGAGAAACGCTGTGTTCAGACGAGAGCTGTCCCACGTTGCATGCAAAAGTCAGACCCTCTTCGTTTGAGCGCTCTGTGGAAACAAGAAAGAAAGAAAGAAAGAAAGAAAGAAAGAAAGAAAGAAAGAAAGAACCATAAGGCAAATTAATTGAAGTGGTAATCTTGGGATGATTAATTGATAATATCCTGCAGGTCGGAAACTGAAAGCTAATATCAATTTTTTACAACGCTGAAACTCTCATTAGATATTTAACAAGAAGATGCCTGTAGCACTCAAGCCAAAAAGGAATGGATCACGCGCGTCCCTTCCTTCCACGCTCGCGCACACGCATGCACGCTCACAAGCACACGGCCGTGACCAACCACAGGACCTGAATGTATTTTAATAACCTGCACTGGACCAGAACTTTATATACCGCCAACCTAAAATGTATGAATGGGATTTTTCTGAGACTCTGTATTTTTAGATTCAAACAGTGAAAGAGGGGCGGTGTAAGATTCTCCTCTCATGTGCGGCTCATCTTCTCTCTGCTTTATTATCATGCTGTCCAAAACCAACTGCTCTATTAGTCTCTCTCTCTCCGGACTCTCAAATAAATCAAATTGCCATCATCAGTACCCACTCCACCCTCATTATAAAGCCCTCCAGTGCCACAGGGATTCTCAAATAACTGATAATCTCAAGCTATCTTTTCAGTCTAGCTCTTGCAGTATTTAGTAAAGCTCTTATAGGCTGTAATATTTCTTGTAAAGCTCTCACGCCACAAACCGGGAAAAACTGTGACAATTCTTCTTATGGCCATGGGGACCGCTGTGCAACTCCCTTTGGAATACGACGGCATTGATCAATCAGTCGATCGATTGATATGTTCAGTCCTTTTTTTAACAGTCAGCTATTTTCAACGGTAATACGTATAAACTGACAATGGAATAAGAGACAGCAGAGTTATAGTTCTGTAATAATATGGAGCAATAATAAAATAATAATAATACAAGGATTTTGCTGCCTTATTAAGACAGTGTTTTATGAGATTATCCAGAGATAACCCTCTTGTGATGGGCTGGGGCTGGAGAACGCAGCAGGAACAACACGGCCAGCTTTTTTACACTGAAACCGCTGTAGAATTGCGAGCTCTTTCACTTGATGACAATGTGATTCTAATCCAGCGCATGGTTCAGCTTTGCTGTTACTCATCGTACCCCCAGTTCATCACAGTGCGGTCTCAAGAAAGAAAAGAAATCTAATGGACAGCAGATAACTGGGCAGAGCTGCCTGAAAAGCCATTTCTCCCAAACAAGAGGACTTAAAATCCATCTTCTTATCTTCCTGCGTACCAGCACCTTTTTCCCTTTTTACAGCGTGAAACTGTTTTTTTTTCTCTCCCAACTGTGAGAAGTTTGAATGTTTTTATTCCCTGGAGATGCTGCAAAAGGCTCAGTCTGGCTTTCTCTTTTCAAAGTTTTCACACTTTAGAATTGCACTTTAACAAAGAACAAACAAGAGAATCAAAGCTGTCTTTTTCGTGTCAGAAAGGCAGCAACACTTTCCCCCCGCCTGTAAAACTGCTGATAATGTGATAGATTATGCGTCAGGCAGCTGGGAGAATAAAGAAGATCACAGGATCCCAGAAGGGAAGCTGGTGTTTGTTTCTCCGGTGCTTACGAAACCCATGCAGACCAACACCAGTCGTTTTAGTTTTGGAGAGACATTTAAACCTCCAGCTACAGACACTGACCCTGGTGTTATCTCATCAGTGAGTGTGTTCTGTGATAATGATCATGCTAGATTTCAAAATGTCACATTTTTAAATTTTTGTCAGTTTTTCATTAAGTATATGGAAAAACTACAAAGCGGTGTGTGATTCAATTTGTCATGCACCTGCTATAATGCCTCTTTCGTGCCCTTTAACTAATTGCTAAGCGTCACATGCCTTATATACTGCACAGCTGTGCTGGTGTTAGTTTAAATCCATCAATACATTTCACTGTTGGTTTTTTTAAAAAGCAGTAAGCCGGCGTCTGGATTAGCATTTTAAACGAGAGCAGCAATTAATTGTGCGTTTCTGTAATGAATTCCGGTTCGCTGGGAGGGGTGGAAGGTGTTTGCGACAGCTTCGAAGCGAGGCGTTTTCAGGGCTTGGAAAAAAACAGCCAGGAAGAGACATCCGCTCCTGGACCTCCTCACCTGCTCGCTGTGCTGGTAATTGGAATGACACCCTGGCTGTGCAGATATGATTACATTGGGCAGATTCCTGTAAACTGTATAATTAAAACCCCTGTAGATGGCTGAGCTCTGCTCCTGTGCTACGAATGAAAAGTCTGAGAACATGCAGAGTGATATCAAACCCCCATCCTGGTACTTTTAATTGCCCGTTACCGATGTCTAAAGGATTCGTAGACAAACTGATACGTTTGCAGAAGCGAATCCCACAGCCGTGATTGGAGCTGGAACTGAGGCGGAACTGGTAAACCGCAATGGTGCTGCTATCATTGCAAGAGCATTCCAGTTTCAAGTCGACCCCATCAAGGAGGAGCTTGTTCGCTGTCCTCTGTGGCAGTGCCAATCCTTCACAGCCCACTAGCTGCCAGGCTGTAGCGACGGGGAACAGAGGGGATTCTTCGCCACCCCCCAAACACATTGTGATGAGTTATATACTTCCACAGACTGACCTCATTGTCACACGCATACTGGGCTGGGTCTGATGATTCCCCTGGAGCACTGTCCATCAAGACACCCGTTTAAGATGTTAACACAATCCCTGGACTCAATCGAGTCGAGCATCAGCAGGATGAACTTGAACGTCCAAACTCATCTCATTCACCCAGCATTGGACTGTACTTGGGTAAGAATGGTGGCGCAACCCTGCAAGATGCCTTCAGACACCTTGTGGAGTCGTGCAGGCAATAGGCAGTCCAACCTTTTAGGTTCCTAATAAAATTGGGTGCAACCTTAGTACTGGTCCCGTGTGCCCTGTGTTGGTTCAGTTGAAAAACATCCTCCCATCTTGCAGCTGAGCTGGAGCACAGCGTTCTCAAGCGTGCGCCCAGTATTTGTTTAACCTTCGTGGACCCGTACAGAACGCGACTGGTAAAAACGGTACAGAGTCGCCCCCGAAGAACAATCAGAGACACAGGTTGTCACTTTCAATTGCGAACGGGGTAATATTAAACCAATGCGCTCCTCTTTCATGAGTTGTTTAAAGGTCAGTGCCTATGAGAAGCTGCAGAGGGATGGTTTTATATGCTGGTATCAGAGATTGTATTGATCTGGCATTGATCGCAGTGTTCACCCGAGCTCAGTGACTCAGCACACTGTCAATGGCTCTTCATCAGGGGACACTGTTTAGCTCATCATGTGACCTTGCTTTGTTCTTAATCTACAGCTCCTCGGTCTCGACTCACCCAGCTGTGTTGAGCTCTGTAGGGTAACTTGAGTATTTGTGATGCCACTGCTATAACTCTTGAAGACTTTTTATGCTTTCCCCAAACACCTGTGCATGTATGAATTAGATGCAGATAGTGGAAACTATGCAGTGGTTCTGTACTAAGAGGCAGTGATAGCACAAGGGTGTGTACAATGTGATGAGGCTGCCAGCTTGCACAGCACCAAAGCACAGGGGGCATAAAGCAGTGCCGTGTTTTCTGATTAAATCCACCTTAAAGAGCATGCAGCCTTCGATCTTTTCCATCCCCTCTACCTTTTCGTGACGTTTGCCCTCGTTCTGCGTGCTTCTTTTTGCAGTTACTCAAACACAAGTCTGTGTTCAGTCAGTCCTCTCTACGCTTGGAGCGCTCCGAACACCGCCTGGGGGTCTAAAGGCCAGACGTTGTTTTCCTGCAGGGGGTCCAGCAGTGACGCAGCCCCCCCCACGTTGTACAACCCCTCATGCATTTTTAAACCCTTCCTTTGGTTGCTGAGGGGGGAGCCTCACACGTACAGACTGCAGAGCCCTCTCAGTTAATATTTAAAGCTGTTTGATTGGTTTACTGCTCGATTCGGGACTCCGTGCGTGTGTGTTGTTAATCCAGTTCACACCGCTGGGGTCTATCTGACATGCCTCCAGTGTGCATTAGCAGATATTTAAATAACGTTTAGTCCTGCACACTGTAGCCCTTTCAAACCGCTGTGTCTAATGCAGACCCATACCTTTATTAATCTGCACTAGGGAGTTTCCTGCAGATTTGAATTCGGGTTCCTGATCCCACTGAGGTCACCAAGGTGTGGAATAGAATCAGGAGGCTGTGTGGTCCAGTGGTTAAAGAAAAGGGCTTGTAACCAGGAGGTCAAATCCCACCTCAGCCACTGACTCACCAAGGTGTCTGTTAAATAAACCAAAAAAATAAATAAATAATAATACAGGTCTGTTGACACATGCATTTGAATAAATTGCGTAAAAAATATTTCAGGTGCTGCAAATGAGCCACATCTATGGATGCTGAAAGAAAAGGACCTGCTGTCCTTACTGAATTACTGCTCAAACCCCAGGCTTTGTTTAATGCCAGCTCGTGATACAACCAGGATCGAGAACGGCACCCAACCAAAACAAACCTGCCTGTCCGCTACTGGGATCCTACTGGGAGATCTGCGTTCAATAACGTTGCGTTGCTTTGCAGATATTGTGCCTCTGTGGCAGAATAGTAAATGTAGTTTATTCATTTATAGAGATTGTTTTTGTTTTTCTAAAGCTGATAGAAAATCAATGATTGCGCACGTATGATTTAATGTCATGGGTTGAAATACCTAGAAGAAGAATGAATTAGTGTGTTGCAATGTGAGTTAAATCACTGAGGCCCGTTGCTAAGCCTCAGCCTGCTGATGAATATTTCATGGCCTCTCTTTCCCTTGGTCGTGTTTTCATTCCCTCTTCGCTCCCCAGGCAAGGCTACCGCCTCCTTATCACAGCCCCCGGGAAACACGCCACGAGAAAGTGAATTTAGAAATGCTAAAAGAAACGTAACAAACGCTTCAACTAGAAGTGTTTTTCAGTCTTCTTTCAGTATTTAGAGAATTCCGTTGTTATGGGTGATCGAGGTAACTGCACACCTTCGGAAATGACCAGCCCATTCCAAAAAGCTGAATGTGTTTCTGTCGGTCGTGTTCATTAGAATTTGTGTGCGTTTTTTTTTTTTTTTAATTTATTATATGCCACTTTCTTGACCAGGTCTCCCTTGAAAAATAGATTTAAATAAAGGTTAAATAATACAAATAAAGTTCTTTCAGTTACCATGCAGAAATCTCATAAAAGTTGTTGTACACAGCAGCAGTGTTTGTCTTTGGTAAGGGATGCTGAAGCTGGGAGTGGTTTGTTTAATTGCTGCTGCTCTCTAGAGGAGAAGTCACATGCTGCTCTGATACTAGTCACTGTGAACGCCTCATTCATTCACTCAGGGGACGGGTCTTACAGCAAGACTGTAGATCAGATCGGGATTTTCCCGGAAGAGCAGCCTCAAAAGTAATGACTCCATTAGCCGTTTTGGAGAACAGACTTCGCATGCCAATTCCCAACTTCCCTGAAGGAATCAGAGATGGTATCCTTCAAGGAATGGCCACGTACAACCCCTCCGGAGTAATTTAAATGTCTTTCAGACTTTTTACAGAATTGACAGTGCTATGGCAGGAGTTTGCACATTTTTAGCCTGACACTATACATAGGCGTGCTGGGTGTTTGTATCTACGGGCTGGGTCTAGATATGATTGTGCATGTCAGTGTGTTTGTGTCTGTCTGTGTATGTGGGTGTGTGGGTGTGTGGGTGCGTGCGTGTGTGCCTCATTATAAAGAAGCTTTCAGATCAAGGGCAGATTTGAAAAACAATCTAAAGCAAATGCCAGCCTTCGTTTTGGAGCTTTTTGTACGTTCAGCATTGACCAGGAGATGAAAGACCGCTGCACGCAGCTCTGCTCATTATCCAGGGGAGTGATGCTCACAGCACTGAGTTCTGCTATCCAGTGCATTACTTGGAGAGGTAACTGAGCGGGGCAGCAATTGTGAGATCCTTCAAAGAGTCAACAGTTCAATTGCCTTTTTTTGTTCTGGATTGCTGTGTCTCAGTAACTCTCATTTTCATCAACACTGCCAAATCTGGAGGACTCAATGCCTGCCAGCCACAGTACTGACCCCCCCCCATCTCTGTCTGTCTGTCTGTTCCACAGGAAGGGGACTCTTTGGGTGCAATGGAGAAGGTGTGCCGCCAGCTTACCTACCACCTGAGCCCGCACTCGCAGTGGAGGCGCCAGGGGCTGATGAAACGCAAGCCCCAGGCCTGGTAAGTCTGGCTGAGGCCTAGTTATAACCTGCTCACTGGCTATGTAGCATGCTAGTGAACATGTCATGGTTACTCTTAACACAAAAGCATGTTCATACTACAAAATTACTGCGTAGATGTTTCTGTGTTAAAGATGAGAAAGCCACAAATGCAGAACGCAAGTATTCCCTTCTAAAAGTTGCCCACAGTAAAAGCATTGCAAAGTGTAATAAAGCACAGTGAAAGCATGGTAAAGCACAGATGCACATTTGTAAAGCATATTCAAAATGGAGGATAACCATGAAGGAAACTGCAAAACGAAGCATGCCAAAATACAGTGGTAAACTTTTATAAGGGTTGTGCTTCAGCCCAGTGTATTTCAAATGTAATGTACATAGAGTTTAGACAAAAAGCTACCGGATCTGGGACTTGGTGTGGTCCGGCAGAAATGAACGTGACAGGAACACAAACATCAGCAGCGGGCCTAGCATTGTAAATAACTGCCTTTCATGCTTATTGAAGACATGAATGACTGGCTGGGTGAAAATAAATTACAGAGAGCTTTCTATTCCAATTTGGAGAGCGCAGGGCTCCGGTTCACTATTCTACCCTTATTATCCTGTCATGAGAGTGCTAAAAAAAAAAAAAACTCCACAGCGTGCTGTCAGCTGTCAGCTACACTCTGACTCATACATCTCGGAGGATCACAATAAGAAAAAGAACTTCTGCTTGCTGTGGAGCTACCGACAACTGAGCATCAGTATCGACATGCCCGCTAGACCAGTGCTTATCACAAAAGCCATTAGGCTTTATTCTTCAAGTCTAATTATTGGCAGACTAAGCTGGCAGCAGAACCTGTCACTCCTCTCTTTGGAGCCTTTAGAAGCTTTCTGCATGTCAGAACCGGCAGCCAATCAGAGCGCTGCGTTTGGTGCAAGCATTGCAACACTATAAAACTGAAGCATGCATGTTTGAAGCTATTCGAGATCATGTTTATGATAGGAGAGACTGTATACGGGATCTGAGTGGTGCAGTTCCTTATAAAAGTGCACCATAGGAAAAGGCTTGCAAAGTATAATAAAGCATAAGCATAGGCAAGCACTGTGAAGCCCAGGTAAGGTCATGCCTATTAAAAAAATGGCAAGCCATGGTAAGTGCATAGTCTGACACGTATATGCATACTACATAATATATAGTAGACCCTGATATTGATGTAATACAGCCAAGTTTCTTTGTATTAGACGGCTTGCATCACCTCGGTTTGAATCAGATGTGGATTAGCTGTACAGTTTAATTAGATTTTTTATTAACTTTATATTATAATAAAGGAGTGGAAGACACAAGCTGTGAAAAGAAGTCACAGAGAAGGAGCGGAGGTGTCTGCTGAATGGAATCTAACACTTTGACGGAGATCTGTCTGGGCTCCTGTCAGGATCAGAGGCCGAGTTGTTATAACGCTCTCCTCTCCGGCTCTCTGGTCACCGTGCTGAGCACCTTAATCACCGTAGAGCTCAGGGGATCCGGGTTCATGCACACCCACCCTCTAGCAGCTAACCCTGTTTTGTATGTAGCTTGATTGCAGTTCCAGAGCCTGAATCAATCAGCCCCTTCATTATCTGTACCGCTCCAAAGACCGGACAATTCTTCAGCTACGAAACGCAAACAACAACAATCTGAACAACAGACTTCGGTGATCGGGAAAGCTAGGGTTCGTATATCACAGTCAAGCTAATAAATATCACAGTTAGACGAAGAGCTATTGTTGCAGTCATCTTGATTAATTAAGAGGCACAAGGTTGGATCTCTCTTCAGAACTCCCTCGGAGTCTGTTGAGGATTCCTAATGGCTTCTTTAGCCAAACACTGAAATGTTTCATTTCTGTTTGGCTTCGTAGTTTGAAAGCGCGCTCGTTTTGAAGTTCCGGGACAGCGCTCTAGGGCTCCTTGGCGTGAAGCAGAGCTCTATGAAGTTGTTTGTTTTTCTGCTCTCTTGAAGGAGGCAGCGGGGCTTTGAAGCTGTCAGTGCAGCTGCAATATGCTCTCCGTCAGCGGTGTCTGGAGCCCGGGGTTCTCCTCAGAGGAAACGACAAGGGAGGTGGGGGGCAGCGGGGTCTTGTTTGCTGTCACTGTGACCCACTCATCTGGGGTCACCATCAGCTCTGCAGAACCAGATCAACTCAGCATACAGGAAACTTCATTTTGTGGATGTTCCACTATAGGCATATATACTGTGTGTATATATATTAATTGGTACTCAATTGTAAAGGTGAGGAAAGGACCGCTTGTCTTGATTTTCCCTTTGAAATCCTGGCCCTAAATCTAATATTTGTTCATCTGGTGGCACTGTTTGCTATGCCTGAAAAAAATGGAAAACCAAAGCTGAGTAAAGAGCCCATTTTCTTGCTAATATGCAACTGAAAGCACCCTACCCCCTCCCTCCTCGCTCCTGCTCTCCAGCCTTCGAGAGTATTGTCAATATGTCATGAGTCCTGGAGATAATTAGCCCACAATCGCCCAGGGATTTCATTCCCTAATTTGACAGTCCTCCAGAATCTCCAGACTGTGTGTTAGCTTGCCCTGCTCAAGTAAGTCTCTCAGCGCTGTCTTCAGTTTAAATATTTACAGGCGGCTCAAGCCACAGCTGCGTGACCCTGATATTAAACAGGGCTCCGATCACACTGACATGAAAACGAGAGCGTGCATTCATTTTAAATCACACAGTTGCAATGTCTGGCTAAATGCGTTTTCTCCTTTCTTTTATTTACTGTACTAAACGTATATAAACACCCGTCAATGAACATGCATGTAATAATACATGCTCCCCCTTTACGGTGTTAATGTTGACCTTTCAGTCTGTGGGCGTTTTGTTTAATTAATGTGCAGCGCCACCCTGTGATGTAATTGTGCAGTGCAAATATATTTTTCAGAATATAATGTGCACCCAGTCTGTTAGCAAAGAACTACATAGTATACTACACATGAAGCTATAATGCAAGATGTTATATTTTTGCACATTTACCCAAAATGCTCCACATTAAACTTGCCTACAGTTTTCTTTTGTATTTCTCCATCGCACAATGTGGGCTTCCTCTTCAGTGATGTATTCCCGTCCCTCTTCTGTTCTCTCTATTGAAGTGAGCGGTCAGAGTCATTGAGGTGGAGACACAAAGCTGCTGAGCGTTCCTCCTAACTGGAGTGCTCTTCAGACTGTGTGAAGTGCAGAGGAGGGAACGCATCCTCGTGGTTTAGGGGGAAGAATAAAGCATCAAACAAAGAGACAAAATACAGGAACACTGTTTGATTGTTCAAAACCACGGCTCGCGGTCATGGACTGCACACCTGAGTAGAGAAATCGATGCGGCTGACTGGCACAGACGGCTGTGGCGTGTGTCTGTTTTTATTGTTCAGATACATCTAAGATTTTTTCACAGTGCTTTCAAGTTCACTTCAAAACACAATGAAAGGCACAAGCTCAGCAGTATATGTAAAGATTTTTTTTTATGAAGAACCATTTTGCTGTAAAACATAATAGCAAAGGCAAATCTAATACTAGTGTCATTTAATATAGGACTGATGGAAATACACTAAAGATGTACATAATTAGAGTAAGGGGCTCCCTCTCCAGGGAAATCCTTCATGTTTTCTCCCAGGCTGAGTTAATCAATCCTGATAGCAAATCCAACAGCAAGCATACAAAATCATCCCCAGCGATCGCTTGCTCACGTCTAACCCTAACCCTACCCGCCCTTTGCTTCGGCTGTCTTGATCACAGTATGAACTATTTCAATCTAAACAGTTCTCACGCTCCTGTAGGAAACAGGAGAATAGTTTCTTTAAAAATATCCAGCGCTCCGTTAATCTTTTAAATCCTGGTGGTGATGCACATTGGAGTCTTTGCAAGTAGATTGCAAGCATGTATTTGGCAGGGTGCTGGAAGGGGGTCACTGGGCAGAGTCACACAGTCTGCTCATGATGACGGCAAACTCACCTGGGCTTGTTACCTACACACTCAGAGGCTAATCAAGTATTAAAACCTGGAATGGGTGAAACTGCTGTGCAATAGGAGTCTGATTTCCATCCTTCTCTAGACGTCATAAGTACTTGTCTACTGAAGGATCAAATCAACACCCCTTTTGATGCAAGTGAAAATGCAATGTGAACAAAAAGGTGAACCAGAAGATGCAGGTCAAATTCATTTTGCCATATGCATAGCAGAGGATAGAAACGCACTGGCAGCTGCAGGGTTAACAAATGAAGCACTGGGAGATGATAAGGGTTAAGAGGCACTGTTGGGTCTTAGGGAGCTTGGCTTATTCTGTTTCCTAAACAGCTGCAAGCCCTTTTTGACAGAGATCTGTGCAGATACAGAAAGAGGTTCTGCACCTGGGGGATGTCATGTGCTCAGAGCAGTGCTGAGTTCACTTTGCCATGCATGAAATCCTCCTGCTGTTTCAGGGGCTGACGTTGGCTGCCGGCCAGAAGGACCGGTTACGTCAAGCGTCTGCATGTCTGCTCCACATTGCAGACTCGCCTCGAAGAACTTACGGGGAGAGAACAAAGAAATGAAAAAAGAGGGAGCAGCTAAGGCAAAGGATGGAGAGCTTCCTAGTTAGGGTAGGAATTCAAATGTCATTCTGAATGCTGAACCAGGAGGAGGGTTTAGGTCGGCCAGGGTGTCCTCGGCTCACCGCGCACCAGCGACCCCTGTGGTCTGGCCGGGCGCCTGCGGGCTTGCCTGTAAGCTGCCCAGAGCTGCGTTGTCCTCCAACGCTGTAGCTCTGAGGTGACTACACGGTGAGTCTGCAGAGTGTAAAGAAGTGGTCGGCTGACGGCACACGCTTCGGAGGACAGCGTGTGTTCATCTTCGCCACTCCCGAGTCAGCGCAGGGGTGGTAGCGGTGAGCGCAGCCTAAAAATAATTGGCTGTTCTAAAATGGGAGAAAATGGTAAAAACAACTGGCTAAATTAAAAAAAAAGTTTAATTGAATGCATTCCAAATTAATTACTGTATTATTATTATTATTTTAATCTGCAATGGCATGTTTCTCTACAGTGTTACAGATGCGTTCAAAATCTTCATTGTGTGTGTGTGGAGTGTTTATAAAACAGTCCATGAATGTATGAAATGCTGCTGTCTGACTGAGAGAGAACACAGCAGCCTTCTTTTTAGCTCCCCCAGCCAGGAGCAAACCTCATTTTATTTTTTTCATTTAGAAAAAGGATGCATTAGTCTAATTGGCATTTCATCTGTTCTTCCTAATTGCTGCTGCATGCAGTTTTATTAAAACTTTAAAAGCTGCTCACAAGCAAAGAACCAGGCTCATTAAAGGCAGGCAGGCAGGCAGACAGACAGGCCTCGCTTACTCACACAAGAGCCTGTCCAGGTGCTGGGTGACTCACGCCCTTATCAGAGGAATAACAAGACTACTGCATCTAATTCTGTCACAGTGTCCTTCTGTTCAGGATATATTACTGCATCCTGGCTGCTGTGTACAAATACTCCCATTGTACCATTATTAAACCCTTCTCCCCTTACGTTTCCCCATAGTGAAAGCACAGTAAAGCATAGATAAGCCTTGTAAAGCCCAGAGAGGTAGGGTAAATCATATTATTTAGCATGGCAAACCATGGTAACCTATGGTAAATGCATTGTATAACCAAGGAGAAACAGTAAAAGTGTGTAGGTTGTGTGGCAAACCTTTATAAGGGTGATAGAACTAGAGGATAGTGTATTATAATCTACATCCTTTTAGGATGCTACTGCGGCCCATGATTTTTACAGATTCCCTTCCCTTTGATGCACCGCGTCTCAATAGGAACTAGTTTGTGTTCAGTTTGTAGCTTAGCCAAACAAACACACGCCTTGTTTGCAGTCTGTTCACCCCCCCCCCCCCCCTGGTAAGGACCCAGGCTTCCTCTCCCCTAAGTCTGTGAGTCAGACCTGCAGCAGCTGTTATGTATAGCAGCAGTGGACAGGATGAAGAAATGCATCGAACACAGAAGCTCTGCAAGAGGAGCTTGGGATGCAAATCAGAATTTTCACATTGTGTTTTACTTACAATATTATTTCAAAGGGGATGCCTAAAAGCTGTTTGTTATTTAGCATGGCCTTAAGGTTTCCATTCCTAGATAACATCGAGAGAGAGAGAGAGAGAGAGAGAGAGAGAGAGAGAGAGAGAATTCCAAACCAGCAAACCACTCTGTATCCAAGGAGAATCAGGATCAATCATTATTAAAACTTCATGAAGAAAAGTAAATCGATAAACTCAGAACTCACTATTTTAATAAACAGCTACAACATTTCATCTGAGTCTCTTACACTTTCCTGTTGGCTGTTTCTATCATGCAATCTTCTTTGTTATAATATATATAACACAGCCTTCCGGCTCAGGTTTGTTTGTGCAATTTTATAAAATAAAAAACTCCCACGTGGATTACCAGACTAGACTTTTCTTCCAGTGCTAACTAAAGCTGGACAGCTAAGCCGTTTACCAGTCAAAAAAACTCTTGTACCACACCGTCAAGTTTACAGACAGGGTCACACTGTTCCTTTACTCAGGATTCACACACACAGCCTTTTCGCTTGTTCCCAGCTCCCTGGTGGTCTCTCCAAATGGACCGGCAAACTCTCTTTTTATTCTCTGTGGCTGTTCCCAATTAGCACCAATTATCTTATTTGGGCACAGCCACATTCTCACATGTATTTGGCAGGGCTAGGGATTAACCCCATCCCTGCCAGCCATCACCAAAACACACATAAACACCACATTATAGAGAGAGAGAGAGAGAGAGAGAGAGAGAGAGAGAGAGAGAGAGAGAGAGAGAGAGAGAGAGAGAGAGAGAGAGAGAGAGAGAGAGAGAGAGAGAGAGAGAGAGAATATATTTTGGTGTGTATCCTATCTTTCTTAATGGAGCATGTTCTTTGTAAATGACCTCATGGTGACATCATCTCACGAGTCTGTAGCATTAAAAGCTGTGTACGGCTGGCCTCTGTTTAATGGTCCCAGACCTTTCAGCACCACTCCCTTGTCAGAGCTTCATCTTCCCACCCACGTCTTCAATTATGAATGAGGAGACTGCAAATGAAAAGCCGCTTTCTCTCTTTGTTCCTTTTGCGATAAAAGGGTTTATGGGTCCCGCTTTGAAGTCTCCTGTTTCATTAATGGTAGGAATGGCTATCTCTCCTTTTAATAATGAATATGTTAACAAACAGCACAGCAGCATGCAAAACAACCCAGCAGCTCAAAAAACAAGCGTCTCAGACTGAATTAGAATTCTGAATTAGAATTAGAATTAGAATTCTGAATTAGAATTAGAATTAGAATTCTGAATTAGAATTAGAATTAGAATTCTGCCAGATAATCAGGAGCATACAGTATCCCCGAGCCAGCTGGAAGGACAACTCAGAAAGACAGCAAATTGTTTCAAGACAGGGCTGCAGCATTACACAGCACAACAGAGCAGAGATAGGGATCTTCTGTTAGGATCCTTCCCCTATCTCTTACAAGCCTGTACAGTCTGTCAGAGGGACTCCGCAGTGTGCTGTATCAAAGCGGCCCATGCATTGCACCTTCCATTTGAATTCCTTCAATGCTGGCCATAAACCAAATTCTAATAATACAGTGTGTGAAACCCTTATAAAATTGACCATGGTATTTGTGCAAGTTTCCCCATGGTTAAACTATGCATTTACTGTACCATTGCTCACCATGGTTTGCCAATTTGTATTATGCTTTACCATACCTCGCTATTCTTTGCAATGCTTACCTATGCTTTCCCATGCTTTCACTGTGTGTTATTACACTTTGCTATGCTTTTACTAGGGTAAACTTTTACAAGGGATGCAGTAATGTAATGCATAGCTTGTTGCTCAGATAATTGGTTTAATAGATTTTCCCCAGAGCTTATCTGTGACACACTGTTGGCTCCAACTGTTCTGCAGTAGACCACAGTCTCACATGCCAGGGCACGAAGCTTTCAATAGATGAAACAATAATGGAAAAAAAATTATCATAAAACTCAATACCAAAGCACCAGATCTACTCAGAAGCACTCAGAGAGAGAAAAAAAAAATGAACACATCTTAAAAGGGAATTGTGTATTAAAAAATTCAAAGACATTTGACGCAGTTTTGTGTTAAACGGAGTGGAAGGGAGCAGTCTGCCGCTAGCTAGCGGGGCTTCTCTCTCGCCAGGAGCGAAACACGGATAAATTGCATTGCAGGGATTTCATTGTACGCTATTGATGAGAACATGTTTGTGCTGTCTTAAAAGCGCTTATCTAGGCTAAGACGTTACAGAGTGAAAGAACAGGGTTCACTAATCTGCTCGTGCCCTGTGCCCAGCCCCCCTGCCAGGAGTGGGAGGCAGGCATCAGCTCTCTCATACCAGCTTTAGCATCCAGATCAGCCACTGCAGCAGCACAGGGGATGTGTGTCGACACTGAGTACCCATGAAAGCTAAGGGAGGGCGCTGGGCTATACTGTCACTAGACCAAGTCGAAGAAATGTGAGAACACTTCTGAGCAGCGGGTGGCACTGTTTCCTATACAAGTTACATAGTGATGCAACAATTAATGAATCCATTGCTGATCGCTTTCATTTTGCGAGCTCCAATGACGCATTCATTCAACAGTGAATCACCCTGGTGCTCTACAGAGCCTCACGCAGCGAGCCACCTACACAGGCTTTCCTTCAGGGCTGTTTGACTAAAGCTCTTCCGCTTGTATTTGTTTGGTGCTGAGCAATGGCAAGATTATCTTAAAAACATGGCTAGGCAAAGGTCGGCATGCAGCTACCGACGCCAGCAATAAACCAGAAGAGAACTTGGAAGCATATGTGGGAGCTGCTGCAAACCAAGATCAGTAGATTAGGTCTAGAGACAAAAATGCCATCCCTCTTCCTTAATGCTAAGTTCCGGTTAAAATGAACCCCTGGCTCATACCCATCATCAGCAGTGGATCTGCAGTGCTGTACCCCAGCTGAACGACGGTGCTCACAAGCATCAGTTTCGATGCGGCAGAGGAACTAGAGAAGGGAGCGAGGTCTCTCCACAACCCCCTTTCACTATTGGCGGGTGCGATAAGTCAGCTTTTTTTAATTGAGTTTTCCCCAATTGCCACTGAGACAAAGGGAGCCGTGTGTGAAAGCCGTGTGGTCTGCTGTCCCCATTGCCAGACATGGCCAGGCTCCAGCTCCACACAATGCTAGTGAAACAACTTGCTCTTTATTCCTCGCTGCAGCGTTAATGAGATTAGCGATCTGTAAAGGGCGAGGGTAAACCCAGTTACCATGGAGAAGCTTTATGCCACTGCTTTGGTTTATTAAAGCTTTATGGGAGGAAGTGTGCTGATCACTGATCTAACGAAATGAGACAGCCCTAAAATAGCCATCCTTTAATATATATATAAATATATATATCATCCAGTATTCATTTCTGTTGCTTCTTTCTTGGTTACAGTAGTGCATTATTAGAAGATTATTGCAGCTGTCCAAATTGAATTAACTGAACGAAAATGAACAAGGACCACATATTACTGTTCCAGATAATAATGGAACTCTTTATAACCCCTGAACCTGTTACAGACTCCGTTGGTAGACTGCTGAAACATTGTAAAAGGTGAATGCAACAGTGATGCTTAGTACTTGAACAAGCAGAACTGGAGATCTTAACAATGTCTTCAGTGGATCCATCCGTGTGTCCGTCAGCTTTTTGCAGGGCTGGATAAGTCGTTCCTTTGCCAGTGACCGTGGTGTGGTTGAAGCCGGCTTGCTAGCCTGCCCTCTGTCTGTTTAGATTGCACTCGCTGTGTATCTAGCAGCAGAGGACCTGTTAAGCAGATGGACTTTGTAGGAAGCAAAGGAACTGAAGCATATATAATTGATGTTAGAAAAATGATAGATGTGGAAAGTCAGTAATCCAACTCGAGCTAACAACAGAGGCTGGGAGATGGGAACTGCGTGCCTAATGGCAATGCAGCTGAGTTACTGAGAGGATGCAACGTGCTATACCAGATAAAGACAGCAATTTGTACACCAGGTTTCAGGAACACCTGCCTGTCACAGTTACTTACTGTATCAAGGCGTGGTCAGCCAATCAAATGAGTTTTGCATTAAAGGAATGCCTCATACCCTCGCAATTTCCATAATGTGCGGTGTGATGCGCTGCCGCTGCGGATACTGACCCCTGGTGGCGAGACAGTGCTCGTGCAGTGGTAAAGACTGCCTGGTCGCCGGTTGACACCGACCCTCTGCCCTGCTTACTGAAGACATTGAGAAAAGCGTCCAGTCCAAGCGTTTGCCGTGGAATTCATTCCGTTTCTTGTAGTATTTCTAAATGTTTGCTAACACTTTGTATTCACAGCACTTTCACTATGAAGCCCCTCTATGCTTTTTGCCCTTTCACAAGGCTTTCCCTATCCCCCAGTGGACTTATAAGGACCCAAATACAAAGAACCTCCTTTGTTTAGTTTCTGTTTTTTAGTACCTGGTCGGACAGAACCCTGCCTAAAGCTTCGACACCTAAATCTATCCCCCAGCATGTGTGTGTCAAAGGTTCACTTGTTGCTTATTTCTGAGTGGCCGGTACCATCCCCCAGCATGTGCAGCACTGTGTGTCGTTACTCCATTGCATCTTTATGTATTCATGTTGAATATTGCAAGTCTGCTGCTGAAGACTTCGTTTTTTGCTTCTGACTTTGAAGAAATCCCGTGACTGCTCGTTGAGGTTGTGAGCAGCTGAGGCTCTGTAGCTTATTCAATTGAGTGGCTGCCGTGGCGACCGGGCGGCCAGCTCCTGCCACTTCCTGTGTGAGAGAAGTCATTACAGGTGTGCGTTACAGTGTCGCCGGGGGAAAGCTTTACCTGCGACCATTCACAGGCAAAGCTTAGCCTTGCTTCGCCTCCACCTTTTCAAAGCAGTAATCAAACTCAGGTAATTCAAATGACAGTCGGAAGGAGTGGCTGACCTTCCCTGAAGCGTGAAAAACAATCCGGCAGCGACCTTGAGCTTCCGGCATCATTACCTGTGAACGAGGGATTGCAGTGGTGCAGTAAATCTGCGAGGAGGCTGTGAGTGATCTGAAGCCCGAGACAGCTGGGGGTCGCTCGGAAAAATAAATTGAATGGTAAAATAAATAAGGACATATATTTCCATTAAAGGTGGATCTTTTGAATGTTAAAACAGAGAATGAATTGGCTGCCGTAGAAAAACTCTGGCAACGCTTTGGATCCATACAGTTATATCATCCTTAGTGATGGAAGCACAATATAACATGCAGAGGCACAGGCAACACTTTCGGAGAGGAATAAACCTATAAAACTAGCAAGAAGCAGCATAGCTGCTGGCAGGAGCTGTTATTGTTGCAAGTGGATTCCTGCTTCTTTTATAACATTATTGTTATTCCTTTCTGAAAATGTGCTTTTGCCAAAGACACATCCTGGGGCTGTTTTATATATTAATAATGTAACATTTCTAACACTGATTGGCTGGGAAAGAGTTCTGTGTGTGTTTTTTATTATTTGTTTTTTTTTTCTGAGACCGTTCCAACAAGATTCCAATTCCGGTCACATAAACGGACTTGGAGCAAATATTTTGGCAGGGAGGAGGATGCTAGGGAGGTGTTTTCTGTATTTTTTTTTCAGCGTGGTTTCCGATGAGAAAATGGAGCTGTGGGTCTCCAGAGTTCAGGAGCATCCAGCTTGCCGGGGCCCTGTGAGAATTGAAAGGCTGAGCGTTTCCGTGCAGGGAACTCTCGTCAGCTTCGCAGTGTAGTGGAGCTGTCTGCTTTCATTAATCTGTCTTATTTTGGTTTCCTCACAGCCCCTAAGTAGAGCAGGGCTGCAGCTGCTTTTCATTGCCAGCTAAATGCTTCTTTTTTTTAATAAGTTGCTTGAGCTGGAGGAAAATAAATTGGACCTAAATCAAAACTTTGGAAGGCAGCGAGGAAGCTATTAGTTCTAAACAGCAGTTGTATGCTGCTTGCACAGGCTAATCTGACTCTGTGATCCCATCGGAGATTCTCCTCTCAATCAGCTACAGTTACAAACAAAACAGTAAAGAATTTAGTGGTACGAAGCGCAAAGCCATCGCTTTTGAGTGGGCGTGAAGTCACAGTGCCACAGTGTGGCATCTGTCAGCATGTGTTCTGTGACCCTGTGAAACTGCTGCAATCTGTATTCAAATCAGTTAGGGGACCTTTCCTTGAAACAAACGATGCTCCTAACAAGCATTAAGAAACTCAGTTTAAATGGTACTTGTATTGCTCTCAGCATCATTTAATCAAGGGACCTTTTCAAAAACTGGCAAGTCATTAAAAAAAAAAAAACATTGAATTTTTTAAAATTGAATATTTTGATTTTCATTAACTGTTAATGTTGCATAACTTTGTACTAAATAGCTTGGGACACGTTGTTTCAAAGGTTGACCCCGTCCTGTTCTTTCTTTCCTGGCAGCCTGAAAGCTGTCCTCTCCAGCCCCCCCCACAACAACACCTTGGACCTGTCCGGGATCCCCCTGACCGTGAAGGACATGGACCGGCTCATCTCGTACCTGCAGCAGAACGCCAGGCTGGTCACCAGCGTGGAGCTGTGCTTCACAGAGCTGACAGACGAAGCCTTCCTCCAGCTGCTCCCCACGCTCAGCGCCCTGCCTCTGCTCAACACCCTCTCGGTCAACGGGAACTGGCTCACCAAGGCCGTCCTGCGAGACATCATCGACACCCTCAAAGACCTGGAGATGTTCCCCAGCATCACGTGGATCGACCTGGGCAACAACGTGGACATCTTCTCCCTGCCGCAGCCCTTCCTGGTCAGCCTGCGGAAACGGTGCCCCAAGCAAGGGAACCTGCCCACCATCATGGAGTTCGGGGAGAGCCAAGTGAGCGACCTGGAGAACCATGATGGGAACCACTCCGAGAGCCTGGGTGATCTGGATTCAGAGGAGGAGGACCTGAGGGAGAACAGCCTGCTGTTCGCTGGCCAATCGGAGACGGACTCCGTGGAGAAGTGCATCAGCAGTGTTGAAACAGGCGATCACATGACTGCGTTGGCAGCCAATCAGACATGAGAGGACCTAGGACTCCTGGGTCACGTTTTTTTTTTTCTTCTCTCTTTCCTGCGTGTTACCTTGTGTCTTGTGACGTCCGCACGCAACGCGCCAGCCCATAACCTGAAAGTCACGGTAACGCTGGGCAAGAAGAGAGGCTATCAAAAAAGGAAGTGAAGTTAAGAAGAAACAAGCCAAAAAAAATTCTGGATATGACAAGATAAAAATTATTTTATATACAACTAAATTGTAAGCTAAAATGTGGGTTTGGTAGCTTGGCTTATGGTACTCTGTCTCTGTGCTCTTGCATGTTTTTATATTGTATGTGAGAATTTATTTGTGATCTGTTTTAGAGCAGAGGATGCCTGTCTCCCAATGCCTTGTGTAATGAAGACGTGCCATATCACCCCAAAGACAGCAGCGACTGCACTGCTAATGGATTGCTGGACTGTTGACTTAGCAGGAGAACCATGTGCAATCCAACATGATCTATATAAGATATTTTTGTAATGCGAATGTAAGGCTTCTTTATCCTGAAGCTCCAGGAGCAAAAAAGCAGGTTTGATTTTACACCTTTTGAGTCGGAGGAATGTGGAAAATTGCAACTGTTGTCAATCGTAACGTGTGTGTGTGTGTACGTTTTTAAAAGATTCAATTTCTAAGTTTTTATACTGCATAAAACGTTTTTTTTGTAGGTGTTCCCCATTGCTTGTGTTGGTTTTTGTCTGCCTTGCCTGGATTCAAAGTTTCTGAAGTGCTCAGTACAAAGTACAGCCGTGATTAGAGCTACAAGACAGGAGATCCTGGGTTTGAAGTGAAACAGGGTGTATGTGAGCCGTCCGCTAAGAAGGCAGCCACAGCACTGAGCTCCACTACAGTGTCGTGTGAGCACAGGATCTGGGACCAGGCCAGACACTCTTCAAAGGAAGAAGACTTCCTGGAGTGCGCTGAACTTTCACAAACCCTCTTTACTTCTCTCTTATATAGAGGCCTTTGTAATTCATTTGTTTTGTATCAGCCAGACTAGCGAATGGCTTCCAGTGCTGTGTCAGTGAGCAGAGGGCCAGCGCTGCTGTACAGAGCTCTTTCCTGCTTGTTTTGTGGTCTTGCTCTCCGCTGTTTCATTTGTGCTTTTTGGGTTCAAGGCATGTGGATTTTCCGACACAGCCGATTTCAGTATGCAGTGAATACAACGGACAGTTGCAAATATTTCTTTCTGTTTCATGTTCTGTCGCTTGCCCCCCGAATCCATTTTTCCTGCTGAAAACCACATTGAGCTTTTCGTCTCTGAAAGGTCCGAGCCATTGAGATGCAGAACCCATCCACAGTACCAACTACCCAGATGCTGTTTTATGTTAGATTCTCATGCTGAGATAAGTAGGAATGCCAGCAGGCGATCCTCCTTAGTCCCCATCCAGTTCCAGTCCCATTTGAACTGCCAGTAGTGTTTACGAACATTGATGACATGTCACAGAGCTGTCTCATTCAAATGCAAGAGTTATAGGATAGGTCTGTTGTGCAGTGTCTGAATTATAAGGGATTGTATTGTCAAAGCTTGTTAAATTTACACCTGTTTCTTTTTTTCTAAAAAGAAAACTAAATGTTGTTGTTATAAAAACTTCAAGTTTCAATGACTAGCTCCTACATGGCTGGTTTCATGTACCTCTCTGAATAGCGCTAATCTTCAATTGCCATACCTTAGCTAAGTAACATTAGGCAAGTCTAAAATGATTAGAGTCTGTGAAACCAGACGAGAAATGTCATGAACAAGATATAAAATAGCTTTTTTTTTTTTTTTTGACATTCTCTGACTTTTTCTTCAGAAGAATATTTCACTTGCTTAGCTAGCGGAGAGCCATTTCAAATTAAGAAATTGAACCCTTTTTTATTTGCAGCGAGAACAGATCATTCTTTGAAGTATCACAACGCAAATACGACTCTAACTCAGTCCAACGATATCAGAGTTAAACTCTAATTTCTTTTGCACTCGTAGACGACAGTGCACCCCCCTCCCCTCTACTGTAAAAGTACAGCATGCACAGCCAGTCAGATCAGCTATGCTGTTCTTTCCGGGTACAGTAGCGCCCTCTTGTGGCTGGTCGGTTAGCACATTCCTTTCTGTCATGTCTGATTGGTGCAATGCTAATCTCTGCAATAGTTCTGCCTGGAACTGCAGGTAGAGAGAGCATGTACAGTTTATACAATACTGCATCTTCACTGCCACTTTCTAATGCTATTGCCCTGAATAATAGGATTGTGTGAAAAACATAAATACATTGTCCGTTTTGTATGTTATAAACTGTTTTAGAGGGAAATTATATATATATATCATTAATAAAAATAACAATTATAATAATTAAAAGCCATCTGTGTTATTAAATGCAGACTTTGGAATGACAAACTTTGGCTTGCTGTCATGAAGAATAAATAATCAAATCAGACAGACTGGTGGAGTTGAAATGCTGTTTCTGCTTGTGTTTCTGGTGGCTGCGGGCGGAGGGGAGAGATGGGGGTTGTTATCACTGTGAGCCTCTTCTTAAGCAGGCTAGTTGGACAGTTTGTGTTCACCCCCATTATTTTATTACATTGTTTTTTTTTGCAATGTACATAGAGTGTGATAAAGTATACATAGAGTGGTGTAGGTTTGTATATGGAGGGAGTCGTGGTTTTAATATCCACACAATGAAGCATTTGAATTTGATCTGATAGGTTGGAAAAAGGTAAGACCTGATTGAATGATTCTCAGCAGCTGCTGTTAAATAAGGACAGGGTCTATCGCCTCTCGAAATATATTTGAACTGGAAATTACGCAGGTGTTGAAGCCCACATAATTCAATCCTTGAACACGGGCAGTTCTAGCGAATGGAAGAGTTCTGATTGCTTTTCTAACAAGCAGCCACAGAGAGTCCCAGCTCGGTAAGGCGAAATGAAAAATGGAAAGAGGGGCTAAATGAAATCAAAGGATCTGTGATGTGCCTGACCGCGCTTTGGCCAGGCGTAGTGAGAAATATTGAACCTGTAAATTGATTTTGAAAGGCTCTGAAAGAGGTAAGGGCCAGGAAGCGAAGGGGCTTGGCTTAGTGAATCAATGATCTGTTTTTAAAGATGTCGGGCCGTGGAGGTTAATCAACGTTCAGCACGAGGTGGTTATAATAACCAGACCTTTCCTTTCTAGTTTTATTGGAGAATGAAAGAAGACCAAATAGTCTCCCATGTATTTTGTTGCCCCACTATCACTATCATTAAATGCTTTCAAGTCCACTTAAAAGGACATTTCCCAAAGTGCAGACTTTGATAAATAGGATATTGAGTCTAGACACACACACACACACACACACACACACACACACACACACACACACACTTTGATGTTCACTCAATATAAAATCTCTTAATTTATTTAAAAAAAACAGCTAGAGAAATAATACCTCCCTAATTAAAATGCTAATCTTAAGGTGCTTTTTATGCAGTTCAGTAAAATTCCTGAATCACTGTTTTAATTGTTAAAAACCTTTGAAGCCTGGTTTCTGCTTTGAACCAGGAGCTTCGCAAAGGGTCTCGCCTCAATTATGATTGAAAGCATTGGGGGATAAAGTTCCCATTAACATTAAAGCTGTTTGAATTAGAATTTATCTTTTGAATTTGCTACAATGTGGGCAGCGCTGTGAGAGGAGGACCTGGTCTTGAAAGGCGCTATATATGCACAATGTTGTTGTTGTTATCTCAAAATACCCTTTCTCAGTGTCTTCATGCATTTCGATTTCTCATCAGTTGTTTTTTGAGAAGCAGATTGAGTGAAAACCCACGTGGACCTATTTGGTCACACAGAAGGGATATTACAATTGAATCTTCTAAAGCTGTGGACGTCGCCCGTGGTCTCAGTGATTGTCTTGTGGTAGTTGTGATTCCTTTTTCTGCTGCGAGATTAATTATCCAAGCTTCGTTTTTTAATTTTAACAGTGGAGAGCCTGGAAGTTCCACACCCCACACAGTTTTTTTTTTTATTCTGTATTTTGAATACTCCCAGACCGGCTCTTGAGAACAGGATGCAGTTATAAATCAAGGAGAGGGCGGTCGCTGCTTTTCTTAAAGCAAGTCAGCGCAAGGTCAGCAATAATCTGAACAGAGGACACTGGAAATGGAGCTCTTGGACTGCTTTGCTTCCAGCGTGTGTGTGCTGGGAGTGTTGATGTACACTCACCCTGTCTCTTACAGTTTAATCGCACTTTGCTTCGGAAAATCACACAAAAACGCCACCTCAGAAATATACACGCAGCATTAAAAATGGAAAATCCCTGAGGCATGTTCTACATTAACAGAATGAAAGAGATACGGCACGAACTTCAAATAGCATCCAAACCAAATCCACTTAGCAAGGTCAGACAAAGTGCGTTCGTCTCAGCAGCATACAGTGCGCAGGCCTGGATTTGATCGAAACCCATTCAATTTACAAATGCAACTTCGCATTGTATCTACTGGTCAGGCTGGCGGCTCTCAGTCAATTGTTGTAAATGCCTCCCTTGTAAAAACCTTACTGGGATACTTTCGCAAGTTTGAGAGAGTTTGTAGCTGGGCAGCAGCAACTGGTTTGTTGCTGAACCCGTATCCACCAACACCTGATTCGTTCACCCTAACCGCTGAGCTCCGCACGCATCCCATCTCCCCAGCTCTCTGCAGTGAGATCTCAATTATTCAAACTCGCAGCTGGCATAGAGCTGTCTCTCTTGTCTCTCGCATCGCTAATTGTCAGCTTAATTTCTCAGCATCTCAACATCTCACAAGATAACACCCAGCCCGTTCTGAAGAGGAGATGCACTGATTGGAAGACCACGGGTATGGCGTACAGAGGAAGCTGCTGATGCAGTATTAGTACTTCCCAGCAGGTTTCTTCACCAAGGTTTTTTGAAAGTCAAATTCGAAGCTTTGGTTAGAATATCTCAGAAAACATTAAACTGTGCTGGTAACCACTCCAACAACAACGTCTTCATTGAAGACATGTCATTGTAGTATTGCCTCTGATTAGCTTTAGTCATATTCATCTTGAAATACATGTTGAGCACCCAATTTCCACCCCCTTGCCCCTTTCCTTTTGAATGAAAACTGTTACTGAAGCGAGACACGTTCTCTCGAGTGTAGAGAAAGAACACTCAAAGGTCAAATCAACGAAACAGAACTCCCTTTGAAGACATGAAAAGAACTATTTTTATAATCAGAAGGATTTTTCTTTGCTTTTACGGGCTTTGCATTTCACTTTCAAGCTAATTTGGATCTTTGTAATATTAGATTTTTTATTTTTTTTAACCTGTTTCGTATCCTTTTGTATGCATATTCAGCTTCTGGCTTATTAAATAATACCCTTTTTTTCAACCACTGGGGTCTTAAACTCCTAGTAAAACCAGGAATGGATCGAGCTGTTATGCAATTTATTGCAATCTCCTGGCTTGTCACTGATTGTGGATATTTCCACTGGTAATGTCAAGACTTGCGAACCTGTTTAATCATCACCTGTGAGAGGACATTAAACTGACGTCACTACTTTATTTTTGGCTCCGAGACGTTGAATCATTTCTTAGCGTGTTTGTTGAACAAAGTCAGCAGTCCAACACCTCCGTGGTGTCACTGAGTCACAGTGACGGCATTCTGACAGCTTCAAGTTACATTCGTGCATAACAGTCTCTGTAATTCATTTGTCACTTATTATCGCATCCCCCTTAATTCAAAGTTAGACCACTTGTCGTCATTCAAAAGGAGACTGCCTGGCGATGCTCACAGATCGCAGGTTGGCTTTAGCACCGCTTTCACTGTGTGTTGACATGCTAATGAAATTCATTATTTTTAATATACCAGCAAGGGTATTATTCATTTTTTTCAGAAAGGAAACACCTGACTGGAGAGAGAGAGAGAGAGAGAGAGAGAGAGAGAGAGAGAGAGAGAGAGAGAGAGAGAGAGAGAGAGAGAGAGAGAGTCAACAGTAATGATGCGGATAATGATGCTACAATTCCATTTTGGTTTCTGTGTAATTAAAGGTTATGCTGCAATTAAATATGTATTTGGCATTATTATTATGAGAATGTCTAATATTTAACACAAAAGAGTAAAATCTATGCAAATAACTTTGACAATCTACCCCTTACTGCAGGACTCAGCAACCGTGACGAATGTGAACTTATGCATTGATAGAACATTACAGGCTATCAATCCGTAGGGCTCACGTGTTTCTACATAAAGGAGATTGCATTGATCCCTAATGCATCTAGTGTCAAAGGACGTGAAACACTGCTTTCTTACCTGGCCTGTCATTCGAAGGAGCAGCTGGTCGGTTCATAAAAATAAAACAAAACTTGACTATAATTGTTTTGAAGTTCAATAATAAAAGCGATTCTCTTCTCTTTGTGCAGAATGCTCCCGCAGCACTCTTATCAGAACCCACTGTGTCAGAACAGAGTGGCTCATAGTTAATTGATGATGTTGCAATGCTTAGGGGACTGCTGATGGTGCAGAAGATGCCAGCAGTTTCACTTCTTTGAATGACGGCTCAGGCTTTGCAGTCATCAAAGTCTCCCTCCCTGTGTCGACAAGACCTGGGTTAGAGAGCCATCTAGTGGCCGTTGGGTAGACAGCACCCGTGCGTTTTTGTTACTGCTGGACCAACTGCCTTCCTCAGCTTCAGAACAAATGGCCTGGATTGTCCACATTTAAATTCAGCATCCCAGCTGATGGTACACGCAGTAAGAAAATACATGTACTGAAGATTGAAAGTGTAATTATAGCAATTGTTAGCAGAACTTAATCGCTTTTTATTGAGACTCAATTGTAAGCACAGCTATTCGGCTTTTGCAATCAACACTTTAATGAATGGACTTATTTACCGCCTGCCGATAAATACTTCTTAAAGGCAATTACGAGTGTCAGCGCAGCCCTACCAAATAGTCTTGGTCATCGTCTCTCCTTTAAGACGGCCAGTGATGCTGTTCTGAAGCAGACTGCAGTACCGGTCTTTATCCACAGGAGGGCTCTGCTGCACCACAGTTCCCCTGCTGGATAATGGCTCCTGTGTTTGCGAGCTGGCTGATCTCACACGTGGGTGGGATTCCTCCCAGCAAGAGAGCAGTGAGTCGCTCTCATATAAGTAAACAGCTGCAGAATAAGCAATTCAGAAACAATCCCAATGAAGCCAGCTCACACCCAACTCAACCCTAAGCTGAAGGAACGAATCCAAGCAAATGTAGTCATTTTAATGGTAGCTTTCCCCTCCCTCTACGAGTGAAGGTCATGCCCTGAGCAATCAGTGATCCAGCACAAAACATGTTTTTGTGGCAGGGGTTAGGGGGAGAGGCAGGGGGCTGTCTTCATCCTGCCATGCACCTCGCAGCTCCTGGGTTTGAATCCACTGTAAGGAACCCAAGCTTTGTGTTTTAAATTGTCAGACACCAGTATTGCATTGCACACAACACGACTGTAGAGTAAACAGCGGCTGCTGGCTGCTGGTAAAAGAAAATTCTGAGGACATTCTGTATCAATTACTAAACGAGGAGCACTGTATTGACAATGAGGACGCGTTCTTTTCCCATGGTTTATACTATGCATGTGTATTCTATAGTATGCTTTACCATACCTCTCTGGGCTCTGCAATGCTCACCTGTGCGTTCCCTATCTTAGTTAGACTTTGCTGTGCCTGTACTGTGGTCAAGGGCATTTTTTATTGCTTTGCATGGTACAGTACAAAGGTCCAGCACAGGCAGATTTGAAAGCAGAAATAGGTCAGTGTCCCCCCTCAGCTCTCCAGGTGAAGCTACACTGCAGTAATAAAGCACACCTTCCTTACAGGCCATGCTGCTCTTATCTGGAATGCATTGTTACACCTGGCAGTATCAGGCAGGACACTGCAGATCAATGCATCTCTCAGCGCTGTGTCGACAGGCACCAGTTTAGCTGACACAGACACTGAGCTGTGGGCGTGATCTGCATAGTCAGGCCCAGAGAAGTGACACAGTCTGGGGAAGATGCTGCGGTTTGCCCCCTCTCTTTATGAAGGTTTGAATTAGATCCAAATTAATAAACCGCGCTCCTCGTTTAAACTGCAACGTTTCACTTCTGCTAAATAAGCTTACTGGAATCTGTGAACATTTCGGTTGATTGAGATAAAGTGAGATATTTGGTCTATGATTATAAAACAGACCCCTCTACACACACACACGCGCACACACACGCACACTGAGACACACACACACGCACACGCACACACACACTCACACACACACGCACACTGTTATATTTTACCTAAACAATCCACAGTGGTCGCCGATCCTAATTCACTGTGCTTTATTGTACAGATGCAGTAATGATGTTAATAAACAGGACTATAAATCACCCCAGGGGGCAAAACAGCAGCTGTAATAATACAGAGCTAAACAGTGTTCAGATCATTAAAATAGATTCTACAGACTAAGCCATGCTTACCATTCAACACACTTACTTACCAGATAACAGATAGCATGCACTTCCACTGCTGCCTTCGTTGAGAGACCGCAGCTGGAGATTAATAGTCGGCTTTATTGTCCTATTATAGATTCATGTTCACAAACGCAATGATGAAAAGACGCAGTAAGTTCCTCGATCAATATTGAATGAAGCGGATGGGTTAATGCACTGCGGGTTCCTCAAGCTCTGGACTGTGTTGCACAGGGGCCGGAGATACGCTCTGACCCTGATGAAAGAGACCAGATAGATGATCAGGGATGATCCCTCTGCAGCAAACCTGGGCATCCCTTATCAAAGTCTACCACAGTTTACCCTGGATTGCCATGTTTATTAATGTGCTTTACCAAACCGCGCTATTCTCTACAATGCTTACCTATGCTGTGCCATGCTTTCACTGTGCTTTATTACACTGGGCTGTACTTTTAACATGGGGAGCTTTTATATGGGACATGAAGGATTAGAGGCAGCTGGACTGGGGTCCTCTAAATGCAGAGAGCCTTATCATAACTAAACAAGCTTGGCTTGAGAGATGGAGATGATACAGCCCTGTTTTAAACAGCACACCCCAGCCCCCCGTCACTGCCCCTCACTTCAGCTGTCCCGGACCTTTCTTCTGGTCGTTCAACCCCACCCACTACGATCAAAATAACTGGGCTCGACACATTTTTAAAACAATGGTTTTATTTCAATTCTATTAGTTATTACAGAATGCAAATATTTACTATAAACAGACAACAATAGGATTTTAGATATATGCGATATAGCGTAGAAAATAATTTTATTACAAGACACACCAAACAACTTGTTCTGGTAGTTATTGATTTTATTTGAACCCTGATTTGCCAGAGAATGTATTCAGTAGCCCTCTTTTCTAGTTAGCGCTGCCGGGGACCAGCATGGCTTTTTTCATGTTTGAATATCCTTTTTAAAATCACATACTGGAGCGTGAAATGACCTGTTCATGAAAGACTAGAGTCACTCTTCTATACAGACTGGATTGATGAATATATGTTCCCTCTGACTATTTGTTCCTCCAGGAATGAATATTCGTACTCCCTTAGAAACAATTTTCGGGAATATTGGTTCCCCTTCCGAATATTTGTACCCTCTTATTTTTTTGTAACAAAGTCATCTTTCTTTGCATATAAGTCTATATCAATGCACTTCAACTAAAACCTTAATTTTGAGACCACTTTCCTTAAACCTAACCCAAAGCCGGTCCCGTCTCCCTTACAGTAATACACGATAACAGCCTGGCTACAGTGCTCTCATTTATAGCATTACGCATGCAGCACTTAAAAATAGGATAAATAACAAACACACATGTTGGGGGGGAACAAATGTTTGCTGATGGGAACAAATATTCAAGGGAACCAATATTAGTTACACCAGTGCTAACTGAAGGTTCTGACTTGACCACATTCTGTTTTCTGAATGATTTTATTTTTATACATTTGTTTGCTGCTGTTATACCAGGTTTTTTTTAGAGCCTTCCCTTATAAAAGCTTACTGGAGTATTTTTGCACAGTATTTTTGCATCTCTTGTTGTTCTTCACAATGCATGCCTGTGCTTTCCCATGCTTTCACTATGCTCAGTTACACTTTGCTATGCTTTTACTATGGGAGACTTTTCTAAGGGTTACACGCACTTTGACGGCTGCATGACGACAAGGCGCTATAAAAACCCAGTACAACAGCAGCAACCGGAAGAACAAAGATAGCAGATTTCAAATGAAGATATCGAACAAAAAAAAAAAAACCTAGCTGTTAAGAAGGACCTGACTGGGAATCTTCAGTCTCCCACTCCAGGGTCTTCGCTCGGACCCGCTTCCCCCGTCACTTCCTCTGTGTTCCGCTCCGCTGTCTTGTCCCCGCACTCCAGCTGGATGTCACTGGGAGGGCTCCCTCTGTTGGGCTGGACTGTGTTGAATCCTTTCCCCAGGAACTTTAGTCCAACAGCAATCCCGACACCTACCAAGACACAGATAGTGTAGGAATGTTCAAGACAAGCAGGGCCGTGCAATGGACGAACTTCACTTATAAAACTACCGGGAGGCGGGACCTGAGAGCACATCCTGCCAGTGTTAAAACACTACCGGGAGGCGGGACCTGAGAGCACATCCTGCCAGTGTTAAAACACTACCGGGAGGCGGGACCTGAGAGCACATCCTGCCAGTGTTAAAACACCACCGGGGGCGGGACCTGAGAGCACATCCTGCCAGTGTTAAAACACTACCGGGAGGCGGGACCTGAGAGCACATCCTGCCAGTGTTAAAACACTACCGGGAGGCGGGACCTGAGAGCACGTCCTGCCAGTGTTAAAACACTACCGGGAGGCGGGACCTGAGAGCACGTCCTGCCAGTGTTAAAACACTACCGGGAGGCGGGACCTGAGAGCACATCCTGCCAGTGTTAAAACACTACCGGGAGGCGGGACCTGAGAGCACATCCTGCCAGTGTTAAAACACTACCGGGAGGCGGGACCTGAGAGCACGTCCTGCCAGTGTTAAAACTCTACCGGGAGGCGGGACCTGAGAGCACGTCCTGCCAGTGTTAAAACACTACCGGGAGGCGGGACCTGAGAGCACGTCCTGCCAGTGTTAAAACACTACCGGGAGGCGGGACCTGAGAGCACGTCCTGCCAGTGTTAAAACACTACCGGGAGGCGGGACCTGAGAGCACATCCTGCCAGTGTTATGTTATTTGCATTATTTTCACGTATGATTGTGCAGAACTTTCCTGTGAACTTGTCGCTTCCTCTGCTTGTAAACTGCGTTCCACAGAGGATCAGCTGGGGTTAAAAACTCTGGAGGTTTCCTGTTAGAAGTTCACGAAGCTACAAGGCAGGACAGAGGTTTTAAAGGGGTCTGATTGCTGTAAATCCTGCTTCCAGATCATTCAAATAATGTACAAAACTGGCCGCAGGACTAGTGTGAGTTCCCAACCTAGGGCTGTAATATAAAATAATGAATAACGTTTATTGCCAAACCGGTTGTCCGCTCAACAGAACGTCTCGCTAGCAGTGGTGCTGATGCTTGGTAACTTCAGATGCCTGTCAGAAACACGATTATCGATTCAGTCCAATAAAATAATCCAGGGGAGTCCAAAGCTAGCTCTTCCACTCCTGGTCTTTGTTCCAACCCTGTTTAACTGAACCAATTCACCCTCCATCCAGACCCTGGTCATGATCTTGTTTTACCTGTTAAACCTGGAGCGGAATGGCCCACCTGGACTGTGATTGGACACCCTGCTATACTCGACTGCTGTTTCACCCTGCAGGTGATTGCTCTGGAAGCAGGGAAGATATATAACTGCAAGGCTTCCCTAAGCACACAGGAATGTACAGACAGCTGTAAATAACAAACACATGGAACAACTGCAAACAGGGCAAACTTTTAAAATGACATTTCAAGCTGGTTACCTTTTAAAAACGATCTTGATTTACAGCAGTTTCGCCCCCGGCTATATTTCTCACGGGTTCATTTTTAGCACAGGTTATCAGCACAGCCGCCACTGTGTTTGAACAGGGCAACAGGGCCATGTCAGCAGACTCGAGAAAAGGGAAGTTCTGCATCTTTTATGAAGCCAGTTCCTCATACTCTAGGCCAACAAGTCAGTTTCTCAGATTTCCCAGCTGAGCAGGGAATTAACACTATCTTATTTTGATCCCCTTCCTTGTATTTTTCCCATAGTGGCTCCCATTCACTCTAATGTTCAACGGAAATATACACCGGTCCTGCCCCAGCATTGTTGAGCAGGAATTCATACAAGGGTTACGGCTGATTGAGGACTGGCAGAAAGGGCTTGCTGGTACCCATGTTGCACTACAGTTAATTGAACACAATGCCGCCTTTATTTTTAGGGCTGGCGACAGAGATCCAGAAGCTCAAAGCTGTTAGGAACCTTCCAGCACCAACCAGGGGATCCACAGTGAATGCTAATCTTGAGATCAGCTGCTGAATCCAGGCAAGCACTGCAGGGTGTATTGATTGCTCGGGCAGTTTTTATGGAGCTATTTTTTTTATTGTGTGCCCCTGTAAAGCACATTGAGACGACAGCGTAGAACAGCAGCATTGTTTTGCATTGCACTCTGTTGTTTTGTAACACATACTAAAACATTATCACTGTGTAAACACAGATTGTGATATCTAGTGCACAGTTTACATTGGGCACTGCATTACTCAGCTACTGGAGCCCTGCTCTTGTTTTTTTTTCTGTATCGGGTGTCCTTGATGGAATTATGCAGTGTTATAGCATGCTGAATGCCAGTTATTATTCTCTCCACGTCCTGTATTGTATTTTATCTTACTTCCCTGGGTGTTCGAAAGCACTCTGTTTTAGTATGAATCGATTGCCAGCTTGGGAGAAGAAAATGGTGTCGCAGACGTGGCAACACTTGTAATTAATAATTCATAAAGCATCTATGAATGTTAATTAGAGCGTTATTAATAACGACAGCATACCGCAATACGATGTTATAAACATGCAGCTGAAGCCCGTATTAGAAACCTTGTCATTACTTTATGACATGACTTACAATATAAAACTTCATTAAAATGACATTGTCTAACCTAACCGGCCTATTTTATAACCCTTCAAAACTTTAGATAACTCATTTATAAATGCGTAACAAGCAAGCAATGGGCATTCTTGCTTGATAAGTTCCCCAGCCAGTAACGCCCCTGTGCACAGGATATTAACTCCCTTGTTATTAATTATATTTCAGGCTGACTCTTGAACTGCACTGAATGACGTGGTTGCATCACAGATAACTTACCAAATACTGCCACCCCAGCCACGCTTCCCACGGTGATCCCGACAATATCCCCGGCCCACAGCCCCTCTCCCTCGGTGGTGGGCACTGTGGTGGGAGAGGAAGTGCTGGAAGCCTGCTCTGTACTTGTGGACGTGGTGGGGAGTGCTGGAGTTTCAGTGCTGTGAGCAGTGTCATTGTAGATGGTGCTGGTAAGTAATGAGGCAGGAGCAGTGGAGGAGGACTCTGCTGGTGTTGTGCTGGTAAGTGATGAGACAGGAGGTGAGGAGGAGGACTCTGCTGGTGTTGTGTTGGTAAGTGACGAGACAGGAGGTGAGGAGGAGGACTCTGCTGGTGTTGTGCTGGTAAGTAACGAGACAGGAGCAGAGGAGGAGGACTCCGCTGGTGTTGTACTGGTGACTATGGGGAAAAAAGTTCAGAATTATTACTTGTCAAACTGATTGGGTCACTAGGAAAGATCAAAGCAGACACTCTACAACGCAATGATCTAAATCGGGGTATTTATTTTTTAAAAAGCTACTTTAATGCCTCAATACAGTAGATTGCAACTATGTTGAAATAATATATAGAACCGGACGCAAAGCAGTCCTGCTGCTACAGTACGATAATAGTGCAATGGTTTTCAATTCACTGTGATGCCATTCTACCACAGTAACACATACTGTTGTAGCTGCAGTGCTACCACAGCCCCTCGGATAAGAGCCATTCACTAAACTGAAGACCAACAGGCAAGCGGCTTTTTACATGCTAGTGGAAAAGATTCATTATCAGACCCAAGCAAACATACTGAACAACTGCAGAAAGCATTTGTGCTGGAAATAGAACACTTCAATCTGCAGAGCTTTCCAGAGCACCTCATTGATAAAAGCACTCACATCAGCTGCATGATAATGGCGTTGAAATGTTATACGGCTGACTGGAGTACCCACCTGCGCTGATAAGCAAACAGGACACCATACAATGGGCTGGAAGCATGGTGGCCTTTTCTGTGGCTTCGTTGCTAAAAACAGAAGGACAGGGTTGAAGCATTGTTGTAGCTGGAACACACTTATTTTACTTCATGTTTATTAGAGCGAATGTACAAATCCCAGCCTTCAACAGCTCCAAGGGCTCTTCTTCAGGTGTGAGAGGAAATCTAAAGTAAACAGTGTTTGTCAATTCCTTTTTAAAATCAACCCCCAAATCCAGTTCCATTTCCCAGCCCCATCAAAATGGCAATTGGCAGTATTCTGTTAAAATGAGCTCACTCCACACTCCCTCCTGTAAATAGACAAACGTGTGTGCAGCATAATGGGTTCAGGGCGTTGCTGTTATGTTCAATGTATATTTAAGTGACACTTAAATTAGATTTAGATGTTAGTGTCATAAACATTATCTTTCATTTCTCTCCACTCTTAAACTGTTAACATGAATGTGACCCTTAATGTTTAGTGACATGGGAATCAAACCAGTAAAAGATAAGAATGCCCCAGTTTATTCTTCTGGAATTTTTATTGATCATAAAAGGTTTGGGGAATCAAATCTGACATTAACAAGATAGATTTTGTATTATTAAGTATTACTGCATGAAATAAATATATTTAGCAATTATGTATCAACATGGACTCTTGGAGATATATCTACATAACTTTAGATTTAATCTGTTTATTTATTTATTTATTTTAATTACATTTTAAACATAAATATATACGTTTCATAAGTGAGGGGTGTTTAAAGTATAATCTATATTAAGAATATATGGCAGAATATATTTCATATATATTTTATATATGATTCGACAGTGGAAAAAATGCATTGACTTTTCAATAAAATCCAGAAATGTTCTTAAAATGCAGCACTGTAAACGTTACTGTCAACGTGCTGTAAATTAGACACTTTAAAATGTTTATTTAAATGTGCACACATTTACAATTACGTTACAGTGCTGAGTAGTGTTACCATTTTTCTTTTAAATCTAAATTGTAACCACAGAGATTTCCCATGATATTTCACATCGGTTTGTTTTTCCTCCTGGTGTTGCCTATTGTCTTGCAATGACAGCTTAAATCAATAGGGTGTGTCTGTCAATGGTAGAAGCCTCACTGTCTCCCTGCCTGTCTCCGTGTCTCCCTGCCTGTCTCTCTGCCTGTCTGCCTCCCTGTCTTAATCTTTGCACATATGTTTGATGTACTGTGTTTAGACCAAGCTTAGAAAATAAGCCAACAAATTTGAATCTAGATATATTATTTATTTATTTCTTAGCAGACGCCCTTATCCAGGGCGACTTACAATTGTTACAAGATATCACATTATTTTTACATACAATTACCCATTTTACAGTTGGGTTTTTACTGGAGCAATCTAGGTAAAGTACCTTGCTCAAGGGTACAGCAGCAGTGTCCCCACTGGGCATTGAATCCACAACTCTCCGGTCAAGAGTCCAGAGCCCTAACCACTACTCCACACTGCTGATATATATTCACAAGCTACAAGTTTCATAGATAATCAACATATCCAACTTATTTTTTCATCATTATTATTATTATTATTATTATTATTATTATTATTATTATTTCTTAGCAGACGCCCTTATCCAGGGCGACTTACAGTCGTCAACAATTACATTTGAAGAATCATATAATTTCTTGGTCTATATTATCTGCATATAATATAGACCATGTGTATAGACAAACCACCAATATTCTTCATAAAGCTATGCCACGGCAAATGTTTGCAGCAATTTGCCAGTTTATCTTGCTTTTACTATGCATTTACTGTGTTTTACAATGTTCCTTTGCCATGCTTGGCCATGCTTTACCATACTTTCACTACACAGTACTGTCCTAAACTTTGCTGTGCTTTCATGGTCCACAACTTAGTAGCACTTGTATAAACATATGATGCCCCCTTATCCCAGTGCCCTGGATGCACACTGAAGCAGAGGATATAAAGATTTTTGTATGATCTAAAAACAGAGAAATAAAACATACCAAGACAATCCTCTAGTTTAGCTCACCTGCGCCTCTGCTGTGTCTGCGTGTCTGTCTGTCTGTCTGTCTGTCTGTCTGTCTGTCTGACTGTCTGTGTGTCTGAGATAGAACCGGTATCGCTGCCCTGGCGCTCAGCTCTCATCCGTTGCCAAGTTGCTTCTGCACTTTGCCTCCTGCAGAAGGGATTTTTATACGGGAATCTTCATGGTAATCAAGTATCCAGCAAACAGCCCGAGTGACCAAGATAAAGCAAGCAATCCAGTAGCTAGCTGGGCGGCGTGCCATTGCCTCGGAGTTCTGTCATCTGTCATAAAATGATGCACACGCAGACCATTGGCTGGGGCGCGGTGGCTGGGGCTTGCCTGGGATATAACGTGGGCTTGGTCACCGCACACAGGAATGCTGGAGGTAGGGGCGGGCCAGGGGGCATTGCCCCTCTATAGCTGATCATACCTTTTGCATTTCATTCTGGGTGAACTGCCACTGATGTCAGTTGATTAGAAACACATTAGTAAGCGCATGTTGGAGACGTCTCTCTGATGAATACCAGGCTGAACATCCTGGATAAATAGACTGCCTATAAATCTAGAGTCAGATGTACAGTCGCTGTTGATGAAAGCCTACAGATTATTTGTATAAAGAGGTCATCTGTATGATTGTTGATATTCATATCAAAGCTGTTGCTTCCAAAACAAGCATGCTGTTTGAGGAAGGAACAACTTGAGCTGATTCCACAGTCCTAGGTAACAGGTCATTCAAATCTCTAGACAGTCTTGTATTGTGCTTCCCTCAAACCTCCACTTCGTTTCTGGCCTCTCCAAGTGGATTGGCTATTGAACCGAATCCCAGCCCACTGTGGCACTGCAGATGAAACTCAAAATAATAAACTGTTTTTATTCTGTATTAAAAATAGTAGTTTCAGTCCAGTAATACTGGTACCGGGCTGTGTTCTAGTACCAGAACTGGTTCTGCCCAGTATGCTACCCAGTTGCCAGGCCCACCAGTTTTCAGGAACGTTTGCAAGTGTTGCCCCAACTGCGCCACAGTACAGTACCACAGCAAAGTAGCCAGCTGTAACTGTGAATGTGTGTGGGGACGGTAGCGCTGTGGGGTACAGTTCTACCACTGGCTTCCACCACTGTTTGTGCTGCTAAACTGTTCTTTAAGTACAAGAGGAATGCCAGTAAAAGCTTCTGATTTGAATTGTTAAGCTTCTTAATCCCCGGCCAGCGCAGACTGTCTGAACAAGCGAACTCCTGTGTGCTTATCAAGTGAGAGACTCCCGCTGCTGTTCATTAAACTTTCACACCGTTAAAGCCGTCTGCTGCTGCCCGTCACATGAAATCAAACAAATAGAACGCATGACTGGGGTGGTCTTCAGTCACACACTTCAAAATGAAAGCTAAAACCTAATGAGACCTCCAGGGTGAAGTTATAACACAAGCCAAGTTAGCCTTTTAATTTCCTGTTGGGTTTTGATTAATACAGTCATTTTTATAAATATATACACCCAATATTATTATTATTTTTTTCATTATGATAGTGTTATTATATACAGTTGTTTTTAACTGCTTCAGAGATGCTACAGCTTTAAAAATGATTTTAATGTGTGTATTTATGTGGTTATAAAATGTTTGTTTTATGATTGTTATGATTATGAAGCTAGGGTTGTCAATTGTAAAGTTTTTACACCTGCTGTATGCTTTACACAGAGGGGATTGCAAAGCCAGCGGCAGGTAATACATCTGACCGCTAGCTGGAGCTCGACATAAACATTGATCTTTTTGCCACAAGCTGTTCAAACAAGGCTCCCTCGCTTCCTCTTGTGCATTCAGCGAAAGGGCTGCATGCTGCTTGTCGAGCTGGAGATGAGTGCGTCCAAAAATGAGTAATGCGATGCCGTTATAGATAGCGAAGCTTATAGGTGACCGAGACTAGGAACAGTTTGGGATTTGCACGTTGTTTTTTTATTTTAACAGAGGCGTCGGCCGGCATAGACGCTGTGTCAGACTAGCCTTCGTTTTTATTTATTTGTAAAATACCATTTTAAAGTCTTTATTTTATATTGTAAAAGCGTCAGGTTTTGCACCAGGAGAATAAAGTAATCAATCCCAGGTTAGCTTCAACGCATGACACTGCTGAGACAAAAAAAAAAAACTGCAGCAGCGCCTGCAGACAGTGTGGTCTGACTCGACTGAGTGCTACGTAATATGCAGCTCTTACACAGCGGATTTCAGGGCACCGCTGGCGTTGATATCATCAGGACGTGCTGCTGTTATTTCAGATAGTTTAACATTATTCTATTGCATCATTAAAAAAACCAAACCAAACACCTCGTCGGCGCAACGATGTTACACGTGCTGGTTTTGGGCGCTGTGTTTTTCCCTGGCTTATTCCTTCTTACGAGAAGAGTTCTGGCCAGCATTTTCAAGCAGTGGAATAATGCAGACCTGGTTCTTGTCAGCGAAAGGTACGATTTATTTATTAATTTTAAATCGTGTGATGTGTGATGCTGTGTGTGTATCTGTTTCGACGACAGAGGAATGGTAAATAGATTTGAAAACCCCGTTTATGTTTTGTGAATCCATACTTGAAACGGGTCCCGTCCAACTGAACAACACAGCAACGTGTTATATATATATATATATATATATATATATATATATATATATATATATATATATATATATGGGGCTTATAACGATAATACAAACTATATATATATATATATATATATATATATATATATATATATATATATATATATATATATATATATATATATATACCATTGTAAATAATGCGAAATTGTAAATAATAGTGTGGTACAATTTAAAATGGATTGTAATGTTGCTGTGTAAAGCGCCACTGGCTGCTCTACATTATAAATGGAGTTTAAATTGTGTTTTGTGATGCCGTCTTGTAGTAATAATAATAGCCGGCTCTTTCTTGATCGCGGATCTGGTCTGATTGAAACGTGTTTGCTCATGCCGGTTCCACGGCTTTATAATGAAATATGTGCCGTGTTGGTGTTCTTGTGTTTTCTGATGTGATGTGTCGTCTCTTGTTTGTTATGAATGCTGCAGGCCGCCGCTGCTGTGCAGGAAGTACATGCAGAAGCTGCTACCTCTTAAATTACGGACGGTTTCGAGTACTCGCAGGTCACTGGCTCCGGGTCACTTATTATTTATACTGTATGTCTGCAATAGAAAACTCCACAGAGCCACCCTTTCCATACAAGCTTGCGAGGAAACAGGACGCGCGTTTCTTTCCCAGTATGCCTTTCGATCCGCTTGCACTTAGCTGAAGGAGCTGAACGAAGCAAAATGCACCTGCCCGCGTGTTCCTATCTTATTGGTTTAATTGTTAACTCGTTTACTGTGCAATACGGTTCACCTGAAGTGTTGCTGATTCGGCCTTTTATTTCCCAGTAGATCAGAGTTCAGCAGGTGAATATCACTGACTCTAGCATGCATATATTAGATCCTTACTTTAAACGTCCTAATTACTATACATCATCATCATAATAAATATGTGTTATTGTATCAAGTATGACACAAATATAAACGCACCACATTCATACAGTTTCTATATCAGGAATGGAAATACGAGGCCTATTGCATAGCAGGGTCACCTATTCCAGGTTTTAATACGAGCTTGATTAGCCACAGTGTATATGTAACAAGCTCAGGTGTGTGTGTGTTTTTGTTTTCTTTTTAAACTCTTAGTAAAACCAGGAATGGCTCAGACTGCTATGCAGTGGGGAGTCTTATTTGCAACCCTGAATATTCAACCCAGCATGCATGCTAGTGCTACACTGCTATAATGTATTCAGAGTGTATGTTGATCTAGTTCATCTTATATTCATCTAACTTCAATCAGAATACCAAACTAAAACTATACGAATCTTAGGCAGTGCGTTGCTGTTGCCGCTGTCTAAAGGTAACAAGTTCAAGCGATCTCAGTTTAGGTCATAAAACAAATCTGGAGTGGGTTGAACTGCTGTGCAATGGGGGTCTGCTTCAGTCCACCCCTGGCAAGATCGTCCTTATCTCAGTGCGTAATTTCCTCTGTGGCTCTGCCCTTGTTTTCCAGGTGCGTGTCCACGGTCCATGCTTTGCTGGCCACGAGCTCCGGCTTTATTGTGGTCACAACGTGCAAGAATGTGATGACCGACAGGTAAGGGAACGCAACCGCTGATACGTACCACGTGGCGAGCCGTGGAAGTCAATCTGGTGGTTCTCAATGACACTGTGGCGCTTCACTGCCACCTAACCAGTTAGCATTGGGACTTTGGAACCTAATCAACACAAGTATCTCTGCTTATTAACCAAAAGGTTTGAGATTTCCTTAAAAATAGACAGAGGTTGCACCCCTACGGGATACAAAACATTCATTTAATACAAGGACCCTTTAGTTTCATGTACTTTAATGCAATTAAAAACATTTCCATAAGACAGGTTGGGATGGGAGTGGGGACTACCAGTCAGTAAATCTGCTAATAGAAACTGTTGTACCGATCAGAGATCTGTGACTTTAATACCAACTACACCTTCTAGATGCAGAGTCCGGCAGTCAGGTTATTAAAGTGTGGCGCTGGTGGATTACCTCTGCTGCACATTGACATTCCAGATCCTCTTATCCTGCAGTAACAGGGCACAGTTTGAAGAAACGCTGTAAAGAGTCAAACGACTCAGTCTGCTGAAGTGTCCCTGGCCAGTATAATATCCTGGGCTTTGTCTCGGATATTCTCCAGACTCCTCTCTCCTTGTACACCTGATGCCCTGCAGAGCACTACATTATTAATACAGCAGGGTGCTCTGCTCCTGTAAAGGGGTGGCTGGGGGGGGGGGGGGGGGAGGGTTTGCCTTTCTTTTGTTGTTTTTTTTTTTTGCATATGGCTGCAGTGGACTTAAGCACCATGTACCTGTATGTAAATCAATGAAGGTTTTGGAAAATAGTCAAGTGCCTTTTAATGCACACCCCCGTATTGCTTTTTAAAAGAAAGAAAAGGTATAGTATTTCATAGCCTGAGGTGGGTGGAAAAGTTCATTCAAATAGCTGGAACAGCAATGACTGATATGCAAATTCGCAATCTGACCGCTGGCCTCGTAACTAGCAGAGGCAGCTGGACAGACCCAAGGCAAAGTCGCTTAAGGGTCACAAAGGTGGTGGTTGGAGCAAGTGGACAGAGACAGTTGACTAAGCAATTCATCTGTTTCTCATCATGCAGAGGTAAGCAGCATATTAGATGGAAAGTGGGGATGTGTACAGTAAAGGGGGGGTGCATGCTTGGAGACCCAAACCCAGGGTCTGTATTAAAGGAGGCAGTGTTGCACACGCCCGCTCCAGTTAGCAAACGCATGGCTTAATAACGGCAGGCATGTAGCTATGTGTCGAGGAATCAAGCCCTTCCGAGCAGCAGTGTTTGCAGCATCTAGCCGGTGCAAGACCCTTATTAATCCGTATTCCAGCCACAGCCCATCAGACTTCTTAAATAGTTATCTTGCATGGATGTAAGGAGAGTAGTGTATATTATGCAAAGCTATTGCCCCTGGGTCTGGAAGATGAGGATGAAGAAGTGAATGACAATGGCTTGCGTTTTGTTTCCCCCACCTCAGGCACTGGCTTGCCACAGCCTTCGTGTGGTTTGCAATGCCGTACATGGCTTACGATATCTATGCCATGTACCTGAGTCACTGGTACCGCTTCCAAGTGAAGGGCCACGAGGAGTATAAGGAGCACTCCTTCAGGACGGTGAACATGTTTCTCAGGAGAGAATGCCTGCTGGTGCTGCATCACATTGTCCTGCTGACCATCCTGCTGCCTGTAACCTTGGTAAGATTCGCAATCCCAGTGAAGAGGAATCATTGTCATCCAATAGTACCCCGGGTCAGGGGTCAATGCCTCTTTTTCAATTCCGTTTCCAATTCTGATTCCTCTTCCTTCGAAAGGAATTGGAATTTATATTTAAGAGACATGATCATCGACTAACAGCGACTTCAATGTGTTGCCACTGTGAGAAGCTCATTTTAACAGAATACTGCTCGTTGCAATTCTGATCAGTGATGTGTTGGAATTGATTTAAAGGGAATGGGAATTTAATTTAAAAACAGGAATTGACCCCAACCCTGACAGCACTGTAAACGTACAAAGAACCACTCACTTAAACGACTGCTAATTGTACTGTACACTACGCAATTCAGCAGTTTACAGAACGCTTGCATTAAGAGGGTTGGTTTTAAATATATTTGTTTTTAAAACATACTGTATTTGCAATCACTTTTGCTATTCAACAACCAAACAAAACAGCTCAGCATTATTGAATCAGAATGCATTTTTTGTACTGAGATGAAAATGTTACTCTCCTTGTGTGTTTCTATGAAGTCTCTGAGTAAACAGAAGCACATTGAGACCGGCCACTGAAAGATATCATTCTTCTAAGCTGACAGCAGCGAGGCCGCCCTGTGCAGCCAGTCACTACTCAATAAGACTTCAATCACCGCATGTCGCAGTATTATTTTATTATTTGAAATACCGATAATGACCAGTTAAAGGATGTGTTAGACTGGTCTCAACCCTAACTCTTTTTGTACACAATAAGAGAACAGACGCTGAGTTTGTCTGGTGTTTAAATGCTACGATTTAGGAAATAAACACAGAGCTGAAGAAATGCAAAGAGAATCGCCTGCCTATTTTGTTGAATAAACCCTGTGTCATGAGAATAAAGTCGCTCCGCAAGAAATGTCTGATTACATCTGGAGCTTGTCACTTCACATAGGGAACTTGCTGTGTCACACCAGTAAGTGAACACACACCCTTTTTTTTAAAGCAGATTTTATCTGTGCAGTCACATCATTTTAGCAAAGTGTTTTTCTTGTGTACAGAAATGCAACTTTTAACTACCCGTTTCTAGCTGTTTCAGCCGTTGTGGATTATGCTGTCCACTTACTTACACAGACCGCCAGCGACTGCACGCTTGCGTAGTGTGTGGATCGTGAGTCCTGGGAGGGCTCCATGTGCTCTGCTGTGATAGTCGTTTGTGTTCCATGTCTTTGTCAGTAACCCTGCCGCTGCTGTCTTTGCAGTTCTTCAGAAATGAGCTGGGGGATTTCTTTATAGGATGTCTGTTCACAGCAGAGCTTAGCACCCCCTTTGTATCTCTGGGAAAGATTTTAATTCAGGTAAGAAACTGTATACAGTAACCAGGCAAGTTTTATTCTGAATCCCTGTAATAAAGAAGTGTGCAGCACTGCCCTGGGGTTAAAGTTAGCTTTCAAAACTAAGTGCATTGTTCTGTTTAGAAACAGCCCTGACTTACTTAACAAAAGCAAATGTTTTGTAAATGTTTTTTTTCTTGGCATGATTGACTTGATACTTTGTATACATTGCATGCTTTCATTACCTCCATTGTTGAACTCTACATTGTAAAGGCTAATCCCATTCTAGTCTTAGAACCTTTACAAGGTGAAGCAATCTGATAGCGTGGGCAAGTATTTGCATTGGGCTGACAGTACTGACAGCATATTGTTTACATCAGTCATGGTAGCCATTTGTAATTCCTTAGCTAATGTAGCCACCTAGTGGGAAATCTAAAGCTTTGCAGCGCAGAAACTGTTTGTGTGCATGCTTAGATCAATACAGGTTAATCAAATTAACTGTGCACAGTTAAAACAAAGTGCCAAAAACCTACTTAATAGATTTTCAAGCATTAATGTGGTGTGATTTGCTGTGTTAGGCAAAACACCCTTTGCATGTTTTTGTAGGAAAAGGCAAGTCTACAAGATGTTGAGATTTTTCTGGAGGGACACATTTCCTCAATGATTAACCTCTCAAGTCCCTTTAGGGAAGCTGGAGGGTGAAGCTCCTGCCCATCAAAGCCACTTTCAACAGGGAGATGCAGCTTATATATAACGCACATTAAATGTCAGGGATGTCAAAAAAGCATAGTATTGGACGTTCTGTTTTATGGAACAAATCCAGTGATTCCCCCTCCCTCCCTCTCTCCCTCCCTCTCTCTCTCCTCCAGCTGGGATTGCAGGACAGTATCCTCCACAAGGTGAACGGTGTGATCGTGCTGTTCACATTCTTCCTGTGCCGGATCCTCCTTTTCCCCTACATGTACTGGGTGTACGGCCAGCACTACGGCATCCCAGTCTACCGTGTGCCCTTCCACCTGCCTCTCTCCTGCACCCTGGGCAACATCTGCGTCTTGGCTCCTCAGGTCTATTGGTTCTACATGCTGTGCAGAAAGGGCATCCGACTGTACCAGCGTGAGCGCAAGATGCGGGAAACTGCCAGCAACTAGCACCCCCCCTGCACCCCTCCCCTACCATCCCCATCCTACACACAGTAATCCAGGCACGACTGCTGCTGTTGCTACTACTGCTACTTCACGGATTACTGCCTACTTCTGATGATTTTATTTGCTTCTTGAAAATGAAGAAACTCTTCACCCGTCGCAGGAAACGAGGTGCTGCAAATGGATTCAAAGAAAAATACACACAAATGCTATAAGTAATAAAAGAACACACACGGTCGGAGTGGAGGTTTCCCCTCCCCTCAGTTCTCTAGTTCTCATGTTTCAGGGCGAACCTCTCTCCTTTATTTCTTTCTTGCAGCCCATTCTGGTCACCCCCCACCCCTCCCCTCTGTTTTTTTAAATTTATTTTTGCTCCTTCATTCTCAAAGTACGTCTGCTGAAAAATGTCCTGTCGTGTGTTTTTTTTTTTTGTTAATCTATATATATATATTTTAAACCGGCAGTCTACGTGGCTGAATTGCGAGTGGGATGCTAATGACCGCGCCCGCGTTGCTTAACTCGCTTCCTCTGTGAGTGTGGTCCCTTCCAAAGTGTCCCCCGTCTCCCCTGCACCTGATCCTCACTGCGTTTGCTTACATGCACAGACCAATCAGAATACTGCAATACATTGCTGGCATGTGGCAGAAATCCTGAATCCGGTTTACCCGTTTACGTGCACCAAGCGTATTCTGAATTGTAGGAGAAATGACATGCATAAGCTGTTCACTAGCAAAGTGAAATGAAACTGGACATTTTATTTATTTATTTTTTTCAGCTTGTTTGAGTTTTTTTTCAGTCCATCAGGAAAGGTGATGGTGGTGTCTTTTTGTTTGTTAGTTTTTTATTATTTTCCTTCTCATTTCTCAGACCTTGTAATAAAGCCAACCTCTGCTAGGATTTTCCACCAGTAGACTGAAGAGGGGTTTCGAAGGTAGATTACCATCTGGCTGATCGGAAACACAGATAGCAGCGCTGTTTAAAAATCCATATGATTGGCGTTTTTATTCCGCTAGCACTTGAACTTGTTTACAAGCACCTGGCATATTCCGAACCTAATCTGTAATAAAATAACCTGCTCAGTCTGTGTGTTTACATGCAAAGACTATTCCGACTGCGCTGTGGTCATAATTCTGCATTCCAATTCCATTCCGAGTTTAGATGCACCTGGCACAATTCTGAACGCCAAGAGGTCTGACGTGACGGTAACGGTTTCTGGAGCCAGATTTGAACAAACCCCAAGTCCACCTGGGACATGCTGGCTTAGTCCAGCATTGGTAGCACCATGTGTCTGGAATACAGTGCAGCATTTACAGCTATGCTATTCCGAACTCTAGGTATCCAGAATTCTGCATGCTGTACATTCTAAATGCAGTAGGATCATTTTGTTACAACCACCAAAGGGACACACGTGGTCTTAATTGAGATCTGGCCCTTAAGTGACTGACAGAGAGTGATCTCAACGGTGATCTGGTCACACCGAGCGAGCTTGACCTACATCACATTCCTTAATACAGAAAGAAATAAGTCTGCATGTATACATACTGACTGATCACAAATGGGGGTGAGGGAAATGCTTAGGGAGGAAAGTCGCTTGCTACGTTTATATGGAAGTATCTTCCTGGATAGGAATGTGGGTTCTACCTGAGAGGCAGAAGAAGTGTTCACGTGTTTTAAACGCAAGCCATCACCCGCTCCTGAATACTGCTGGGATTCGTGCATGGAGGCGCATGTGCTCCGTGGCTCGTGATTACATGAATATTGGATTTCGGATACCCAGTTTAGTATTTCGTGAAGAAACTGAATCCTACCTCCATGTAAACGTAGCTGCTGAGAATGTAATACAAGCGCATTAACCTGGCAGCATCTGTGTGGCTGTACAACTGCTAGGAGGATGAAACCAAACGCATCTTTATTTATATTTATAAAAAGCAAAGAAAAAAGTGGAGGTACCAGGGGACTAAGCAGGTAACCCTGGGGAAATGTTAAGTGTAATAAGAACTGGCTGCAGGTGCGATCTTACTGTAGTCTGTTCAGCATCGACTGAATGCAGAGAACTTTCTATTCACTCTCGCTGGCACAAGTCTGTGGCTCTTGTGAATATTAAACCTCATTACTTATTTTAAATAGGGGATGGAAAGCAAGGCTCCCAATGTGCATGGCAGTTTGATCCATTCCCGGTTTTGCTAGGGAGTTTAATAAGACACACCTGAGCTTGTTACCTGCCCACTGGGGCTAATCCAGCTCGTATTAAAACCCGGAATGGGTGAAACTGCTGTGAAGTGGGAGTCGTGTTTCCGTCCCTGTAAATAGTGTTTTTATTATTCAATATTCTGGTTATTAAAAGTTGATTTCATGAATGGAAAGGTCAAGCCTCCCCATGAGGGCTGCGTACGGATTGGTCCTGTTTTCTTTGCCTGCCATCGCACAATGAGTTGCTTTCATCTCTGGGACTGCAGTATGCGTTGCACTAAACTTTTATCAAACTGGGCATTGTTGGTATACCTCCACCTTGCTTGTGGCAACAATATCTCTGAACTGGCTGAATGGATTCCTTTCCTATGTGACTTGCCCCTCATAAAGGTGTGCTGAGTTTTTTTTGTGTGAGTTTATGATTTTTTTTCCTTTTATTATTAATAATGTGAAATCCTGTGACTTGCAACTGGTTGAATGGATTTTCTCCAAATGTTAGTGAAATATATTTATCCTTCGTGTGAAGTCGCGACGCCCCTCCCTATGTCTGTCTGTATATCACACATGCATTTTTAGCTTTATTTAAAAGAAAAACTGAACAAAACCAAAAAAAAAAAAAAAACTCTAAACTGTTGTAGAACTTGGTAGGTAGGTTCTGTAGCACGAGTTCTTGAGGGTGTTAGAATCTAGGCAGTGGTGACCTACTTTTGCATGTGTTATAGCCTTTAATTCTGTTGGGCAAATGAAGGTTATATGTCAACCAAATTTGATTAAAGTTTGCATGGGACATCACAACAACCTAGTCCACATCCTGTGAATGTAGGTCACTCTGACCTACCGTTAATGAAGCTGTCACATGATTAATTAAGCTATTACAGCCATTATTGTGAGCCGCGTGGCTGAATTTGAAGAAACTTTGCTTGGACATGCGTTGTGAGACGTTACCCCGTGAATGTTTAAATGTGAAGTTCATATACTGAACATTAAATACAGGCTGCTCGTTTGAGCAGTAGGATCACGCACTACCAAGCTGTGCCCACTGGGATGCATTGTTGGTGTTCACGAAACAGGAGGACGGAATTCAGCAAAAGGATTTTTAACCCTTCTTGAAAGCTGACCCACCTGCTTTTGAAATGGACATGTCCTTCCCCTGGCACACTGGTCGCCTCCAGGTGTGGGTCAGTCGACTATAGAAAGTAATCTATTGAAATGATTCCATGCCTGAACGCATTCTTGTGCTTGTGCTGTGACATTGCCCACCTCGTGGAAGATATTTGTCTGGAAGCTCTGGTGGGGACTCCCAAGTCTTTTTGCAGGTCCAGTAAAAGTGTAAGTGGGACAAGGTTAGGTTTATTCATTTTATTTATTTTTATGAAAACTTTTATTATCCAGCGTCGATACCTTTTAGATTAGTAGAAGTTTAACAAAGCGGTCGCATTTATTGTGCACTGAAAAATAGATTAGAAGTCAACTTTTTAATATATATATATATATATATATATAAGCATTGTCCTGGTTTTCATCATGGAATAAACCTAATCTTGTTCATGTTTCAGCATGCATGCTGACACAGCCCCCCCCCCCCCCCCAATAAATGGTAACATTCTATGCACCACGCTGGTCTCTTGGAATAATTTCAACTCTCAAACAGATCAGAAGAATCAAAGCTGGTACAAGAATAACTGGTAAATAACACACTTTTTGTAGCGTTGGCAATAACCACGTCTTTGGGCAATGCTAAATATTTCTTGACTGTGGAACAGGTGTGGGCTTGGTGTTGGTTGTGGCTTTACTCATAAATAGAATATCTCATTTTTTGTATTTCTAAAAGACATTTGTTTTAAACTTCAGTACTGTATACACTACTTGGCATTCTTGTTCGATCTGGGCTGTTTTTAAACTCCCCTAAACTGTGGATCACTTTGCCGATGTTGCTGAAGCAGAAACGGCACATTCCAAAGAAAACTTGAATGTCTCGACCCTCACTAACAAACAAATACCCGGTTCCATTCTAGAACTTTAGATTACTTTCTAGAGAACTGTTGTGGTGACCTTTTAACCTCCCAGCCTATAAAGTGCATTTCATTTGGAATCCTGTTCACATTTGAGAAATCCTAAAATGCTTCTTGTGATATGATATAATATTGATTATTTAACTGTAGGGTGTCAGAAAGGCCCTAATGATGCCCCCCCCCACCCCCCCCGACCCGACCCGACCCCACCCCATTTTGGTTGAATGTGGGCGGACAAAATACAGGCTTTCTTCACAGCCAGTGAGTTAAGAGTAATATATATATATATATATATATATATATATATATATATATATATATATATATATATATATATATATAATATATAATATATATATATATATATATAAATATACACACTCGCTAGTACTGGGGCATTGAAAGGGTTATATATATATGTAACAATTGTGTGTCCAGATAGTATATGAACGCTGGACAGTAAACCGAAGTCATATGCCGTGCCTTTTGAACATATTTTTAATATCCACTATATATAGAGAGAATAATAGATGTCAGTCAGTGTGCTGCAAGGCTGTGATTTTATCAAGGGAATCTGATGAAGACACGAGTCATTATTCACATAACTCTTAAGGAGTGTTTTAAAGGAATGTTTGTTATGGACTTTTCTTTTTTTACTCTTTCACGTTTGAATTATTTTTGTCAAGCTGAAAAATGCGAAATGAAGTTCTGTAATTCAAAAGGAACTCCTTTATTGAGTATACAGTACCCCTCCTCTAAACCCGGATGTACACTGGGAGTTTGTAAAAGCTGTATTCTGTTAGTTGCAGGTTTGGGGTTGAATGAATAGTGTGCAGAGAAGGAGTCTTCGCTTCTCCCGTTTTCTTTCGTTCTGAAATCCCAGGAGGGTATTATTTGTTTGTTTAGTATTGGTAACAGGGTGCTTCATCAGGTTCGTGTGATCGAATCGCAGCCTTGAACACTTCTTGCCACTTGTTATTTTTTGATAATATATATAATATATTGTTTCTCCTATAATCTGTGTGTTTAGTTGTTGTTGTTGTGTGCCCAGATGAAGAGACTGGCTGTTCTGTTATCTGAGAGTTATTAATGTAACTAACTTAATAATAATAATAACAATAATAATATTTTTTTTGCATTGGCAATTTGTGAATCCAGGCACCACAAAAGAAAAATAAAGTGATTTGATTACGCCTTTTGATCTGGTGTTTTCTCTGTTGTCTTGTATTTTGTAATAAATAGTTGTTGGCAATCTGAAAACCAAAATCAAAACAATTGCGGCGCCTACAGCACCTGCAATTGTAACTTAATGGTGTTATTGGTTAAAACGGATGTATGGAGAATTACATTTTAAACCCATCTAGCAAAACTATGTGCTGCAGCATAGTGTATGTCAATGAAAAGCACAAAATCAGTGTGTATAGTGTGCAACACAACACGGTCTGCAGTTTACATCACATTTTATTTACGTGAATGCAAAGAAAAATACAAAAGGCATTTGATCATTGAAACTGCTGGTTTCACAGACCCCGATCAGCACTAACCTTGGGCTACCTTACCAATGCTAACATTAGGTAGTCCCAAGACTAGTGCTGAGGGGGGGTCTGTAAAAACCAGCCGAAAGAGTAGTCATTCAGGGGCTGGCTTCACAGCGCTATCCCTGGGATTGTTGTAAATCAGGCAGATCAAGTTCATAATCGGGTTATTTTTTGCAGCACAGTCGAGCGCTGCTCCTCGTTGGGCAGATTCTCTGCGATGGACTGCAGAAAGTGCTTGGCGTTCGCTCTGCCGAGAGAGCTCGAGGACGCGCCGTGATCCTTCTGGACAGCTTCGTACTGTGAAAGCGTTTCCAGAGACGCCAGGTAGAGGGGCTCGCCAGTGTCGGCTGGCATCATTACCAGCACGTGAAGGAGGTGGCAGAACAACTGCATCAGCACGAACACGACCTCCTGGCTCGTATCTGCATCTGGGGCTTCGCTCGCCGTTTCTTTTGGGGATCTGTCCTCTCTGTCTTTAGAGGAACGTGACGGGGGCAGTTTCCCTTTCAGAGAGTCCAAGATATCCCTCATAGAGCCGGCGTAGAGTCTCGCAACATGCACCCAGCCTTCATGAGGCAGCCAGTGTGAGCAACTGGTGCTGCAGAGGAGCTGGAATGCCCTCAGCAGCAGCATGGAGAGCTGGAGGTCGCAGGTGAAAGGTCGGAGGTTGAGCAAGGGCATGAAATCGATGTACTCCAGAGTGTAGGGGACGTAAAGGCAGCCCCCTCGGAGAAGCCTCTCGGTCACGTGGGCAAGCCGTTTCCATTCTGTGGTGGTGCACCACGGCAGCAGCTGAATCAGGGCCACCAGGAAGCCTTTACTGAACATGTTGACCTCCTCTGCACTCTTCACGTTGACCACCAGGCTGTCCAGCATGTGGTCCCTCATGGAGCTGGACAAACAGCAGCACTCCATCCAAGCCAGGAGCCCGGTTCCCGGACCGTATTCCGAGAGACTGAGCCCAGTCCAGTCGTGCTCTGAGAGATCACAGACCGGCAGCATGGGCAGAGGAACCTCGTTTTTGAAATGGTCCCCCCACACCCTCTTCAGCCGGATGCGTACGGTCCAGTCCAGAGTCCCCGCTTTGTTGTAGAGCCAGAAGAGTGACCTGGACCAAACGCTGGGAGAAGCTGTCACTACGCGGCCAACCACGTCGCACACCGCGGAAAGGGTGTCGCTCAAGAGGTCTTTTACTTCCAAGGGGACCCTGATGGTGTTATCCGCTGGGTCTTGCCAGCACCTGGGACAGTTATCTAACAGCTGGCATAGGGAGTGAATCAGAGGGAAAGGGGAGCATGTCATTATCCAGTGTTCAGAGTCTTCCTCTCCTCCCTGGGGCTTCTGTGCTAGAGCCCTGTGAAGAATCTGCAGACACAGCCCAACGCTGGATGTGCTGTCCGTCAGATGGGGCAGCACAAATGCTTTGGTGACCTCTGCTGGTTGCAGAAGGCGGGTTTGTATCTCGTCACAAAGCGGTTGGCAAGGCTCCATCAGGGAGTCGAGGAAATCCAAGAACTGATCCTCCTCTTTGGATGAGGAAAGCTTTCCCCACGCAGCTTCCTTCAGACAATCCGCCAGCAAGCTGGTCTCGGAGCTGGAGGCCCCAGTGGAACTCAACCCGGGTAGGCTCTTCAGGATCTGTGCCAGTAGCTTGTGAGCTCCAAGGTTCACTACAGCGAGGTGACACGCCCTTTGCAACACTGCTTCTGGGTTCTGCAAAGTGACTCGAGCAATACTGGCCACTGCATTGTGGAGACTGTGCTGGGCTTCGCTTTGAATGATGCAGTTGAAAGCCAAGTTCAGCTCTTTCCCGAAGCCGTCGGTCACGGTTCTGGGCAAGGTGGCGCACAAGCCTTTGCTGCCGCAGGAGGACAGTATCCCTGCAAGTACTGTGTTTTTGTGGGGTAGTGAAAGCTCAGAAAAAGCATCCACAAGGATTTCTTTCAGCTTCTTCATCTTCGGCAGTCCTTCCGGCCCGACGTCGGAGAAACAAACAGTCCGAAGCGTCGCGGCCAACTTCAAAACGAGATCCGGGTTCCTAAAGGCATCGGCATTCTTCTCCAGGCAGTCCATCCAATCGTCTCCGGAAAAGACCCAGCTGACGTTCGAAGCAAACACATAACACGCTTCCTGATGCCTTTCCAGTCTATGATCAATAATTGCCATTGCAACAGGTGCAAGCACAGGGCCTCCTGCAGAATTAGTTTCCAGTGACGGAAGAGAGATCTCTTCCAGCAGAGCCCTCAGAGACTGGTTCAGCTCGCACGCGATTTGCTGATCACATTCGCTCAGGCTGTCCCAGAGTGGCAGAGCTTCCAAAGCTTTCCTCACGTGTGGGAGGCAGTTTTTCAGCCTGGAAACCGCGTAGCCGTTCCATCCCTCAGCTGAGAGTTTGGACTCGCTGCGCTCTTTGTTTCCCCAAGCCTGGATAAGCTCTCTTAGCACCTTCAAACTCTGGATCAGAGTTACACTGGGTTTGAATCTGGAAGGCTTGTGGGCAGCTGCCACTTCTCTTTCAGCCTCTCTGACGTTCTCTGCAAGGCTAATCTTCCTCCTTACCTCACGCTGGTCAAGCGTTTCTTCACAGTAGCAATCTCGTATTTCCACCACTCTCAAAACTTTCTGCAGGTAAACCTCAATAGGCAGCTCGGCATATCTGTCCAGCAGGAACACTGTATACAGGGTGTCTAAAGCATTGGCCAGCGCATAGCACTGGAGCTGAAGTGAATGAACATGGTCTTTCATTTTGTTTATTCCATCTAAAAATAGAGAAACCACACAAGATGGATGAGGAGAGTCAGGGTCGGGCTTGAATCTCTTGGATGGCTGGGCAGACACCTCCTCAGAAGACTTGCAGATGTATCTGGCAGCCTGGGCAGCAAATGCTTTAACCACTGGATCCTGCTCCCCTCCTTCCTTGTGTTTCAGCAGCTCCCACCACACGTCCAGGAAGAATCTTGCATCTTCTGTGGCGGTGTCCCCGAGAACGTGGTCCGCTAGCTTTGAGAGTTCCGTGAGGAATGCTTCCTCGGGCAACGCAGATAGGAATTCAGCGAATAACTTTGAGGCCCCCATAGACTTCACCAGCTCGAACAAAACGGTGTAGTTGATGTTCGGCAGAATATTTTCCACTGAGAAAAACAGATCTTCTTTCCACCTTCTGTCAACATCCTGGTTGAATCCAGTCTCGTCCAGCTCTGGGTGAAGAAGTTTGGCCCACAGTATGGCTAGGATCTTCTTTTCCCATTGAAGGCCAGCCAGGATGTCTTGACTCGCTCCATTCCTGGGAGATCCAATCTCCTCTACGGCTCGGACAATGGGCTGACCAATAGTTTCCCAGTCTGACTTACTCAGGGAAGACAGCTCCTTGGGACGGTACTGCTTCTCTGCCAGTAAAAAGCCTCCATGGAGAACAGCTATTTTCTCACAGCTAATCCAAGGACCTAAAAAAAAAAATAACAACATTGAGAATAGATAAGAATGTTTTCAGTGATTTTTTTTATTTTTAATGTCGTGGCCAACTGGTAATTCTGAAATTACTACTAATATTTTAATGAACACTACTTTCCATGGTACATGAATGTGTTATATTGTACTTTCACCAAATAAGCAGATACATACCATAACTTTAACGAAGAAATACAGATTACAGTATGTTTTGGATTGTGTTTGTTACAGAATATGATAAAGGTAATCAATTAGAGGCGCTTAGGATGCAATTTACACAACAATGTTTAACCCCATGACATAAATTGAAGATTAAAACAAGCATTTCACATAATATATTGTCCTATGTCTTCATTGGTTTTATTATGCCTTTTATTCAAAAGGTAAGGTCTGGGTTTTACAGTCTTGGAATGGTTAAACTTCTGAGTTTAATTTAACATATTAGGGTCAGTCAAAAGCTGTGACTGAACTGTTTAAACCTACCAAGATCCATCGTAGCCACTTGCTTGTAACCCAGGCTGCCCGAATCTAAGCTTGAGGTCATCAGTCAGTCATTCCAGAACGCCAGTCTTGAGACACACAAGTGGGGATAAAAAGAGAATATTAACGTTGCTACACCCACTCTGATCCACAACAGACACGACCTGACGCACAAAGAACTGCGCGCAAGGAAGCAGGTACAAGGTTTGTGTTTGTGGTGGCTTCTTGGGGGGTGAAAACAGGTAATCAGATATTTTAATTGCAGGAGACACACCGGCAGACGTTGATTTACAGTTGCTGTCCGTCGCACAGTCGAAAGCTAAGCCAAGGGCAACGCGTTTGCAAAACGCGGTTCCCTTAGGAAGTCCTAAAATGTTTTGTTTTAAATTCAAAACACCCATTATCTTGTGAAGGTGGTGTTCAGTTCACTGCGCTTATCATCACACGTAAAAACAATGCGGGAACCTCGACTTCGGGACTATAGGTAAGCGAGGGATGTGCTGATTGTATAAAGTGTAGTCTCTCCACACACACACGTATAAAACAATATAGCATATGAAAATTATATATGTGTGTTATAAAATTTAAAAAAAAACATACAAGACATTACTCGGGCTACGCTGCTGTTAATTATTTACTTTCAATAGTTCTGCGAGGAGTAAACCAGACACATTTAACACAGCAATAGAAAACAAGTATGGTTATAATTGTATTTATTTTAAACACATTTTGACGCCCGCATTGACAGAATAGCAAAACATCTCAAAAGAGGTCAACCGAAACAATAATGAAAAAAAAAAAAGTTTTAGGTATAGTATTTTTAAAGATGCATGTTTAAAAAAAACATCCGCTGGGCGTAGTAAAATAACCGATTTGCTGGTGTTTAACACAGACACCCCATCAAGATTCGCGTCCACATGTTATCTCATTTCTTAATTCCCTCACCTCTTTACACACGCTGTTTCCAAGACGCTCTTCCTCACTCTGTTCCTAAGTCACGGCCACTGTGTCTAAAGAGGAGCATCCTTTAACTGCAAGCGTTTGTCCACAGCGCCCCCTGCAGCTTGGGTGTATGTTTAAATACTGTATACAAAACAGTGGTGGCTTCTGTAAACAGCATCGTATTTTGCTTAACATACACACAAACCTTTATTAAATAATAATAATAATAATAATAATAATAATAATAATAATAATAATAAATAAACAATTAAACAAGGCTTCATTTGTTTTAAAATAATGGGGCTCTTAAAGAAGGTTTACATACGACATTTAAACCCTTGGAGAGAAAAAAGTTTGCACACAAACTGGTAAGCCAACACAGCCTGGGCTAGGATGAAACGGAGTGCACAGAGGGCTAAACTGCTGCATTGAAGATTACAGAAAGCAATCACAAAGTAATGCTATTTATTGTAGTGCAGAAGGACCTACAGCACTTTTCAAATATAATGAAGTGATTAAAATAAATTAAGAAATAAACTCCACGGCTAAGGCGTTAGACCCCATGCCCAGTTTGTACTACAGCTAGCTGCTGGCGGTTTGCATTTGGCCATACATCTTTGGAAATCCCCGGGTCAGGAATTCAAACTGGTACTGGAGATAAATGAAAGTGAAAGTGCGCTGCGTTTGTTTCTTCAGCTGAATGGAGGCTGCCGAAACAACCGCCAGTAAACCGAAGAGAACATCCAAACTCTAAACATGTTCTGTAATGTAGCTGTTATATGCTTTTGGTTACTAAATGCAGGTAAGATGTTTATTTCTCTCGGTAAAAGGCTGCAGCGGCGGTGTTGCTATTGCGTAAGGCGCAGAGCTCTCTGTCAGTTGAACGTGTGTAGTTAATTGGGTAGAGACTCTGCTTCTTTAGTTATACATGTGTCGTTATTTTTTTAAAATTATTTTTTAAAATGCATTTACTAATGTAAAAGCGGCCGTGCACATTTTATTTCGACTGAAATAATGTTACTTTGAGTTTAATACAGCTACCTCCATTGCTATTAGTGTCGAACCAGGAAGTGTGCTTGAATTATCAGATCTCGTTCGGTATTTATTTAAGATTTTCTCAGTGTAAAACTATATACTGACTGCCTTTTTTTACACCAATGAAAAGACAGCTAGGTTACACTGGAGTAAAAATGATATCGGCATGTAACTATTCACTGTTTCTTGCAGTTATACAGAGCAGAACTGAAGGCTAACCGACTACACTCAATTTAGTGAATTTTACTGGGGTTCAACTTCCAACTGCAGTCGTTTTTATTGGGCGATGTCAAGTGGAATATTTAGTACATACTTGTGTGTCTCATTAGCTAGCATGGATAACAAATGTGAACAGCTAGCACCAAAAAAATATCCTGGTTGTAAATGACGAAATAACACACACACACACACACACACACACACATATGTTAAGCCTGCTTAAAACCACTGCTTAAAATAGCCCACATAAGTGGTTTTGAAGTGGGTTTTATATACACAGCGATGTTATGTGATTTAACATGGGGCGTGTATAGACCTGTCTATACACACTGTAGAGCGGTCTTCAGTGCAGGTTTGACTGCATTAGATTCATATTGTTGTTGTTTCAGGCAGCTTCTCTGCCTGCTTTACCCTGAAGCAGTCTGGGAGGATGATGTGCTCCTTTGTGGAGGAGCAGTCCCATCTGGGGGAGATTCAGTACCTCCAGAGGAATGCCCTGCTGCTGCTGAACAGCCCCGACACGGAGGAGGAGAGGGCAGCCAGGGCCAGAGAATTCCAGCACAGCGGGGTCATCACATTCCTGGTGAAAGGTCTGGACACTGTTACTAACCTGCAATGATCCGCTCAATACTGACCCGTTATTAAACATCAAAATCAGCATGCAATATGAAAAAGGCAGACTTCAGTCTAACAAATAAACTCTAGACAAGCCTTTTAATTATTATTATTATTATTATTATTATTATTATTATTATTATTATTATTATTATTATTAATTAGTCATTTAGCAGACGCTTTTATCCAAAGCAACTTAGAGACTAGGGGGTGAACTATGCATCACAACTGCTGCTGCAGAGTCGAAGGACGGAACACAAGGAGGTTAAGTGACTTGCTCAGGGTCACACACAGTGAGTCAGTGGCTGGGATTGAACTGGGAACCTCCTGGTAACAAACAAGCCCTTTTCTCTAACCACTGGACCCACCAAGCCTCCTTCTGCCCAAACCTGTGTTTACATCGTTCTTGAACAATCCCTTGTTTTTTTGCAAACCGCTTGGACAGATCCGTCGCTGCATGTGGCCCGCCATGCTGATGAGGACACGGACAAGCTGCAGTGTGAGATGAAGAGGTACAGCACAGCGGGGATCCATGTGCCCTGGCCTGGGGCAGGAGGAGTCGGGTCAGATACCCCAGACAACTGGTTCACCTGCACCATCAAACACAGAGAAAACCAGTTCAGTGTGACAGCCTTCCTCCGGCAGCCTCCCTCCCCGGAGAGCGAGCTGCGTATCGGAGACACGGACACCCTGCGTGTGTCGGGTAGGCTGCATCTCCACGGCTCCAGTTATCTGTTCATTCATTTCAAATCATGTGCAAGGAAATGACATCGATACAGCTTGCCATTTGAAAGTGCGTCTATTCCAGTCGTTCTCAAACCCGGTCCTGGGGACCCCCTGTGTCTGCTGGTTTCCATTCCAACTGAGATCTCAATTACTTAACTAAACCCTTAATTGAACTAACAATTAATTAATTAGGCTGCCTTAATTGTTTTAAGCTCTTAAACAGTTGGGGATTTCAAGTTAACTGTAAAATCGTGTAAGTAACTTGAAATCTGCAATTAGAAAGGTCTGATTAAGCAAATGATTGGTTCAATTAAGGGTTTGAAGCGAGGGTTTTAAATCGATCCAACGCTTCACTGGAAGCCAGTGTACTGTAGTGACTTTTAAGACTTGTGGTTTGATCTGAACAGCAGCAGTTGTAAATGTGAGCAGCGTAGGTCCCTGAGCTGGGGCCCTGCGTTGCATTCCAAGGTTATGGGAATGTAAAGCCATGCAGAGTGAGAGCTATTCCACTCCAGGTTTAACAGGTGACAGGAGATCATGAACTACTTCAGGGTCTGGATTGGGCTTTAATTCAGTTAAACAATTTAGAACAGGGTTGGAACAAAGACCAGGAGTGGTGTCGGTTAGGCGACCTGGAACACAGGCAAGAACAGTACTTTTGGGCAGTAACGCAATGGTTGTAGCATTTAAGTTACAGAGGAAACAGATGTTGTTATTTCTCTAGCTAACCCTTCATGCTGTGTTGATGTGTCCGCTGTTTCCCGCTAGCCGTGTTCGTGGTGCACTCCGGTCCTACCGTGGTGGAGACGGCCCTGCGGCGAGACGTGCGGCTGGACTGCGGTTTCTCCGTGGACCACGCCAGACCCGACGTGACGGTGGAGTGGCGGTTGCAGCTGCGCGGGGACCGGAGGAAGCTGTTCTCGTACGCGTCCCGCAGTGGGCAGGCGGAGCGGCTGGAGGGGGAGGTGTCGGTGGCAGAGATCCCCCGCGGGAACGCCTCGCTGCGGCTCGCCGGCGTCACGCTGAAGAGCGAGGGCACCTACGTCTGCTCTGTGTACGTGCCCCCGCTGTACAGCAGCCAGGACATCCAGCTCGACATCGTGGGTACGGGAACGACTCGCTGCTCAGTCCAGCACGCTCTTCCTCTGCGGCGTTGTCTGGGCCTCTCCTCAATAGCAGACACTTTATCCAAATATAAAGGACAGCGTTGCTGTATGACCATGAAAGCAGACGAGCCCGGCTCTTTTGCATTGTGGTTAAGGCGCGCCGGTTCGCACCCAGCCTGCTGCTGGCAGTGTGGGGAGGGTATTGGAAGTTTCTTTAGTGGCAGTCAGATTTGATATCGCTGAGATTAAAATGCTTTTTATTTAACCAGGATTGAACCCTGGAGAGATGCATCTCATTTACAAGGGGGTCCTGACACAAGGCAAAGACAAATCATTCAAACAGGACAAAAAAATTTACTTCCTGTGATACAGGTCGTAGTCAGTATATTCAGGAGTGATTTTAAAAAAGTATTGTGAAGAGGCTGAAGGCATTGAATTCCAAAGGTGTCTGATACAGAAAGACACATATCGGATCTCAACTGAGGGATTTTAAAAGTAGGCACACCGTTTGATCTTAGCGTATAGGTAGCGTTACATGTCTCTGATGGAGAAAAGGTGCTCATGTGTCTGTGTGTGTGTGTCTGCAGAGAGCCCCAGGGTCTCCGTTAGCCCCTCCTCGTCCCTGACTCTGCGGGAGGGGGCGGAGGAGAAGCTGGTGTGTGACATCGATGGCTACTACCCACTGGACGTGCAGGTGGAATGGCTGCGGGAGGTCCCGGGGGAGCGCAGGCTGCCACACGTGGTCAAGCACATCCTGTTCACCAGCCACCGCCACAACATGGACGGCACCTACGGGATCTCTGCCTTCTTCCTGCTGCGCGCCTCGCTGCAGGACCACGGAGTCGACTACACCTGCCGCGTCTCCCACAAGTCCCTGCGGGTCTCAATCCGTAAGAGCGTGCGCCTGGCCGTGGAGGGTAAGCAAGCGTCTCTATTACAGCCTGAGCCATTGCTTCCTGTGCTTGTACTATTTACTGTGCTATGCCATGCTTTCCCTGTGCTTTGTTACACTTTGCTATGCTTTAGTTAGTGAAGGGCACTTTATACAGTATAGTTCTTAACAATAGCCTTAACGGTGAATAAGCCCACCTCATGAACACTGTTATAGCACTGAGAATGCTTTCTGTTATCAGCCCGTTTCTGTGTTTTATGTGCAGACACACGCTGTGTTCCTGGTTACTCCTCTTGTGTACAGGTGGTGGGGTACAGATCCAGCGCGGGAGGCTTATTATCGTGTTAAATTAAACTGTGTGTTTTCTTGCAGCTGCTCCACAGATTGGAACGATCCTACTTGGATGTGTGTTCTTCGTTCTGTTAATAATGTTGGCTGTTCTGTTGAAGTACCTTCACAAAGGTAATTCTGTTTTCCCGCTAGATCACATTATAATAGCCAGATGAGATTTCTTTTTTCTAGTAGTCATTGTGTATAAACGCTCCCTCAAGCCCTTAGCACAGTGCCTGCAGCATTTCCACGATTAGACAGTAAAGCGACCGAGTGCCTGACTGCCTGTTCAGACTCTTAACAAGCTATGATCATCGTCATAAAAAGTGATTCAGGATTTATTAATGAATGAATCTCACTCATTGTCTCTTTTTCTGTCTTTTTTTTTTAGCAAGAGAAACGAGCAACAAGGTGAGAAACGTAGACAGCATTGAACTAAGCCAGCAAAACCAAAAAGACATTTAGCTCAATTGTTTGCCAGCAATATTAGTTTGTAGCACGGGCTGCAATTAACCCTTTCAGTGGTGGATTATTTTCGCAGAGCTGAAGAATAAGCTCCTTTATTGAGTACACATGAGACATATTTGATCCTTGCAAATATTCTGAAAGTCTGTGTGATCCAGAAATGTTTGAACGCTCCAGTGCTCTTGGATTGTAAAATGCTGTTTTTCTGTTTTCTTTTTTGCAGAAGAAACCGTACTAAACAGAGAGCATGAAGGCAAGTTTGCACCTCGTAGTGCTTCCCTGTCTCCCTTTTTATTGAAATATATTATAAATTCACAAGCAATCAAAAAAGCTAAAAGATAAAAATGCCGAGAGAGAGAGAGAGAGAGAGAGAGAGAGAGAGAGAGAGAGAGAGAGAGAGAGAGAGAGAGAGAGAGAGAGAGAGAGAGAGAGAGAGAGAGAGAGAGAGAGAGAGAGAGAGAGAGAGAGAGAGAGAGAGAGAGAGAGAGAGAGAGAGAGAGAGAGAGATGCTTGGGTTGGTGTGGATCGCTGTTCTCCTCCACAGAGAAAAGCAGCAATCAGCAGCTGTTTCTTCACTTGTTTCACGTGGAATGGTAAATCAGCCCGAGCGACCCTCACCTGTGGAAAGCGTTTCTGAATATTCGGTTTGTGCATCGCTACTCTATAACGCTTCTGCACAGATATAATCTCAGTGCATTTTATTCCTGTTTGTTTTCCAGAGTGTAGCCGCAGTGCTTGGATTCGCCTCCTTCCTTCTTTCCTGAGCTCCAAGGCAGAGGGGTGGATCCGCTCCCTGTGCTACAGAACTGCCACACACTGCTCTGCGGAGATGTGCTTCAGGTGAAAGGATGCCATTGAATTAACAGCACCTTGTTTGCTGGGAATGTAGATTTGCTTGTTATGAAACTGGCTGTAAATCTTTGCATTTGATTGTACAGCATTTGAGCTAGAATAGCATATTTTGTCCGAGGAAGTAAAATTTAAAGCACTATTTTTAAGTTGGTTTAAATACTTTACAAAGTGTTTGATTTTAAATGGGTGACCTTGATAAATAATAAAAAAAATATTTAAATTTTAACGTGGATTCCTTATTCAGTCCGGTTCTTTGATCCTTTCATAACTCCGTGTCTGTGTTTGTCTGTTCATAAGTAGAGACACACAGCAGTTACTTTGTCTCCAGATATTTCTGTAAATTATCTGGGCTATTATGTTGGTGAATTCTAGTGCATGGTCTTTTTTTGTGCAGTTATACTTTATTACCACAAGATGGCAGTATTTATTTATTTATTTTCAACAATAATGAAATAAGGATTGCTTTTACTGCCCTGGCTGAACACTGGTAAACTTTCTGATTATTATTTTTAAACGTTTGAGTCGGTGCTGCTTCTTTTTTTCCTACCCAGCGTGACTTTAACTCATCTGTCAATGTGAACTCAGAGTCCCTTACCTCACACACCATACCAAATAACACACACATTTGACACAAAATACAACATTTTTATTATTTTATAGCAAATTCTGCATGGACACATTACATAAAACCAGCTATACATAGACGTAATCCTCTCATTTAAATCTTTTAAAATCTATTTATTTATTTATTAATTATATACTTATCTCTTTTTATACACGATGAACAACAAAAGGCAATGTGCTGAAATCGCAATAAATTAAATCTAGTATTTACATCATTTCTGCTGTGGATCGCTTCGGAAACCACAGACCAGGAGCCCTGTTTCAGAGGCTCTCTCTTAAACCCCTCGAATTGTCTATTATTACTGAAACCTGCTGTGTCTGTGTGTCCGGTGTGCGCTGTGATAACATACCAGTACAGTATTTATTACACTACATCACGGTGAGCCTAATCTTTATCAATACCAAGTCTTACATCTAGGTGTACATGCCAGTGTTTCAAAAGTAAGTCACAAGCCTTGCGTTCACTTTAGGACCACTTTTAACTCCTCACCCAATCATCGTGATGTGAAGGGGGCTTCAGTATGGCTAGCAAGTACACCAGCTGTTCAAGAGAAACAGGGAGTTCACATTCATGGAGGTAAAGCTCACTTCAGCGATGTGTGCTTATGAGCAATAATTTGAAGTGTTAGTGGCAGTCAGAAATGACCGGCGCAGTGATAGCGACTTCAGATATCTTTAATATTATTATATAGTTGTATCTTCTTAAAGGCCTCTTATTAATTTAGGAGTATTTGTGGAGATGTATTTTCTTGCATAAGTAATGCAATTAGATCACTGGAAATCAATGGGGCTTTATGAACAAAAAACAGTCCAGTGTTTCTCTTCTACACTTTCAATACAACCCTTTTAATGATGGTGCTGCTGTATGAAAGATTCCTGCTGTTTTACGCTGTGTGAGCACGGTTACTAAAAGCAGCTATATAAGGACAGCAGCACTAGAAATGAAACGGACCTCTAAAGGCAAGCCTCTATATAGAGTTCATTGTATGCTTTAGGTGGCAGTGCGTCTGTCGCCTAAGTGTGTGCTCTATACAGCAATACAGTGTGATATTTAACGGAGGTATTCTTAATGCTATACAACCCCTTTGCATTTAATGCAGCCCCCCCAAAGGAAAGTGGTCTCTTGAATGCAGCATTGCACATACACAGCGCAGTGCCCTAGTGTGACATCTGCACCCCAATTCTAATGAGAGTGAGGACAGCACAGTTAAAACCAGAACAAACGCTCTCTGGGGCTGCGTTATCAGGAGGTGCTGATAATCTGGTATGTGACGGCTGCAGATTTTCTTCTAGCATACTTTCCCCTGCTGTTTATTGTATGATGTGGATGCACAATGCAGGGCTGCATACGTCTGAGGGTGCCTGGTAAACCTGCAGTACATGGCTGGATAGGAGTGCTGCTCTGTGGTGTTGTCTCAAGTAGGATCCTGTGTCTTGAGGTGCTTTTGTTGTGAATGTGTCCCAGGCTCTTTAGAAGACCAGGCTCCAGGTCAAACGCTTGTATCTGTCTCTGCTTTACAGTGGTAGAATACCACCTTGCAGGTTAGAGCAGGGGTTGGGGCTGGCAGTAATACATCACTCAAACAGCAAAGTCAGGTTGCACTTGCATCTTCTGCAATCAAATCCATACCACTCCTTTCTTGGTTAATCTAAGAGGGAGGGGACAGTAAAGCAGATTTTACCAAAAAGAACGTGTAACATTTCTTTTTAAAAGAAATATATTTTATTTGACACAGATAACCTTATATGACCTGCAGAAAAGTAACAATGCAAACACTTAAGAGGCTGCATTTCTACTGTATGTCCACAAGGGGGTGCACTTACCCTTCAAACTTGCTTGAAATTAGGCATTTTATAAATACACCCTCCACAGCTGATCAACTCAAACATCGCTACTGATTTGAAGGAATAGTAAATCACAAACCTGGGTCCCCTCTGAATTCCCTCCTCCCAGCCTCTGCTAGTGTCCCTACAGAAACACACACAGGCAGCTGTGTCAGTGACACACAGATAGATACAGTATCTATCTACAGATACAGTAGAGGCAGCAGTGTGGAGTAGTGGTTAGGGCTCTGGACTCTTGACCGGAGGGTCGTGGGTTCAATCCCCGGTGGGGACACTGCTGCTGTACCCTTGAGCAAGGTACTTTACCTAAATTGCTCCAGTAAAAACCCAACTGTATAAATGGGGAATTGTATGTAAAAATAATGTGATATCTTGTAACAACTGTAAGTCGCCCTGGATAAGGGCGTCTGCTAAGAAATAAATAATAATAATAATAATAATAATACAGTAACCCATAGCAGAGTTTACAGGCACAACCATAACTAACTTTAATATATATATTAAAAAAGCTGTCATCACGATACCAACATCCAGTGATGCTGACAACACGCCTTAAAGGGTTAATGTGTCTGAACTGTTTTGAAGGACAGACAGACAGAGAGACAGGCTCTGTTCCACAGTAAGACTGGAAGTCTCTGTTTACATGAGCGTGCTATCCAGGTCATGCACTGTACTGACTGCCGGGAGCTGTCACTGTGATCGTGAGCTGTGCTATACTTACTGTACTGGAGTGGCTCAGTTTATCGAACCTGAATTTCAAGTTGGATCTTGGAGACGTCTTGCTCTTCACGTCTGTAAACAGAGAGAATGGATACACAGATGAGGAATCGGTCAGATCAGACGAGTCAAACGATCAAAAAATATATTATATTAGTGAATTCCCGGTTTGCACACCATTTCCCAGCTTCGTTCCGGTTCCCCGTGTCCCGGGACGTACCTGTGGGGCTGCGGCACATGATGACGGGAGGGGCGGAGCTCTGGGAATCGCAGCTCAGCGACGGGCTGTACAGAAACGCATCGCCACGGAACGGGGAGGCTGTGGAGGGCTGGCTGCTCTGTAGGAGAGAGGACGGCTCGGTCAGGCTGTCCCAGCGAGAAACGTTTAAGCAAGCCGACTAGACCCAATGTTTTCTGAAGGAAAAGCTACAAAACCAGGACCCATCCCTCCTATCTCTGGCTCCCCTTAGCTGCTCAGCAGGGTGGGTGATGCACCCCCGGACTCACCGCACTCTCGTTCTCCTCCAGGGCCTCGCTCTCCCCGGCCATGCTGCTGCTGCTAGTGCTGGAGGAGGAGCGGGAGATGTTGGAGCGACTGCTGTCCTTCAGCTTGATGTAGGACCTGCGGACAAGCACAGCGCTGCAGTCAGACACACGTCCAGCACAGATGGGACTAGCACCCAACCGCAGTACAAAGTTACTGATTTGAAACATCTTGGGTGAAGGCAGGTTCTGGATTGCTGTTTCCGGTCGTTGGAATTCTCCTTGAAGAATGTTCGGAACCCGTCTCTCACATTCTGGAACTTCTCGCTCGGTGTTTTGTGGCGGACTCACCTCTCTTTATTGGTGCAGATTTCAGGAGAGCTGGGATTGGAGGAGGTCTCTGACTTCACATCCTGTGACACGTGGCCGCTGTCTGGGGTCTTCTGAGCACTCGAGAGGCTGTCACTGAGCAGGGAGGGAGAAGAGAGAGAGAGAGTGTTAGACACCAGACACCCAAGTGTATTGCAGATTGCCAGGGCATGGGACATCTTCAAGGTGATCCTGCATATGTTCTTCAGGGCACACTAGTGTGCTGTGGAGCTGTGGTACGCCTCCCCTCTCCCCTCTCACCATCGAGTCCGGCTGTCTCCCTGGCTCTCAGTGCTGGCATGCAAGCGGGGGAACAGCCCAGATCGCCTCTTCCCTGGACTCTTCAGAGGGCTCTTTGCAGACAGCACCGGAGGCTGGAAGGCACCCAGGAAACACACGGTGAGCATTCAAACTGGGCACCGCACCCCCTCGCTCCCTCCCTCCCACACCCTGCCCCTCGCACACTCACCGAGAAGGTGCTCTTGGTGCACTCGCTGCTGTTCTGGGAGATCACCCCACTCAGGCTGCCCGGCACCCCCCCGCTGTGGTGCTTCTTGTGGGTGCCCACCATCGTCTCCATGGAGTGGCTGCGCACGCGGATCGCCCTCTGAGAGAGAGAGAGAGACACACGCTGTGGCTTATAAATAAATAGATTCATGTAGTAAAGAAAAAAAATAACAGGTTAGGTTTTTCAAATCAGGAAATCATGTGTGGATGCCTGATAAACAACATCATTTTCTATTTTCCCCTCTTCATGTTCCACTGGTATCTCACATGCAGTAAGGGCACACAGCCAGCAGAGGGTAGTCACTGTACACAAGGAGCTGAAAGGGGTTCTGGGAAGACATGATACACACATAGCAGTTGTGTTGAGCACACGGTTCAGAGTGATCCCTCACAACTTGAGTGAATTAGACACGGAAGTCATCTGGAGTTATCGTGAAAACAAAATAACCGACCAGAGAACAAAGCGTGTTGGTGAACATGTGTGGATTTTTATTGTTGCATGAGCTGTACTACAGGATCTGCAAAACAAAATAAAAACAGACTGCCAGCACACAGGCCAGCCCTGCTCTCCGCTGCAAACGAGACTCCTTCAAGACTTCTAGGAGTTTAGCGGCCGCAGTCTTCAGACCCTGCAAATCAAACAGCCTGGGTCACGCCAGAGCGAACAGCAAACTGCCTCCCAACACATCACGCTCAATGACCAACATGAGAATACACTGGCCCCCAGCGTGCACACTGCCAGCCTGAGAAGAGAGCTGTGTTCCTGGGTGAAAGAACCTACACCAATGCCTAGAAGTTAAAATCGCAGCAGCGTGACTGAAGACCATTGCACACCAGATACCTTCTCGTTGTTTATCATCTGTCAGTGTATACAGTGCTTGCCGATTGCCCACATTTTTGACTCGAAATGATTTCAGTTCCAAAATCAACGGATCCTCTTGAATGACTTGGTGTGCGAGGAGATACGATAACAAACGCTTGTTAAATTAACATCTGTACAGTTTTTTTTCAATTTGGATGAAGGCAGGGTCTGGTGTGCAAGGGTCTGCCGATGCCCCCGTGTTAGTCAGTTTGAAAGCCCCATCCCATCGCAGTGCGTCTCCTGGCTGAGTTACCTTGAAGGACTCGAGGAAGCCGTGGTGGCTGCCGTTCTCCAGCTTATCCTCGTCGGAGCCCAGCCCCAGCATGGCCATCGTCTGTGAGTGGATCTCGTCGTGGAGGTTATCAATCAGCGCTGCCCGCGTCCGACCCTGCGGAGTCAGAGAGAGTCAAAGAGAGCCCAGAGAGAGTCCGAGAGAGACAGAGAGAGTCAGAGAGAGTCAGAGAGAGTCAGAGAGAGTCAGAGAGAGTCCGAGAGAGACAGAGAGTCAGAGAGAGTCAGAGAGAGTCCGAGAGAGTCCGAGAGAGACAGAGAGTCCGAGAGAGTCCGAGAGAGTCAGAGAGAGTCAGAGAGAGTCCGAGAGAGACAGAGAGAGTCAGAGAGAGTCAGAGAGAGTCCGAGAGAGACAGAGAGTCCGAGAGAGTCAGAGAGAGTCAGAGAGAGTCAGAGAGAGTCCGAGAGAGACAGAGAGAGTCAGAGAGAGTCCGAGAGAGACAGAGAGAGTCAGAGAGAGTCAGAGAGAGTCAGAGAGAGACAGGGAGAGTCAGAGAGAGTCCGAGAGAGACAGGGAGAGGTCAGAGAGAGCCTGAGAGACACTGAGAGAGTCAGAGAGTGACAGAGAGTCAAAGAGAGTCAGAGAGAGACAGGGAGAGGTCAGAGAGAGCCCGAGAGAGACTGAGAGACTCAGAGAGAGTCAGAGAGAGTCCGATAGAGTCCAGAGAGAGTCCGATAGAGTCCAGAGAGAGTCCGATAGAGTCCAGAGAGAGTCCAATAGAGTCCAGAGAGAGACTGAGAGACTCAGGAGAGTCCGAGATAGACTGAGAGAGTCAAAGAGAGTCAGAGAGAGTCAGAGAGAGTCCGAGAGAGACAGAGAGAGTCCAATAGAGTCCAGAGAGAGACTGAGAGACTCAGGAGAGTCCGAGATAGACTGAGAGAGTCAAAGAGAGTCAAAGAGAGTCAGAGAGAGTCAGAGAGAGTCCGAGAGAGACAGAGAGAGTCAGAGAGAGTCCGAGAGAGACAGGGAGAGGTCAGAGAGAGCCTGAGAGACACTGAGAGAGTCAGAGAGTGACAGAGAGTCAAAGAGAGTCAGAGAGAGACAGGGAGAGGTCAGAGAGAGCCCGAGAGAGACTGAGAGACTCAGAGAGAGTCAGAGAGAGTCCGATAGAGTCCAGAGAGAGTCCGATAGAGTCCAGAGAGAGACTGAGAGACTCAGGAGAGTCCAAGAGAGACTGAGAGAGTCAAAGAGAGTCAGAGAGAGTCAGAGACAGCCAGAGAGAGAATCAGAGAGAGACTGAGAGAGTCAGAGAGAGCCCGAGAGAGACAGAGAGTCAGAGAGAGACTGAGAGACTGAAAGAGTCAGAGACAGGGTTGCAGTATATTTATATTTAATTGCCAGTTGAAAGAGGTTTTGAGATTACTGATTTCCAGCTAAACTACCAGAACACTGTTCACTTATTAGTCTGCAAGGCAGCCAGTATCCAGTCAAGACAAGGACTTCTGTGCTGCTTCTGGTAACTGCAGGGCTGTGTGATAAGTGCAGCGTCATTCACAGTACAAACCCAGCCTGTTATAATTAGTGTTTGGACAGAATGGCATTTCTAATCTCTCCGCAGCCTCAGAGTGTCGGCAGCGAGGTGGTTTTACCAGACAAACTGAGTTTGACGCGCCCCAGTCCTTTCTGCAAAGGTTAAGGAGGCACACCTCTGTCTGCTAACGAAGGTCTTGTTTAGCATACGAAGGTCTGTCTCCTCTCCGAAGCAGAGGGAGAGGAGACAGAGAACGCCCCGGCCTTGCCCTCACCTCCAGCTTCGCAAACTTGTCGGACTTGTAGCAGGCATTCTCTGCGTTGATCAGCTTCGTAAGCAGGAACTCTCTGAACTCCGGACCCTGGAGGGGGAAGGAAAAGTCCAATTTCAGGTCATTATTAATGAATCCCCTTCAGTCGTGTGTGATTGTGCCATGCCAGGTTCCCTCGCTATTTATCTATTTTATGATCCATCATGTTTTTTTGTTTTTTTTTCAAAGTTTTGGCAGGTCAGCTTTGTTTTAAAATTTGAATTAAAAAAATCATGCCTGAAGGAGTTATTCAAACTCTGTGCAAATTAATGCTCAGAAGTCGCAGCCATACCTCAGTCAAATCCGTAAGGCAACCAATATAATAAAGCTGCAATTCTTTCATGACACGCATTAAAATGTGTTGGTTTGCAAGAGGATCAGCCGGGTGAGCCCTGCATTTTAAACCCTGCATATCATGTATGCGATCACCTTGGTTAGGGAGCTGGGAAGCTGCTATTGAAGCTCATTACTCTGTCACAGCTAATTTGCATTGCCCACAGTCCCTGATGGACCTGAGTGCTCTCTTGGGGGACCGTTTGAATGAAAAACGATGTTTCAGCTGCTTAATGCTCCGAGGAATCGACCCTGCTGGGTTAAACCCAAGCTGTCTGGATTAGCGGATGCATGACAGGTAGAGCGATTAAACTGGTAGACTGGAAGAATGCTTGTGGGTTCGGGAACGTTGATACCAGGTCCATTAGATATGAAACAAAGCAAAATACAGACAGGGTCCGCGGTCCGCGCCATGCAGCAAGCTCCTTACCTTCTTAAAGACGGCCGGGTTTGGCAGGGACGGACCAAAGGGAGGGACATCCTCTCTCGCGGTTACTGACACCTGTCAATCACAGGATGAACAGAGAAAGGATTCCTTAGGAAAAACGTCAATCTTGATCAACTCAAAACCCTAACAGGCCCTTATTCACAACATTCTGAAGGACTGATTGAAGAAATGCTTTTTTAAAGACTCTTAGGTTTAAACAGTGCTTTGAAAAATGACAATAAATCCCCATTCTAAAACAGATGGAAACAGTTAGTGGAGGGGAATAGAACTCTGAAGGTTCATTTAAAGAATTGTAAATGTATCTGCACACACACACACGCACGCACACACACACACACTGTAGTCTTGTAAGATAACCATTAAAAGATGTGTGCTTTGAGAAAAACTGGCCTTTTGAAAAATGGCCTTGAAAATAACTAATAAGAAGAGGCGAGGCGGAAGAGATTGTACAACATGCAGAGACTGATTAATCACCTCTGCTAGCTGCCTGAACTCAAAGGCAGGTGCCAGCTCCACCGGATCTGCTTAATTGGAGTCTTTGAAAACGGGGAAAAAGAAAGAAAAAAGCCTGTCTGTGTTTTTGAGGTCGGGTGGAAGTCACTGGAAGCAACAGCAGATGAATAGTCAAATATGAGCCTTGCTGCCGGTGGAGATCACCTTGGGAGGGCCTGGGGCTCTGACACGCGTCACCGCGGCTGTGATTGGATGGCAGTGAAGCTAGCAGGCTGGTCAGGTACGTGGCAGCCCTCGCTCTGAATTATAATCAGCAGGAGGTTTGGGTAAAAGGACAAGGGTATTATTAGAGCTTCGAACCGCGAATTCTTACAGTGGCTGTTCCTGACACACACACACGCACGCACACACACACACACACACACACACGCACACACATACGCACGCGCCCACACACACACACACGCACGCGCACACACGCACCAAAGATATTCAAGTTAAAGGTTTCTCACTACCAATGAACCCTAAATGAGGGTAAATAATTGGGTAAATAATAGTGTTAAGCACGGTCAAGCGCACATAAACCCTTCAAAAGCTGCAGGCCATCACCACTAACTCATATTTGGCTTGCCCTTTAAGAGAAGCATTACAATTCCCTTCAAAAAATAATAATGCTAATGACAGAATTACAGTGCAACTAAGTAATTGACATCCTAAAAGGTAAAGCCATTTTAGCCACAACATTTTAATTGTTTTGCTCAATCTAGGGCCAGTACCCTTTAAAGGGCATATACAATATTCGTGCAGTACGGAGAGCACAGATCCTATTCACTTGAAGAAAGGCATTCCGGTTCTAAAGGGATGGGAATAAGACTCCTACTGCACAGCAGATTCCCCCATTCCAGGTTTTAATAAGAGTAATAAGTGTATAGGTAACAAGCTCAGGAAGTGCGTCTTATTAAGCTCCTAGTAAAACCGGGAATGGATCACTCTGCTGTGCGATGGGAGTCTTGCTTCCACCCCTGTTCTAGATTACCTTGTAGGAGGTGTGGTCCGTGCAGGGGTCCTCGACTTGCACGACGATGTAGGCGTGCAGGAAGTTCGACGCGATCATGTCCGGCACGAAAGGTGTGTTCTCTTCCTGAAACACCGCGGCTACAATGTCATTCCCAATGTGCCTCTTCCTCTGCAGCTGGGAAGGGGAACAGGAAGCACAAAGCTGGCAACACTGGTACGGTACAACCTCCAAACCCCCCAGCCTGCCAGAACAGCTACTCTGCTCCACTATAGACACACAAGCCTGCCACTCTGCACCTCAATAATGAGCTCAGCTCTCCTGCACTTAGCCTTTAACTGCACCTTAATCCTTAACAATGAAAGCTAAATGGAGGCTTGGTGGTCCAGTGGTTAGAGAAAGAGGCTTGTTTGTTAGCAGGAGGTTCCCAGTTCAATCCCAGCCACTGACTCACTGTGTGTGACCCTGAGCAAGTCACTTAACCTCCTTGTGCTCCGTCCTTCGGATGAGACGTAAAACAAACGAGGTCCAATTGGAAGTGACTCTGCAGCAGCAGTTGTGATGCATAGTTCACCCCCCAAGTCTCTGTAAGTCGTTTGGATAAAAGCGTCTGCTAAATGACTAAATAATAATAAATCAGCACTCAATAACCTGCACCTTAATTCTGATCTTCAAGGCATGCCCAGCTCTCCAGCGCTATCATTACCCTGTACGTTAACAATCAGAACTCATCCAATCACACAGCTCTCCAGCGCTTGCCCCCGGACCCCTTAATAATGAGCACTGATAGCACTCAGGTCCCTCCAGCACTGTCATCATTCTGCACCTCATTAACAAACAGCAGACACTCTCCGCTCTCCCACTCTTACATACCCCAGGGTGTGTTTGCAGCGTCACTCAGAAGCTCTGCATTGCTGCAGCCGTGCGTGTGAAGACAGAGAATGAAGCCCTACCTGCTGCGTGTCTCCCTCAGTGTAGGGCAGCTTGGTGGAGACGTGGAACATGATCTCTCGGTCTTTGAACACAGTGTAGACGGACTCTGCACCAGTTTGGCCGTGGGTCACGTCAAGACCTCCTCGGAAACTGAAAAACAGGGGAGCCAATTCAATAAACAAGCGCCAGCAATTAAAACAGCACAGCACAGCACATTTACCAAGGTCGATTTATTTTTTTAACTACCGGAAGATCAAACTGGCGACCTTACATAAAAATAAAATAAATAAATAAAAACTGGGCACTGCTAAATATAATTTCAATCTTTACTCAAGATATATTCAGTCCTTCAAAACTAACTTGAAGACTTACTAATATCGTTTTTGAAACTGCTTACTCCTGTCCTTTAAGCGAATCATTGCAATTCCTCTTAATAATAACACTAGGATTACTGTGAAGCACTTTTACCCGTATGTTTGCAGATATGCACATTTGCAGTCAGCCAAACGTACTGTACTAAAAACAGGGATGGAAGTAAGACTCCCATTGCACAGCGGTCTGATCCGTTCCTGGTTTTACTATGAGTTTATTAAGACACACCTGAGCTTGTTACCTACACACTGGGGCTAATCAAGCTGGTATTAAAACGTGGAATGGGTGAAACTGCTATGCAACAGGAGTCTTATTTCCATCCCTGACTGATCATGTGGTTTAACCTTGAACCCTGCTCCCTGGGACAGCCAGTGCATTTGAACCCCGTGAACAGCAAACGCATCAGAAGCAACCTGTCTGAAAAGTGGAGCCACACTCCAGGCTTTAGTGAGTCACACCCTTCCCAAGATTCACATCTGAAAAACACTTCCGATTAAGCCTGCAGCAGCCTGACAGGCTGGCTGGGACTGGGGAATAGTGACTGTGTGTTTGTTTCATCACAGGAGCTTGCACACTTACCCTTTAAAATCCTGCAGCTGGATCTTGTCCCCAAGTAAGTTTAGGAATTCTTCAAAAGCAGGGCTTTCTTCATTATTTCCAAAGAGCTGCTCCTCGGAGATCTGAACGAGGTGAGCGCATTATTAGTTCACTATAACCACACGTGGGACGTATTCCCTGACCCTTGATCTTCCTGCTTTGGCCCAGGCCGTCGTTTGGACTCACCTGTCCAGATTTCTGATAGACCACGCCGAACTTGAAGGTGTTGTTGACTTCATGCTCATCGTAAGTTACTATCAGCTGGGACGCCTGAAAAATCAACAGGAATCCGATTCAGCCAATCAGAGGACAGTATTGACAACATTCCAAGTGCCTTCTACTGTTCCATTCATAGCTGACAAGCATTCCAACATGACGTCATGGCAACTAACACAAACAAACAAGAACCTGACTGTAGAATGTACTGTTAAATGCTATTTTTTTTTAATAGTAATATAAAAGTGATCTATTGTGAGTTCCCATAGCATCATGCGTTTGGCTTCTCCTTGACGTAATGATGAAATTGTTAACTGTTACAGAAGGGAAAGGGTTTGACAGAATCCTTCAGTTTGAATCGCTACAGTGCTATGGTTGCCCCCCCTTGGGTGTAGATACAGCACGATAGAGGCACTTACCCTTGGGTAGAGCACAGGATTGAACTTCAAACCAGTCACATCATCACAGAGAGCCTGCAAGCAGTCAGCAGCACAGACATGAGGTGAGGATACACACTGATTCCAGACTGCAACACTCAAACCCAGTCCACCTTGCACAAATAACATGCGATCAACAAGCAAACGCTCAGTGAATCTGCGCACATACGTTGATTGTGTTTTTTACAATGGCTTTGTTTTATATTATTAGTTGTTTTTTGATCTGTTGCAAGATAAAAATGCGTCTTCTAACTTTTCCAAAAACTGCTTAAACCCTGCACCTCATCACAATGAACAGGATGTTACATTGGAATTATTTTTAACAAGCTCCATAATTCTGATGTTTTGCACTTCCATTAAAAACTTTGAAGGACACACACGTTAGCAAACAGGTTTTCAGCTTCCAGATTTACGGCTAGTGCTGAACGACCCGATTATTCTGAGTTCATTCAAAGTGAAACAAGTGAAGAAACAGCTGCTTGGATTTGAAATGCCTGCTGCTTTTCTTAGACTCTGTGGAGAACAGCAATGCAGACCCAAGCAGCTGGTTCTTCACTTGCAACGGTCAACTAGCCTGGTCAACACCAAAGATCAATCTGAAAAATCAAAGAAGTGGTTCATGCAGCTCTATTTATGAGATCACTTTGGTAGCTACAATCACTTTAGTAACTAACTGGGTTAATGGGGCTCTGTGCTGTACCTTGGCTATCTGCAGGGGCACTGGGGCTCTGTACTGTACCTTGGCTATCTGCGGGATGCTGGGAAGCTTGCAGAGTCCAGCCAGGGAGATTCTGTCGTGTAAGGTTTTGACTTTGGACCTGCGAGGGGAAGCAGAGAGGAGAATCATAAGGAACAGTGTCTCAGTGTGACTGGCCTTCATAGGAACAGTGTCTCAGTGTGACTGGCCTTCATTAGAGGCGATGACAGAGAGAGAGAGAGAGAGAGAGAGAGAGAGAGAGAGAGAGAGAGAGAGAGAGAGAGAGAGAGAGAGAGAGAGAGAGAGAGAGAGAGAGAGAGAGAGAGAGAGAGAGAGAGAGAGAGAGAGAGCAAGAGAGATCAGAGGACACGCTGGAAGTGGCTGGCTTTTTAGTCTTTTTTTTTCCAAGGTTAAAAATCATTAGCAACTCGGTTTGAATGAACGCAATTAATTCAGTATTATTTTGCTCAATATACTGGGGCTGCTGAAAATATTAAAAACAGGTTGAGCTGGGGGTGGGGTGTCTGCTGTCTATTCGCTTACTAAATACATTTGTAACTAAGACTGCAGAATGACCAGCCAGGATATTTGTTCTTCATTATAGTGTTTCAGTACGACAGCACTTTGCTCTGATGATATACAGGCGTAGGGCAGGAAATAGAAACACCTGCCACAGCAATGTTAATAGGGTAACGTGGTTCAGTTGTTCTGGGTGAGAAAGAGCCTGTGCTTTTGAGACTGTTCCCCCTGTGCTCGATACAGAAGCACCTGCCAACCGAGCACCTACTCTCAGCCTTCTATCAGTTTTTCAGGGTTTAGTTATTATTTTCTTATAAGAAATTGTTGCATAGTGTTTCCAGTTATTTGTCCAACACTGTTACATGCGTACGTACATACATACATACATACATACATTCCTGCATACATACATACATACATACATTAACACACTGAGAATAACTGATACACTCCTGTGCCCACACCTGAGTATTATTCGGAGGTATTCCTGGTTTTCCACTTCCTCATACTTCAGGGAGAGAATGAGGTTTCCCAGGCTGCTGCCACTGCAGTAAAAATTCATATGCTCCTGTAGAGACGAGAAACCGTGAGGTTGGAAGCTGGCAGTGTTCAGAAATGTAAAACACTGTAGAGAGGTTCTGTGACCGCAGTGAAGCTCCTGCAGCTCTCCACAGCAGCGTACATGAATGGTTTCAAGGGCTCAGCATGGGAATATCCTTTGTGAGACTTCGTAAAGCAGATTTTCTTAGCACAACAAGAACAGGATTTTGAAGAATGCATTGACCTGAACCTCTAGGCAGCTCTGCAGCGTCAATAATTCACAGCGATATTTAGCAGGATTGCAATTAAAAGTGGAAGAAAAACAAACAATTCTAGGGCAACAGTTTCGACTAGAAGTTACTCTCAATGTCTTCTTACAAGTTGGAGAATGCTGGATGTTTAAAAACATACAGGTGTGCCAGTTACAGGTGTAACCTAATAACATATAAACTACCACCAGCTGCACCCGCTTCACGTAACCCAGCACGGAGAAGTTCTGCTGGCTAGGCAGTGACTGACCTTGCCCAGGAAGTGTTTCCGGTAGGCACGCGCGGTGCAATTGCACTCCAGTTTGTACCCGAAGGTGCCAGGGCTCAAGCCCCCGTCCTCTTCCTCGTAGAAGCTGCTGTCTGCCGAGGAGGGGGTGCCCACGCTCTCAGGATCCTCGATCCAGTACCCCCCAAACTGGGGCAGGATCACCAGCGAGTACGGACCCCCCTTCTCCAGGATCTGAACACAGAGTTCAAGTAAGTTCCAAGAACAAGCATTTCTTAAGGGGGCACTACGACTGCACATCGCCGATGGACAGAAACAAGGACAGACACTGTAATGAGTTGACATCTCAGCCCCTTGAACTGAATGGAGAGGCAATTGTTCAACTCAAGAGTGAGCTCTCGAGTTGAGAGGGGTGCACGGGTATCATGCTGCTGTCAATATTATAACTGATCAGACCCTAGGAGGAGATTCATTACAACAGACAGCCAGACAGACAAAGATAGATGGATGGCTTAAATACAAAGTGGGCTCACCTCTTCAATTCGTGGATAGGGAATGTAATCATCCTAAAAGAAAAAGAAAAGACAGCTGATGCAGGTTTGAATTTAATAACACATGGATGTGCACAGCGTTACTGTGAAAAAAAACCCACTATACACTGAATTAATTGCATTATACGCAAAAGGCATATATGCAATCTATAACTATAGCAATCTATAATATTAAAATATACAGCATGCAGATGTGTTTTGTACCACACATTAATTACATACCATGAGATAACTCATCCTACACCTTTCTCATATATTGTATAAGGCAAATATTTAATTTGAGGATTCTGTGACTGAAACCCAGGGTCTCACCTGTTATTACAAGATCCATGGCATTTGAAGATATTAAACTGAGAAATCTATCCGTCAACAGAAAACGAAGTAAACAAAACATCTAGCATGTACGGTGTTCCTATATACAGTACTCCTGCTTTCCTCGATCAATAGACTCAAAACATAAATACCACCTGCCTTTAACTCAATATTAATCCTGCCAGTGCCCTCCTCCCCCAATACAAGTCAAAGAGCAGGTTTCTGGGTTTAGATCACTCAAATAGACTTTCCATCAATAAATACCTCTAGTCAAGTCAAGGTGATTAATTGGTATTATATTATCAAGCTCTCAGAGTTTATTGCCCCACACAATGAAAAGTTTTAACAGTGTTAGTGCTGCATTCATGTCTTATTCCTGTTTCTAAAACCTTACAATTTAAAGGTGTTCTGTTAACACTGGATCCTTAAGCACGTGACACTGGGGATGTAAAGTGAGCGAGTGGCTCAGAGAGAGAGTTTTTCCCCCTCCCTCTCAGATCACAGATGAAATCCGCTCTGAGCTGCTCAGGGGGAGCGGAACTGAGCATGTTATCGAGTGGGTTCTTACACAGAGCTGCTCAATTACTTAACGCACTCAGAGTAGTTTAGGGATACGTTTCAAAGTGGTTATATACATATACATACAAATCTATAAGCCTGTTATTAACAGCAGAGTAAGCAGTTATAGATTATGACTGGAAATAATAACACATCTATATAATCTATATAACAGTTCCCCTTTAAATTAAAGTCTAAAGTGATACCAAACATAAGGGTAACGTGTTTATTCCCGGTTTCCCTTTTCAATCCTGAACAACCCCACTGTAAAATTTCAATTCATGTCCTTAGAAGAATTTTGTTGCTTCCCAAAAGCTCATGTTTTATGAGTGCAGAACTACAGAACTGCTCCTTTAAAAAAAAACAATGGGGTCTTTGATAAAAAAGATACGCCCCACAATACAGTGTACAGTATAGCCAAGTATACATTTGATGCTTCATGTTCACATGGATTACAACGCATTGTCCCATTGCATACGGAGAGAGAGAGAGAGAGAGAGAGAGAGAGAGAGAGAGACAGAGAGAGAGAGAGAGCTTCACTTTCCTTACACCGACCCTAAATCCTGAACCACAACTCATGAGATACTAAGACAACAGGTGCAACATTACAACACTGTGCAATACACTACACAACACAAGCAGCACAGCCCTGGACCGCATACACAGATACATATCCACTTTTCACAATAAGTGCCTCTCTGAAAAACAGTGAGCTGGAATGCATGCATTAAATCTCACACACAGTGTTCCTCTGGGCAATGAGTACCATTGGAGTTCCTGGAAAGACCCGCCCTACAGTCCAATGACATGCTGTAAATCTGCTAAAATGACATCAAGAGGCACTTATTGTACAGTATAGCATCGCGCACTTGAGCTATGCATACCAGCTGGGAAAGGAGACCCCCACAAAGAACCTCAGTGAGATACTGGACTGCATGAAGAAGTGATTGCATGCTGCAGACACGATGACACATGCATTCCCTTTGCAAAGGATCTTCAGTGGCAGTGGCTCTGTACTGAGTGGCAATGGCAGAGAAAGGGCAGTCACGTGCAGTGTGCCGCTGTATCAGGATCACTGCCTGTGCCTTATTTGTTCCCTAAGTTGCATCTTATAAGAAGAGGTCGATTTGCTCCACAGATCCCCCGTGTCAAGCACTTAACTTTGGGTGTAATCTCAGATAGGTGTTCCATGCAAATCCAGGGTGAATCTCCAGTGCTGTGAAATGCTTTATTTTTTAACTTTGGCTTATGGGTTGATCGAATGAACTCCTCAGTCAAGCAACTTCTTCGAAGTTTAACTTTCGAATTTTGGATGGATTGTTCTGAATGAATATTTCCATTTTGAGCTGTTAAAAGCTGCCTGTTAATGGCATTGCTACAGTTGCATTGTGAGAATGCATTCGTTGGTCTGTGACCTCACAAGAAGGTCTCAGGGCCCTGTGTTAATGCAAGAAGGCGCCAAAGTATTGAGTCAGCCTTGGTCTCCGCCTGCTTGTCGATACAAAGACCACCCAGTACAGAGAAAAGGAAAAATAAAAACGGAAAATAAAAACACAATGGGGAATTGAACACACATGGGAGGAAACCTCAAGTAGCCTGCCCCTCACTGAGCAACAAAACATGGATACGATTCAGGGTTGGGCAATAGAAATCAGGAAGCGCCTGCCATGTGTAACACATGGGCTGTCCCTCACATTACTGTTCATGCAAACCATGCCCAACCCGCTTTGTGTATTTCTGCAGTATATAAATAGATTTGTGAACTGCTCCAGCTGTCTTTGCTACTCCCCTAATGGAGTTAAAGGCAGTGATCATTGCAGACACCCTTGAGAATGTAAACACCCATGCTAGCCCTGCACCTTACCGACAGGTCTTTCATGTTTCTTTGTCCAACCCCAGTAAATACAATAAGGGTCTATAAATACAACAACACAGATGAAGGGGCTGGCTAATGGGTGGAGTCTCCTTTCAGAATTACAGAGATAACCAGTGGTGGCTAACCTTGTTTCTCTGGGTCCCACTTTTCTGCTCTTCTGCTTTTGGGACCTGGATTCAGAAACAGATCGAGATCAAACTAAAGGGTGAGCGCACAGCCCTGGGGAGGGGGATCCTGTACCTCTGGTTAGACTGGTCTTACTGGTTATCTGAAGTCTTGTAAGATGTGTCCCCTTGAGATGCTCAACCATTAGTTTGTCTCATGAGACACATTCAGGGGATGGGATCCAGAGGTCCCCAGACAACAGCGCTGCTCCTTGGTGAAATACTTCGAGATTTTATAGAAAGCCCGGCGCTAGTGAGGCGTACACCATTGTGGATGCCCCGGTGTTTTAGTCAATGCTTTCATCTTTTAACTGAGGTAGACATGAGCTGAAACCTTTAGCAGGAGTTTTAGGGCAGCTTAACCAAATGGCAACAGCTCATTCAATTTGCTAACTCAATAAGGGTTAATGGTAACGATTAGTGCATAACAAACAATCAATATCTACCGAATCTATAAACGTGTTATACAAATATGTTATTAATAATAATAATAATAATAATAATAATAATAATAATAATAATAATAATAATAATAATAATAATAATAATAATAATAAAGACAAAAGGAATGCTATGTTTGCTAAGTAACTGAGACATTCCTTATTCCTCAGTAATTATCTTAGATGTTCTGATGTCTTAAAAGAGAAATGACTGCAGGGATTGTCTTGCTGTTTACAATGGCATTGTCGACTCCACTCCACTCCCTTTCAGAGCGACGTTTTCAATACAGTAAATATCACCATGTGACGAAGTTCATTGTCTTCAACTGGAGCTATTTATTACAAGCAGCCTTCCAGGTACCTAACTGGAAATGAGATCTGGGTGGGATCTGGTGAAGTCATGTTAAAAGAAAGAATTCAGTTCAACCAGCGCGGTCATGTACCGCTGAGGGCTGCACTTACATGTATAATACATGCACAGTATGCACTTCCTATACATTATACACAGCTCCCACCCACACCACCGCCTGCTCTGCAACATCCTCCCTCTGCTCTATCAAACACACAGCAGGGAGGGTGAAGCCAGCTGTTCCAGCGTGTGAATTTAACTTGGCGTTGCAATAGCCCGGAGTAGTACTGAAAGTGTGTGCTTTCCTCACTAGAGCTCTTTCATTGCATCATAATCAGACATCAAATAGCTAGAATAAAAACTTGTGCTGCGATTGTTTTAATACCAGGAAACAGCGTGCAAAGCAAAATCCGTCCGCACCTCCGCAAGGAGAACAGAAAGGAAAAAGGAACTTTTTTTTTTTTTTTTTTCTGCTTGATTAAAATTCTACAGCAGTGCAAATAATAAAACAAAGAGAAATCCACACTCCCTGTCTCCACGGGCACGCGAAGCCAGCAGTGCAAGTATGTGATAAGTCCTACTTTTATAAAAACCAAGAAAGAAAGAAAAGAATTTACTAGCAAAGACGCAGCATTCAATGGCCACACCATTGCAGAAACTCCATTTTTGGTGCAAAAATAGGACAAGCATATTGCTTATTAAAATCTCTTAATGATTAATGATTAATGATTCAGACAATTGCTTGCATCATCAATGATGAAGGTACATTTTCCTGTTACACTATAATCCATATTTATGATATATATAAAAAAAAAAAATTAATTTTAGACACTGCAAGAGCTTGTAACTCAGGCATTTTATGGTATTGAACATTTTAATGCTATCGTGCTACTTTTAATGTATTATTTTGTGTTGTTTTTTTACACTGCAATTTCTAATTTACAGAGATTATGTAAAGCCCTTTAATTTAGTGGACCAAAAATCTCATGTTTTGAAATGTAGCGTTTTTAATTCAAGTGTTTTTCACCTACAGATGTGGTTTTCCATTATGTGCTTTTGCACTGCACACTGCAGCTTTAAAGTGTAATGTTTGTTTTGTGAAACTATTTGAAATGACAAAACAGAGGACATACTGCAGCAGTGTGTTGAATTGTACTTCACCAGTCAAGAAATATGTTTAAAAGTGTACTGAGGGGTTAGAATATAAATATTCATTACATGTGAATGAAATGAAACTATTCTCTCTTCTCGCAAGCTCTTAAATGACTCACTTTTTTTTACATTTCTCACTTATCTTTTAACTGTGTTAAACAGAATTTCTTCCTTCATGCATCAACGAGACGATTCCCCCACAAAATGAAAACATACCTGCATCCTTTCCAGCATATCGAAGAACTCTGCCGACTGAAAGAGAAAACAAAACAGAGATGTTTTAGTTTCTCTTCGGATTAAGACTGAAGCCCAGAGGTGAAGCGTGTAGTTTTTTTACAATCTTCAATAACAGTGACCCCCATCTGTGTTTTGCTGTGCTTCCGATTCTCTGCAAATTCTCAGCAGGATGAGTGGCATTGATTCGCCACCAACTGCTGCAGATCACACTGCTCCTGTTGCCAACGCCACACAAACACTCGCTTTATTTTCTTCCTGACAAATCAACAGGTACAGCATTTGAGAACTAATGTGTGATAAATTGCTGTGAACACAAATCGCTGGTTCATCCTTGTTAGGAGCAGAACAACTACTCGGAATCACAGCTGTCTAGACAAGGCTTGAAACATGTACAGTATGCGTGGCACACACTTCTGTACAACTATAGAACTTTGTGCAACTCGTCAAAACAGCGGCACCTTATTGACAACACTGTGGCAGGTACTGCTATGTCACAACCCAGTCCTATTCTAGATTATAGATAGGACCAGTTCAAAATCTATACCTCCCAATCACTTCATTCTGATTAATCCCAATTCAGAATTTAAGAACCGTACTAGACTCTTCTCTCAAATAACCCTATAACTACCTTTTTAAAACACACACACATGAACATACAGCAGACACAAGCTGCTGCCTGAATTGATTGCAGAGACACTGAAGCACAAAATGAACCCCCTTTCTGCTCAAGCACTCTGAATGACACTATTGACGTGAACGTCGCACACATTCAAAACCAAGATAAAGCTTTCTTGCCAATCAGTTGAAATATTTTACTCTTATGCCTCTGAGTAGACGAATGGGTTTTATTTATTTAAAGAGAATTTGCTCCCCTTCTGGAATTAAATTGCAATACATTAATAAAGGTAGAATCGTATAATCGTGTCTCGCTTACCTTTACTTTCATATAGAGCTCCGGTACAATGCTGTACTATTGCGTCAAAGATCTGAGGTTAACATTCAGTAATGCAGTAGGATGCATATGCCCTGATAGGGTTATACCAAGTATTGTTTTCATTTATAAAGGCTTAGACTGTATAATATTATCTCAGTGTTAATATTTAATCTGCACACACTCTCACTGAACACATACTAGGTGCTCAGACAGTACTGCAAATAAACTGTATTGCTTGCAATACCACACACAAGATTATCAGCCCTTTCATTGGGAACAAAAGAAACAGAACAGTACAGTTTCCAGGGTGTTCCTTTGACATGATGGAAAAGGTGTTTCAGCCACCGGTACAGCAGGTAGAATTTGTCTTGATCCTGTGTTAAAAAGACCAGGGGGCGAGTTGAACCCCCGCTGGGTACCCCGGCTTTACTCTCCATTGATCCGCGGATCAGAATGTTTCTCTGGACTGATGGGCTCGACATGAGGCCACAGAAACCTCAGCAGGGTCTTTCTCGATTGTAATGATGTTTCTCATTCCACAGAGTGGTGCTTGTTACCAGCAGCGGTCAGATTGATGAAACCTCCTTCCGATTCCTCTTCATAGCGCACTCTGTGAGCCCTCACATTCACTACTGGTGGTGTTTGTGTTGTTCTTGAGGCTGATCAATGATCAGGAAGTTCCCCCAGATACTGGTTTGCTCAGAAGCTTAGCAGGTTCATGTCCTGCTTGTGCTCAGGGCTTTTACAGCTGTAGCGATCTTATCATCATAGTTTTCATGTCGTTTTTGTAGTTCCTCTTAGTTAGTGTGTCCCCAATGCTTTCCCTATGATTTTATCTTGAAGAAGTCAAACAATAATAACTGAAAGAAGAATATCAGCAAGACCCCTTATAAAAGTTTAACACTGTATTTTTGCACTTTTCCCATGCTTGCCCCGTGGTTATAATATGCATTTTCCATAGTTTACCCTGGTTTGCCATGTTTTTAAATACTTTTTACAATACCTCTCTGTGCTTTACAATGCTTCCCTATGCTTTACCATACCTCTGTGCTTTACAATGCTTCCCTGTGCTTTACCAGACCTCTCTGTGCTTTACAATGCTTCCCTATGCTTTACCAGACCTCTCTGTGCTTTACAATGCTTCCCTATGCTTTACCAGACCTCTCTGTGCTGTACAATGCTTGCCTATGCTTTACCAGACCTCTCTGTGCTGTACAATGCTTGCCTATGCTTTACCAGACCTCTCTGTGCTTTACAATGCTTCCCTGTGCTTTACCAGACCTCTCTGTGCTTTACAATGCTTCCCTGTGCTTTACCAGACCTCTCTGTGCTTTACAATGCTTCCCTATGCTTTACCATACCTCTCTGACCTTTACAATGCTTCCCTATGCTTTACCATACCTCTCTGACCTTTACAATGCTTCCATATGCTTTACCATACCTCTCTGCTCTTTCACTACACTTTGCTATACTTTTCCCATGGGAGACTTTTACAAGGGAACAAGAGTAATAATAACTAATGAAACAAATCTGTTGTTTCCCACTCACCAGAGACCAGGACCTAAGTATGCCCATCATCTTGGTGTGAGAAGTTCTTCAGCTCTGCATGAGCAACGCACTCAGGGCAAGACTCTCTGACACAGGCACAGGAATTCCTCTCTCACACTGACTCCTGCATCTCCCTCCCTCTGTCAACTTCCCCCCCGTGGAACAACAAATCGCAAGGGCTTCCCGCGCCAGCTGCTTTGTGTTGGGTTTTTATTTTTAAAGAACAGGAAAGACTGGTTGTTGAGGTTTATTGGTCTATAAGGAACTGCTCTGTCAAGTACAGAAGCACGTCCTGGTTTTGTCACTGTCGGTTTCATAGCAAAACAACTAGAATGCCTTTCTTATCAGCCTGGCTGTGGGGCGTGCCTAGCAACCTGCTGCACTTGTGTAACTTTTCACTTTTAAACTCTGTGTCCATTCATTAAGTTCCGTTACCACGGCAACACCCCGCAGCAGCTCTGGGGAGCTACAGGAGCATTGTGCTGCCCTGACTGTGTGACTCACACTGTGTGGTAGTGTCTTTACCAGGTGAGCCCTTATGAGCTATGCATCGGGCTCTCTCCTAGGGATCGGGTGTATGTAGGTTTACTGTTTAATGATTACAGTGAGCACAAGAGTTAGCAGTCAAACAGCTTTGGCGTTATTAATATTAGTGTAATGCATCACAGATTGTAAATTCCTGCGTTGTGCAAACATCAGGGAGATATGCTTTGGAAGAAAAGCCATTTGCCACGACGAGCTACCTAACCTCCCGGCGGCTCACCACACCCACTGAGCTTCACATAGCGACCGACATGCCTTCACCCCTCGTGGGATGAAAACTCCGGGTGACCCTACTCCTCTGCCCTTCTCTGTTCCATTCCTTCTTCTCTTCCTGCTGTCTGTCAATGTCTTATAAAAAATACTGAAGCATGCCATGGGAAAAGCACAGCAGAGTAAAGCACAGTAAAAGCCTAGTGAATTTAAGGTAAAGCACAGATAGGTACGGTGCGACATACCCTTGGTAACGCATTGCACTGTGCCCCACACTGGGAGAGCGCTCTTTCAGCTTCATGGCCCCGACTCTCTGGAACTCTCTCCCAGCTTCAGTGCGTGCAGCTCCCACAGTCTCTCGCTTCAAATCAACTCTCAAGACCCACTTGTTCTCTCTTGCTTTTAATGCTCTCTAAGCCTGATAGCTGTTGTCTAAATTACTATTTCAGTTTTTTCACACCACCTTATTTGTATAATTCTGCTTGACATTTCAATCTGCTAAGGTAGCCATCTCAGTAAACCTAAAAGGCACGGTCCTGCAACCACTTGCAATGCATTCTGGTTTATTTGACCTGTCTACTTTACACAGCAGGACTACACTTACCAGAATGCATTGGGGTGTGAGTTGAAAAGCCTCAACTGGCCCAAACTGGCCTATACTACATGGAGTCACATGGTACCGAAGCGATTCTGCTAGGAAGTGGAATGAGATGAGGCTGCTGGCGTGGGATGAAGCCGCTGGCCGTGGCTCTTACCTTCATGTTGGGGGGTGCAGTGCGGGGAGGGGAGGGTGGCCGGTCACTTAGAGGTGCATCGGAGAGGTTTAGCATCTCCTGCTTCCTGCAAGCAAGCAAGCAAACAAAAAGATCATTAAGGGCGTGTTATTGCTCATGGAAACGACACCTCAGTCACGCCCTGTACACCTGCTGTTACTGCTGGCAATGCTTCACCATGCTGGATGAGTGAACCAGGTAGAGGATGACCTGTCACTTGGAACGGGACCCCTCTCAGCTGAGCCCTACTGTCCTGTGAGATTTAGATCTCTCATATGCTGAAAACCATTCAGCGGACTCATTATGTTAATAACTTCATAACACACAACATAGGGTAGCCTAATAACACACCAGGGAAAACATAGCCAGTATACACACACAGACACAAAGTCAAGCCTGCCCTCTTATTAAAGCACGCATATCTGAGCTGTAATTAAACCCTTTAATAATAACAAATCTGGGACTGCTGGGACTGTCAGACAGAGGAGGTGCACGCCCCGCCCAGGGAGCACGCAGCCCAGGTACGGGATTACAATCTGTTTCATAGCAGCATAAAATCACCAGGTGTTGCTAAGACACCGGGCAGATAATGGGCCTGTCACCATGGCAAAGTCGTTGTGATGAAATCTATATCCACTAGAGTCACTATATTACATTCTTAAAGGTGAAATGTACAGAATTAATAAGAAATGATTGCAACTTGATTTCCAGCAATAACTTTTTTGGGGAGGGTACATGGAACCCAATATACAAAAACACTAAAAAGAGCTAAATGGCAGCTATTAATGTCTGTCTAGTAATAACTTTGGTCTATCTGCCCTTCAAGCCACATGCATTTGCATTTAGTCTGACACAGAGGACACTTCAAACTGCAGTGAGAAAGATGCCATCGTTGAGTAATGTAGCTCCTGGGCTTGGTCTGAGATCGCTCAGTCCAAGACGGACACTCAGGAGCTATTGTCAGCATGTCTTTCTGATTTACACTGCAAGACTTTGAGGTATAGAAATACTGACGGCCTAAAATTGATGAACCTGGTTTCACTTCATTGCTATTGAGTGTAGTAATGTTAACTTGGAGAGGTCAATAAATCACAGGGAGGGAAATAAGACTCCCATTGCATACAGTAGCGGTTTGATCCATTCCTGGTTTTGCTAGGAGTTTAATCAGAGCTTGTTACCTATACACTGCGGATAATCAAGCATGCATTAAAACCTGGGATGGATGAAACTGCTATGCAATAGGAGTCTTATTTCCATCCCTGCATCACCTCCTGTGCACAGTGTTTACTCTGTGCAGGTGTTTTGCTGCAACAGTTTGTCTTGAAAATCTGCTTTGCCCATCCTTGCCCTGATGTTCCAGCAGAGGGATACTGATGCTGCTGCATGATAGACATACAATCAACCTCTTTATAACAGCTAGCAAACACAGGCTGCACTGCGAGGCTTTTTTTTTTTCAGCGCTTTGCAGCCGTCTTGTGTTTCCAGTGGAAATTGAAAAAAATTAACCTCTGAAACTGTATTAAAGGACAGTGGGTGCATCTGTGCTTGAGCTGTAAACACAGCTTGAATCTTAGAGACATCCCGAAGGAGTCCTGTTCCAGGATTGTATTTGGCACTGAAGCCAGCGGTATAATGTGATTGTGGGTCAGCCATTGATGATGAGGGTAACTTTAAAATCTTAAGAATGTCCCCCCCCCCCTTCTATAGGAGTCTTGTGCAAGGATCTGCAGACAAGCCCTGTGAAGGGCATTTAGAGTTCATATTTTGAAACATATGCCACCAAGGTCAGTGCCTGGATCCTTACTGCTCTGTGTTAGTATAAGTGATCTGGATTAAGGTGCAAACTGCAAGCTTGCAGAATCTGCCAGACGACACAAAACTGCTCTGTAACGAGGGAGACTGGTGGAAAATTCAATTTAAACAAGAGGACAGTACCGCATCTTACAACAAAACTATTCTATTTACTATACCATGGTGTTTTCTTAGGGGAGTAAATGAGAGGTGAGCGTTTCCAGGGGATGCAGCGCTTCAGAGGAGAAAGCAATGAGCAGCTTGTGGTTTGCGGCAGTGCGTTTTCGATGGCTATCGATATTTAATTATCTTGATCTCCTAAATCCCGCCCCGTCTGCAGAGTGCCGACTCATCGCTGACCTCCGGCTCGGATTAAACTGTCTGGCCACGGAAGCAGCTCAAAGGTGAACAGCACGTCAAAATCAAAGAGCGGAGTCCTTTCCTATAAGCTGGTCAGAGAATCACCACATTGACCCTTTACAGCAAGGCAGCCAATCACGGGCCTGGAGCGCCATTCCGCTCCAGGTTTTACAGGTAAAACGAGATTGTGACACTGCTGCTCACCTTTTGAAGACTTTGCTCTGCGGTTCTGTTTAATTAAAGACATTAATATTCAAGCTCAAAGATAAGGAGTAAGCTCCCGGATCAATCTGATCTGAAATAATTAGCCCTGCTAATCCCTTCACTCGTCACTGAGCTTATAGAGGAGACGCCTGCATCAACTTTCTTTCACGGCTTTTCAAAAGTTTTTTGGACAGTACGGAGTGACACTCAGTGGACAAATCTTGTAACTGCAAGAAGGGATCTTTAAAGGGACAGTCCTCACCACAACCGTCTCATTTTATCGTGATGAAAGCTGAATCCAGTATTAGGGTTAAATACCAGCTACTCTCTTGTCATAAAAATCTAATTTCATGCTGCATAAAAAATAAAATAAAAATATGACTTACTCTGCCCACACATTAATGTTTTTTTTATAATTTAAATACGGTATGTCCTACTCGGGGACACACATTTTAAAAGGTGATTTCACGCCAATAGACAAGTCTGTATTAATGAATTCACTGGAGTAGGCGGCGGTAAACAGATTCATTTTCATGTCTGAAGGTGTCCAGAGCCTCAGGGGTGCGCTCCATCCCCGATGCCCCAATCACACAGGTAATCTAACCCCTCCCACCCACAATCCAACCAATCACACACCAGCGAGGTCACTTAAAAGAGTGTATTAACCCTTCACCTCCCCCACGGCTCTGCTGTGCATATGTTCACAGTATACTTTGCGTTTGTCTTAGTTGAGGCTTTACTTTTTAACTTGTTTTAAGCCGGTGTAACCCTGCTGGTGGAGATGAGACGAGGTTAAAAGCTCTAAAGCCAGGAATGCAGACGAGCCTTTTGCATTGTGGTTAAGACGCTTGCTTGCAGAGCGCAGGTCCGCACCCAGCCTCCTCTCTGTCACACAGGACATTAGCTACAAAATGACTAATACAGTCGACTCCCAAAGTGTTCTTAATTAAGTCTGTTCGAAGTCTCACCACTTAATATCCAGCTGTGTCCTCTGGTCATCGTTTCTGTGCTAAGCTTAAAAGCACTGGCTAAGGCTGACCAAGTGATAAAGGCACTAGCTGTAAACGTCAGTCCACTAGACATACGGTCCTTTCTTCTGAGTTCCACCTTGTGCTCTAACCCTCCTCTCTGTGAAGAGCTTCTCTGCGTTTCTTCCCCATCGCAAGACAGACAGCAGCTCCTAATTCAAAGGCACCTTCAATCAAACAGGCAGTCACAGGACGTTACTGATTGTAACAGACAGAGTGGAACAAACCCCAGCACCCAGCTGGGCTGATCTAGCCAGAGCTCAGAGAACAAAGTGCAGAAACAGAGTGTCTGAACTGGAGCGGCACAGCGAGACAGCTCATCAGCCTCAGATGAGCTGCTGGTCTAATGACGGCAACATGGTAGTTTAATATCAAAAAGCCACATTGCTGTTCTTTGGGGAAGAAAGAACAACAGCTCTCCCTATGTGAAGTTCAATACAAAGTGTAGCATGAAGACATGGCTAATACTTGCTAAGGAAATAGGAATTCCTAAGGAAACAGAAACAGCTCACCTGCCTCTTGGCAATGCTACAAGGTTAGTTCTAAATATAGACCTTGGCAGACACGCAGCCTGACAAGAGTGAAAAAAGTTACACATCTATCAAACGCAAACAGCTCTGCTTTTAATGCAAAAGGCAGTGTGTATATTCTGCACCACAATCGGAATACATGACAACAGATTCTGCAACACTCTCATTGTCATCTTTAGAGGTCACGCAATCAGGGGTGGATTCACTTAAAATACAGCAGCTGGGTTATACTGCTAGCCACATTCAATCATGTCTTTATATACACTGAGGAGCTTTACACTTGCACATAATGTCAGCCCTGTGTCTGAACTGCACAAAGCCATTCACTCAGCTTTTATACCATAGACCTGCCACATACTTTGCTTTAGTTTGCTAATTCATTGAAGTTGTTAAACTGGTAATAGAACTGGTCCTTATTGTCTGTCATCCGATATCAAGTATCAAATATCATATTCGTGTAAGTATGGGCTCTGTTTATCTACGTCTGAATGACAATTTACATGAACAGCAATATAACTGGATAACTGAGCCCCAGAATAAATGAACTTTGACACAGCGTGCCTGATAACGCGCTCATCGCAAGAGGATCTGTGTTTTTAAAAGCTGTGACGCTGGCTTACTGGTGACGAGGGAGTCTATTGTGCATTGAAAGCTACTCCTGTTGTTTTGTTTTTTATCTTGCGAGTGTGTTTTTTTTTTCTCACAGAAGCTTGTTTGCTCACTGTTGATATTGAGAGCAAACATAAAGCTTCCACACTCCTGACCTGCTCTCGATCTGCTAGGGGACAAAAACAGACAGCTGCACACGCACGCCGCTATCCCACAAGAGGAGGACATTCACACTATTACCAAAAACAACCGTCAAATGAGCCCGGTAAGAAAAAACAGGATGCTCGGGCACGTTACAGCGATCAAAACCAGACTAGAGAGACGCTAGGGTTAGTAAAATATCAGGCGTTTTGCACATGTCATGGTTAAATCCTAACAGTGGTGCTGCGCTTTCTATAGATGATTCTTTTCTTTTCTTTGTCATTCTTGAAGTCTTGTATCATTCAGATACTGAAGTGTAGCAGGAGGAGCTTACTGGATGTTAAGTGAAGTGTATTTTGTACTGGTAAGATATTCAGGCCCTCCGTCATCACAGCGCAGGCTCTAATTAGAACGTGGTGTTAGCGTTGTTATTTTTTCACTCTGCTTCTCCTCGACTCTCCACCAGGGGGCTGGAGTACAGTAGTATTGAGAGTCGTAGCAGTTCAGTCTGCCTAATTAACAATGTCACACCTTGTACTCCACCTGCTTGAAATTCCCATTCGAAAAACAAAAACGCAGCGAGACAAAGGGATGCGTGACTCTTCCAGAGCTCTAGCATCTCCAGATTGAATCTGTATTTGAAACGCGTGATCAAGGGATGGTGAAAATGCGCTAATGCATTTAACAGGAAAAAGAATACTAAAAACAATCTGCTTTTATTTTTGCGAAAATGAATGCAAAATAAATGTTTTGATTCTAAGAATGAATCCAGACCAAAAAGAAAAATCCAGCAAAAACAGGATTCTGTATTTGGTGCAATAAACTTCCTTTTTAAAAAAGACAACGATGCACTGTTTAAAATGCTGTAGACTGCACTGTTGAGCATTACCGTGGCTGCATCCACTTAGCGAGTTGTGGTACATATTTATTAATTGGGCTAATCAAGCGCCCCTGTGTGAACGAGGCTGTGTAATAGCTCTGTAGTTAAACACACAGGAGCAGCAGTGTTAATAGTTAACCAAGAGATATCTCAAGTAATCCTCTCTAATGAGCGGCTATTTTAAGAAGCGGCTGCCAGCCGCAGTGACCCTCACATTCTCATTGGTTAACGGGAGCAATCCCAACAGGTTTTGCCATCCCTGCCCAGAGGGAGCTGGCAAACACCGCTGCCCCCTGCTGGTCACTGCTGGGGAGGGTGCTTGTTAAATGACCAAACAGTCAACCAAAAAGGTCATTGCGTGCAGAGTGTTTATAATATTTCAACCCAACAGCATTTTTCAAGTGAAATTAGGCTTGGGTGCACGAGGCATTTAAATTCGACTTTCCCTTTAAGAGAGTCCCAGATTTCTCCTGTTATTATATTTTCTTAGTTTCACTGATTGTAAGTTTTGGATGGTAGACCCTTTTTGCAGACCACAATCAGCAAGCCAATGATCTTCAGTGGAAATGCAGGCTGTGGCACTACAATGACTGTACAATGCTACTGTATGATGCTACCTTTGGCAGAGGTGCTGCATGAAGCTCTATCATTCTTAGAATGATACACCAGTGATACACATTCCAGAACCTATTGTCTGTTATCGGCTCTTCAGAGTAATACACTTTGGCATCCCAAAGACATTTTTCTTTAAGGATCTGTAAAGTAAACCCTTATTATGGGAGTTCCAATGATCTTTTTAAATGTCACAATATTGATATAACAAAAACACAACCCTGCAGTAAAGTGCAAAGCAAGGTCCACAGCACCCGGATCAGGAAACTCCACTTGCAGTTCCAACTCCAGACCTTTAGAAAAGTTCCCCACTGTAACTTTGCACAGTAATGTTGTGCTTTTCCATGCTGTTTCCCATGGTTATATACCTTTACAGTGGCACAGTTTATCATGGTTTGGCATGATTTTTAATATGCTTTACCGTGGGCTTTGCCATGCTTTCATTACCCTTTATTACACTTTGCTATGCTTTTACTATGGAAACTTTGATCAGGTTTGAAACTTTTCCCTTAATCGCTCCGGGGCTAGTCCTGCAGACCTAAGGCACAGCTGGGAAGTTTTAGCAGAGAGAAAATTTAAACGAATGCACAGTTTTAATTCTGATTCTATTATTGATGATGATTCAGAATACGAATGGATCCACGTTTGCTCGCCGCAAAACAGTAATTTCATGAATTTGCCTTTTCCCTAGCCGTTGTAGGTAATTGGATTGGAGCCCTAAGCGTGTTCAGCGGCGCTCCCCCAAATCCCAATTTACTCCTCCTAATTTCCTAATAATGTGCGCTCACATTTTCACATCAAAAGCTCCCCTGTGCAGAGACTGCTGCCTGTAATTGAGTTTGGAGTGGAAGTCTGGCTTAGAGCTCAGCAAGCCTGCCTGTGTTTTGTGATCCCCTCCCACACTCCCCCTCTCTCTCTCTCTCTGTCTCTCCCTCACCACACGCCGGGCTGCAGGGGTTAGAGGAGATGAGAAGCGCTGGGGAGCTCAGCCTCTCAGCAGCTTTGATTACAGTCTGGTCTCAGTGGAGGGCAGATAGAGAAGGAGCCCCCGAGAGCTCCTCTTTGAGAGATTTGCATTCCATCTGAGCTTCATGTAGGTAAATACATGCTCAAACCACTAAGGGCTTAACGCGTATATTTTGGTTCCAGATATAGATGAGATTTTATTGCAGACTTTTTTTTTTTTTACAGCAGGCACAGGTAAACAAGCAGTTTGTGAGGTCACCATTTTACCTGTCGCCCTTGAAAAAGAGATCTGTATTTTCAATGTATTGGCTTATTATTATTATTATTACTATTATTATTATTATTATTATTATTATTATTATTATTAGCAGGAGGAGTATTAATAGTTATAATAATACCAACACTGTCTTTTTGCACCAGCTTGTTACAATGCATCCCCCATGCTTTATCATGGCATATATAGAGCATCGGTCTCCCATACCTCTCCATGTCACATGTGTGCTTGGCCGTGCTTTAGCATGTTCCAGTCCTGCCACGGTGTCCCGCAGACAGGCTCCACTCCGGGTTTAACGAGACACACCTGAGCTTCTGTACATAGTCCACAGCGGTCTCGATCTCAGGTGTGCCTAATTAGGGTGACCCTGACGTTGGCACAGCCAGCGATGACTCAAGCAGCCATGCAAAGCACTTCAACAAATCAAGTGGGATTCGAACAGGTGTTTGTTTCAGCATAAGCACCAGTCCCATTTTCAATCAAATTGTGTGCACTTAGGATAGGGTTACTATACAGACATTCAAGTAGGTGCTTTCATATACATGTTAAGGCAAAATATAAGGCAACGTGGTGTATAATTTTGTTTTCCTTGCTGCTGCTTCACCCTTAACACCTTTTACTGTGATTTGAAGTCTTTTTTAAATAAAGGCTCTGGACTGCATCGGAGGACACATCAATGCAGAGTAAAATGACCCAGTACTTTCAGAAAATAATAGCGACTTTGTAAACAAGTGCTAGACAATCTCTCTGGATAACGATTGCGGTGCGGAAACACAATGCTGGCTCATCCATTACAGCTCTGAAGAACCCCCCTTGAAGCTGCAATCTATTCTGTGAAGCCTGCGAATGTGAAAGTGATAAATAGGGTACGCAGCACAATCAACACCTCCCCCCCCACCCGTCCTACAGACAGCGAGCTGACCCCTACAGGCAACCTTCCTTGTGATTCAAAGGCAGTCCATCTCACCGTCTCTTAATGCATCACAACACAAAACAGGCAATACTTTTCAATGGGCTTCATCTGCACCTCGCTGCCGGCAAAATCACTCCACCCAGCTGCTTCGTGGCAAGCAAAGACGAGCTCAGATGAGTGCCTGCTGGCAGCCAGCATACCCAGTTCAAAGTGTTAAAACACTAGCCCTCGCGTCGGGCTGCCACTGAGGGCTCACAGCGACAGTGCTGTCTCTCTTTCATTGCGCTGCATTGATTTTTATGATCTCTTTGTACACGTCTTTTAAAAACGTCGCTGTACGTGTACAGATACCTAACGCAAAGGAAAGCAGCTTTGTGTGCGCTAAGACCCTCCTCATGAAACGCAGCATTAAAACTCCTCAAAATCTGTTGCTGGGGGTCGATCTGGAGGCTGTTAACCAGTGCTACACAAATGCATTTTATTAACTGCATAGTGGCGCTTGAAGATCGCTGACACTGCATTTTACAGAGGGACAGTTTATGTATGAACCAGCAATACAGTGTCTTGATCCCACAGAACCAGCTTAATAAAACAGCACAGCCACTCCTTCTCAAGTAGTTTACAGCACTCCCTCCAAGTTCAGTCGACTCACACAGTAGTAATGAGTTGTGATTTTCAAAGCACAGCAGCATCTCTATTCTGTACCAGCTTCTAAAAGCACCCCTCTTAACCCCGTCTCCCAAGAATTAAGAATTACAGCAATAAGCTGCCCAGAAGACTGCCGACCAATTTCTCTGCTAAACATATTTTAAAGCTGAATTAAATTAGTGCAGGACATGCGTATTTGCCGCTACAGTACTGTAGCAAGCCTGTGCTTAGTCTCTACCACAACTGTCTACAGACCAGCAAAATCCATAGTGGCGGACTGCTATGTGAAATGCAGCAAACTTTAAAGGGTGCTATTTGGAAACATCAATGAAGTGATACAATCGCCACTGTCTAATATTGTATTCCTCTCGTCTGTTTGGTTCTTAAGTTTGTATCACTGTCTGATGTGCATATTGAATCTTTATATTGTATGAACTGCAGAATACAAACAGCAAGTAAGGTGCCTGTTGTAAAAACCTTTGTACTTTCTTATCAATACAGATATTATGGAGTGTTTACCCATTTTCAGATGGTGCTGCATTTCGCTTCAGGTATAATCACCTTCACTGTACATTAAATACTGTACATTCACAAGAAATACATTTTTTAAAGTTGTTTAAACACCTTACAAGTGTTAAAAGTTAATACAAAATAAAAAAAGAAAACAGGACAAAAAAGTTTTAAAGTTTCCAGGTCAAGGCATTATCAGACCAGGAGCAGACAGAAGTGTAAAGCTGTGAATGGTGTAGTTACCGTCGCTCCTTCTGCCTCCGTGACTTGTGCAGCAGTCCAATAAGTATCACGGCAGCCCGAATCCCCGCCTTCTTCGAAGACACCCGACTCCCGGGCTGAGACATGACGGGCACGCTCCCTCAGACACCAGAGCAGCGCACGGCACTCCCAGCAACTAGCAAAATGAGCCTCCCTGCTCCCTCACTCCTGTGTGTGCATCTCGCTCTCTCTCTGTCTCTCGCTCTCTCTCTCTCTGCACACGCCTGCTCCTGTCTGATAGGCAGGGCTCAGGCTTGGATGAAGTGACTGCTCTCCCCTCTCTCTCTCTCTCTCTCTCTCTCTCTCTCTCTCTCTCTCGATCACATATTCTCTCTCACCTTGTCTCTCTCTCTCTTCCTCCCTCTTCTACCCCCTACTCTCTCTCCCTTCCTTCCCCGGTCTCTCTCTCTCTCTGACCCTGCCACTTTTGCTCTGCTTCACACCAGAGGGAGCGTGCTTTGTTAATAGCATGATGAGTTCTAAGGGTATTACAAAAGTTAATACATCCGGCCTCCAGTCGATGAGCTCATACACAGAAACGTAGCAAGCGCTGGCATGCTGTGTTACTCCAATGACAGGGCTGCAGTGTGAAATACACGGGGCTGTATTCTGTTTCTGAGACTCAGTTTGTCCTCCGATAGTATCAGATCAGCTTGAAACCGTCTACTGTTTCATAGAGCCTGAGAAAGTATTTCTCCCTCCCTGGCTCTCTCCAGTCCGATGACCTTCAAGTCACCTGGCTGTGCTTGCGTTTGGCTCCATGCCAATGGCACGCAGAGGGGCTAGCAAGCACAGCAAGTAAACCTGCCCTGTTGTTATGCAGGCAGCATTGCCAGGTAGGGCTGTAATTGGATAATTGCAGGGCTTTGCTGATAATCCCAGTCTGAACCTCCGAGGGGGTTTGAGTTGAGTGTTAACCCTTCACGCTGATCTACAACTTCTTTCAATGCAATGCAACCCTTATAAATGTTTACCATAGTAAAGGCATTGCAAAAGTGTGATGAAGCACGGTGAAGCATAGGTGAGCACAGTAAAGAACAGCGAGGTATGGTAAAGCATATTAATAAACAGGGCACAATATAACCATGACACGGTCCTGGTACGGTACACTGAGATGCAGCTCCTGTTGGGAGATCTGATAGACTTCCATAGAAGGCTGATACTAGATGCTCGCTTGGCAGGTGTTTCAGTATCCAAGACTGATCAAGTTATGCAGCTTGCTGTGGATACTGTGCCATGTGTTTTCGCTCTTGTCACGGTCTGGAATATCGTACGCTTATTACCGTGTTAAACAATGTATAGATCTCCGCAGTAACCTCGCTCTCTTGCTCTCTCTCTCTCGTTGTGAATGAAACCAGAGATCAGAGGGGGAAACAGGGATGAGTCCACAGTACGATGGGAAGGCAGAGCTCCTGTTTAGAAACGTGCTGGTCATTACTAGAGGTGCATTGTGCACAGTGTGCTTGTTTTCTGACTGAGGGATGAATCATGCATGACCCTGCTTCACAGAGAAAGCTGAGCCAGTCTAGAAGGCATGGGAGCAGGATGGGGATGGGGGGGAGTAGGTTTGGTGTAAACCTCCTACAGTCTATTCACTCCCTTGTGTTTATCATACCAGGAATGAATGAAAAGAATTATCATATCAGGAAATGATGATGAGAAAAATCCCAGTTAAGCTCTGCAGGGGATAAAATGCAATTTCATTCCTCACAGGTGAATACAAAGCAATCGCGTTGCATTTATTTTTATTTTCTTCTTGCTTCGACCTGCCTGCCAAGCCTGCAGACAGTGCGTGCTTGTTTAGGGTGCAACTCTGGACTTGCGCACTCACTTCCAGGCAATAGGATTCAAATGTGATGTTTGGAAACCTGTTAATAAGGACTGTGTCAGACTACATTTCATGAGTGTAACAGGGCGGAGGCTGGGTCGCGACCCCGCGACCCCACACACAGCAGGTGAGCATCTTAACCACAATGCAAAAAGGACAGTGTATCACACAATACTGTTACATGAGCACCACAACACCTCACAGATACTGCATCCGAACACACACTGCTCAGTAGCGAAAATGTCCGTGTTAGTTTTTGTGACTCAATTTCAATAAAATAATATAACATTTTTCCTATGATTTTTATTTTGTTCCGACTTGACGAATGCGTCCCCGAAAGATGAAGAACTCTGCACTTAGCTGAAAAAGCAGAAAAGCAAAAAGAAAACTGATAATTGATAATTAACGGCCTCTATGAAGAGAAATTGCATCGGTGGGGGCAGCTCGCTCTGGACAGCAGATTACACGGCGCGGTCTGATTAACGAATCTTGTGAATGATGTCGCTTTTCAGATTTTAATGAACCTCTCATCACTTCAAGTTGATAAGTGCCAGACTGTTGGAACTAATCAAGGTGTTTCGTGTGCTGATTTATTAGCAGGCCCAGTCGCACGCTCTCACACAACGTCTTTACCTCCTCTTAGCACCACCGTGATTGAGGAACTGGTGGTGACCTTTAAGGCTCTATCTCTGAAGATGAATCTCGTCTGGTTTTATTGTCATTCAGAAACTCTTCAGTCTGTCAGAGATTAGACATTGAGGGCTCAGCAACCACAACTCCCCCCAACCTCTTCCGCAACCCTGCAGAAACGAGAGTACTGAATGTGTGGAGCGGTTAGCTGTAAGATTTTTACAGTGAGTTTTTAAAACATTTCACAACTACTACTCATCAGTCTGCTTGCCACTAAGCGACTGATACGGGAAGAGGACGGCTGCAGAGAATTTTGGGTCAATGAATACTTACCCTCAATAATAACTGAGGGCGTGGCCACATTATTAGGAACACCCCTTTCTATATTAATCTAAGCAAGTTGCTGTTGATGGGATTTGAACCGGGGACCTCCTGGTAACAAGCCCTTTTCTTTAACCACCAGACCACACAGCCTCCTATTCACCCAGCCATCTGACCACACACAGGCATCCAGGCAGCTCTTCACTGGCTACACAGTGTATTCACTTTACCATCTTTCTGATGCGCCTAGAAATGCTTTTAAATGTGTTGAGGCTTCAAGTGGATTATCACCAATATAAAAACTCACTGCATGATAATAACAGTCCTATTGTAATTGACGTCACTCAAGTTTGTTTAATTCTCTACAGATCTCAGAGCCTGCTCTGTAATGGCAATGCAGACACATTCAGTTTTAACACCTCTCATATTTCAATGCACTTCTAGCACCTTTAAGCTGAGGGAACACAACGCCACTTTTTCAAGAACACTGGCTTTGAGACCTAGTTTGAGGCAACTTTGCTGTATCAAACCTCAAGTCTCCCCTGGAGTGCCATACAGTGGTCTGTAACCTAGTCTCCTGAAACCAAGTTCCAAGCCAGAAAGTAGCTTCGTGTTCCCTCAGCTTTTGACAGCGAAAGCTTCAAAAACGGGCCGGTTCTTATTAATTATTAAAGATTTCATTTAGTCAGGTGGGGTAGATAAAAGGATACTGTCATTAATCTGTGAGCAGAAAGGTCATTTCATTTCCCCCCTAACGCAATCAGAAAAAAAACACTAAGATTTACTGCCGCAGCAAACAAAACCTGTCGGCAGATATTGGGCTCAGCATGCAGACTGTGACACGCATGCAGACAAAGACAATCAAGGCACACGTTTCACGAAAGGTGAAGAGGGGGGTTGGGACAAAGCAGTTAGGGGTGCTCTGGGACCAGCGCCCACAGGGTCACCGTGCCTGTGTGCTAATCTGTGTCTAATGAAGCTAACACACCCTGCTCCCCCAAGGGTGCTGAGATACACGCTGCGACAATCTATTAATTAAAGAGAACACACACACTATCAAAGATTCATGTTCCAATTACCGCTGCTTGTTGACGTTTAGCTCGTGGGGACTTCGCTGGGTGGGGAGGGGCACCCTAATTACTTATTAAATATGGAACGGTTTCCATGGTAACACGCTGTCAATCAAGGAGCTAAAGCACTGGAGGAAGTTGCATCATACTTTGTTTGCCTGTGTCTTCACAGGGCAGGATTCGTTATTGATAGTTCTTAATCTATAGGATGGCCCGCAATTCCAGGATTTAACATTTCCATTGAGTAACCTTGCTTTTCAGATATTCCTTAAAACTTTGACAGAATATTCAATAGCCATGAAAAACCCATGCTTGTTCCAGCTCTGTAACATTACAATGTTGCCAATGTGGTACCATTCTAGCGTCGTACAGCCGCTGCCCTTGTCCTGCCCTTGCCCCCTCGTAACGAGCCGTTACCACTGCAGCGCCACTACTGCACTGCAGTTGAAGATCAGTGGTGAAAGTCACAAACGAGCCCCTTATTGAAAACGATGATGGAGCGGAGCAGCACCTGTGAGCTCTCGGTAATCCAGAGAGACGCGCTCCGCTGGCACATAAAACATGAAATATTTATGCAATATCGGAGAGGAGTCAGATAAAAATAGAACGAGATAAAAACAAGGTAAGATTTACTGTGCGTTAAGCTGGAACACCTCTATTAAAACCACAACAGCAGTCCCCACTGCCACAGAACAAGGACAAAAATCATATTCTTCTTCACATCAGACAGGGGTGGAAATAAGACTCCCATTGCATAGCAGTGTGATCCAGTCCTGGTTTTACTAGGAGTTTAATAAAGACACAACTGAGCTTGTTACCTATACACTGTGGCTACTCAGACAAGTATTAAAACCTGGAATGGATGAAGCTGCTATGCAACAGGAGCCATATTTACATCCAAATCTCTCTCTCATATATATGTATATATATATATATATATATATATATATATATATATATATATATATATGCATGATGTGATACAGGGATGGAAGGGAAATATGATTCCTAATCGCATAGTGATCAACATAATTGGTTACAAAGTAACATGGAATGAATACGGGTAATTAAATCCACATTAAATAACAGGGCTGAATAATAACTAGTAATTTGACTGTATATCTTAATTCCACCAAGTAATTCAGGAGAGAAATGATTATGAATCCTTGGCAACTGTAGTCTTTCTGGAGAGGATGCGAGAGTGAATAATTATCATTTGTCGACAGAAATAATGACAGCACAGTACAGCGTTATTTTTTCTTTGAGAAGAGCGCTGTATGCACCATGATAAGCAGGAATCAGCACTACGGATCTCTGTGGAGAGTTAGTGACATGTGTGCGAAGCGTCGCTGACTCATTAGAGTCGAACCCGGGACGCTCTCTGACCGCCGAAGAGGTGTTTTCAAAGTGGAGACTTTAACTTATAAAGTATTCAGGCACTGACATGTTCTGAATATTTAATTTGCTGCCTATTTAATACCCTATTACATGTGTTGGTAGCACTTTATATTAAGTGTCTCTAACTACTGTGTATTTGCATAGTAACTTAGTAAATACATGTGTACTTACACGATTATAATGCTACTATGCATAGTTATACAATAAGGTTAACTGTTTATATTCGTTGATTCAATATATTTTAACATGTGCATGTTGATGAGCCACTAAAGCTACCTAAGTAATACTGTAAGTACGGTATTCAGCGCTCCGCCACTGTTTTTCCGGATTCATTTTCCCCAGTCTTCCCCGTCACAAATCACAACCCCAGACACAGGTGGCATTTCGTTGCCGACGTGTTTAAAGGTTAGCCGGCACTCTGACGCTCTGTGACCTTCTCTCTGAATGGGATTCAAGTTCCCTTGTGTTATCTCTCTCCCCCTGTACACATCTCCAGAACAAAGACAACATGTCCTGGCCCTAACCTTTACCAGCTCCTGCGCACTGGAGCAGACAGCTTACCACCTCAGAATAACGAGGCCCATCATCTCAGGCAGAGTTTCCCTTTCTTTGTTGATGAACGAACAATTGGGCTGGCAGAGAGATATCATTAACCTCACACCCCTGCTCCGAGGAGCTCAGGTTTCATTTCTGCACAGTGTTCCTCTTTTCATTGATATGCAGTTGACATGTGTGTAGTCTAGGTCATACAGGTAGCTCACATGGGGTCAGGGAGCCTAACCTTTGACATCTAAAGCGTAGGTCACAAGTGAGATGTTTGGAGTGCTCCATGCACAGCAGGCTAATCCACATCACATTGGATAAGTGAGACAATGGTGCTCCCTCCAGTCCAGGAGAGCTTTGATGTATGAAGACTGAGCTCCTTCCTCACCTCCTATGAGAGAACAGGTAGTTCTTCCAGTCCAGGGCAGTCTTGATGCATGAAGACTCAACTCCTCCCTCACCCTCTAAGAGAGAAAGGGTGCTCCCTCCAGTCCAGGAGAGCTTTGATGCATCAAGACTCAACTCCTCCCTCACCCTCTAAGAGAGAAAGGGTGCTCCCTCCAGTCCAGGAGAGCTTTGATGCATCAAGACTCAACTCCTCCCTCACCCTCTAAGAGAGAAAGGGTGCTCCCTCCAGTCCAGGGCAGGCTTAAGACACGCAGCCCGAATTGCTCCCTCATTGCTCATATAACATACAGAAGCTATGTTTAAGTAAGATCACAGCAAGATCTGGAACGGCTCAAGCTACCCTTACCTAATGAGCCCCCCGCCCTGCAATACAATGGCAATGCTGTGTGTCTGTACGAAGAGGTAAAGAGCACAAGGGCAAACGGCATGAGGCCAGCATAAGCAGAATGGAACTGCACATGTCTGCACTGTGATGTACCAGTGGGGTCCCAACAGTATGAAACAACGCTACAAGTACAGGACCGATCTCAGTAGTACCATCTGAAGAGAGATGGGCACGGTTTGTTTCAAATCCACTGTGCACAGACACACAGATGTTCAGATTACAGTGCTATAAAACTCAGCAGCCTCCCAGTCTACTGAACTACATCAGGAAACGGTCACAATATGTAATATTAGTTCTTCAGGTTTACAGCTTTGACATTTCCCAGAGCAATAAAGAGCAATTTTTATTATGTTTATAAAACAGCTATTGAAATCCAATTTTCTTTATTATGCCACAGTAATACTTTTCCACAAAATGCCATGCCATGCTTCTACAGACCACCCTTTGCTTTACCTTAACCACAGTAAATGTTCATAAGGGTGCAGTTTTCTTAAAGACTACAAACAGCCACCCGATTGCAGCAGGAACCTGGGGAGGATTCAGACAGCCAGTCTGAGCAACAGAGAGACGTTTTCAAGGGTAAATCAATCCTTGCTATTGTAGTCACAGAATCTACCGTGCTGACACGCATTCCCCTAAACTCCCTCTAGGTCTAGGAAAGAGAACTGTGCTCAAACTGCAGTATAGGAGAGACAACACTTAACAGCAGACCACTAAATCTTGTGTGCCACATAGTATATCTTTTGATGCTAAAACTATTTTTATATTAACTAAACTTAATACATCACCTGGTGGCCTGCAATTGTAATTCCCCATCTTAAAGGCAAAGTCACCTTTTCTACAAATCCCGATACATAATAAATACATTAAACTATACAAGGGGTTAAATCGCAGGGATGTTTCAGTAAGGACCCAACCTCACAACACCACACAAACCCACCAAACAGCCTCCATCTACTGCATATAAGGAAGCTGCTTTCCTTGTGGGATGGATTTTCATCCAGCAGCAGGAAATCAGAACCCGGTAGTCAATTTTTTAAATTTGTTTTACCAAGATAACATGTCCGTCTAGAAGCATGTAAAGGTAATGCATTCCGTGAAGCGGGATCACATGCAAGGAAATTAATTTAGATTAAGTTGCCAGCCAGCGGAGCAGCGCTCTTTCAAATCTGTCCATTGATGTCACTCTGCAAGCAAATGCAACGCATTATCTAATATTAAAACAGCCGCTTAACTGTGACTCATCTTGCTTTGCGGATCTTCAGGGCTGATTTCCTTATTTGCGAATCAGAGTTAAGATTCAGACCCCAGATCCCCTGGCTCTCAGAAAACGTTATTGAATAGCTCCCAGTGCACTGTTATCCAGCCGACAAAACTGATTTTACACATGAATCATATCAGCGGTAAACCAGATAAATACAGAAGCACAGTTTTCAGAACCAGGCCGTTTCATCTTGCTTGGCATTGCGTCTTTAAAAACAATGTTAAAACCTCCCTTTTCTTGGTAGACTCACGCGCAATGCAATAAAGCATGATGGGAGGTCCTTTGATCTATACCTGCCCCTACGTGTGCTACAGTACAGCCTGGTCCTTACAGAGTTAATGGAGTTCTCTTCTCTGAACTGCTTGCAGGCGTCTTGAGACAGCCTTTCTCGTTCACTGAGAGCATGAATAAGATGACTTGCTTTTGATAAGAGCTCTTTTTCATTAGCATCCCCTGCCTCCTATTGTCCAAGCTTCCTGTCCCCTTGTGTGTTTCCTTATTGGGCTCCATCTCATTTGCTTTCTCCTCACGTTCAAATGGAAGCATCGCCGTGGGCTAACATTACTTCCACTTTAAGGTGCTGGTGTTTACTCTGCATAGATTTCGTGGCGCAGTGCTCTCTGGTATTCAGGACAGCTTTGATTGCACATGATGGATGCTGGATTGAAAGTCCTCTGTCTGTATTTTCTTGTCTCTGTTTTTATAGACCAATCAAGACCTGCGATTCATGTCAATGCTGGTGCAGAAGCAAATCTAACTGACTGCCAAAGGACTTATAGAGGCAATAATTCTCACTTAGAAAAACTATTAGTGGAACACCAATAAGCTTAGGGGGCACCGACCACACACAGGGGTCAAAGCCAGTTATAGTGACGGCTGGAGCCTCAATGCACAGACGCCAATAATGAAATACAGGTTTAATGTTCCACTCAATCAAAAGCCTTTGCGATCCTTCAGCTCCTAATAAAGGAAATTGTTGCACGGTGGCGAAGCCCTTTGCAGTCCAATGCTGCTCTGCTAAACTGATACAGCATGCCTGCTTATTGAAAACCCCATTCAGCCATAAAGAATAAACAAACAAACAAACAAAAAAGGGATCTGTTCTGAAAGCTGCAGTCCCTGCTCTCTCTGTTTAAAGTCTCATTAACAGAACGCCAGACAGATGGCTCCCTTATCAAGCCTGGCTTTCACAAAGCGGTAAATATTTGGCTGAAAGGCTGCTGTTCCTCCAGGAGATGACTGCCTCCCAGAGCTGTCCGCAAACAAGGAGGGTTGAATCAGCTATATATAGAGTGGAAAAAGGAGACACCGAGGGGGGGTTTATGGCTCTCCGAACCACGATAACCACACAATACTGATTGATAACGCACTGCCTGAAGAACAGGTTTACAATCAGGATTTCTAGATGCTTTGTACCCATTACGTGCCCTGCTCTCTCTCTATACACAAGTAAATAAACCGCGTGCTGCTGGGATGGGATAATCCAACACGTGTTGCTTTAGACATCTGCCGATCCTGCAGATATCCGGCACCCCTCACCAGAATACCACTCCAGAGTCCCATGGTCTAGCTAAACATGGAAGTGAGGCTGACCTACAGCACAGGAAGTAGTTTAATCTATGTCATATTAGAAAAAATAATAGTCTTGAAATGAGGCGTTAACCAGTGATAAAGTCTCCTCGTCGTCCTCCTGCTGGTTCGGCTCAGAGCCATTACGGCTTCGAGATCACGGCGCTCTCCTCGCCTTGTTACTCTTTAGACAGCACATCTGTCATCGTTATTTTGGTTTTGGGGCCCTGTTTGTTTCTGTGTCTCTCAGAAGCTCTGCCACGCAGCTTCTCGCTTCCCAAATTACCTGCTCTTCCCAAATTACCTACCTCTCTCCTGATGCCCACTGACATCACTGTCCTCTCAGCCAGACAGTCTCTATATCTAAACACATGTAGCGCTCACAAAATGAGAGTAGAACATCAGTCAGACTCTCCTCTGAACACAGACCCTACAGGGATGGGAATAAGACTCCTACTGCATAGCAGTTTCACCCATTCCAGGTTTTACCACGAGTTTGATTAGTCGCAGGGTATAGGTAACAAGCTATAAGCAATAAGCAGAAACTGCCAACTGTGTCCAACTGAAAGGCATTTTGGCGAAGTGGACACATGTCCATTGAGGACTAGGTTAGGACCAGAAAACTCATCTGACTAAGTGCAGGAACCCTGCAGGCATGAAATCTAGACTATAATAACCATGTCCGTACACGCTCCTATAACATATATTATGACCACAGCAAAAAGATACTGTGCAAAAGAAAACCTAAGTGCATAAGTGATGCACCACTTTTATTTATACATAATTTGATTTTTTTTTTTTTTTTTATTTTCATATGATACTCATTTTAAAATTCAAAAAACAATATTCTTCTGAATTTTGACAGGATATTCAAAACATGAAACTTGTGCCAGATTCAAAGCAGGCCTCCAGGAGTAAATGAGAAAGCACTTGAACCAGCCTGCCGGCCCACCTACTCCCTGAGCCTGGGCATGTCCTCTCCTACCTTTCTAAAAACAATCCCTTCACACGCAAAGAAAGCGCAGACAAGTTAAAGTGCTGATGACCCTGGCTCGCCGATCACATCGAGGCAGGGCCATCACTTATTACCAGAGATAGCGCAAGAGGCAGAGGCGATAATGATGACAGCAGGCAGGGCTGCAGCTCAGCAGGGTGCTTCAAATGTGAGTGGAGAATTGCAGGCGGAGTAAATCTTCACAAATACAGAAGGATAAAGAATAATAGGCGTTGGCATCGATATATGGAGGTGACTGTGACCTCCATCCTCAGCAGGTAGCACAACAACGCCCCTGTGTGTGTGTGTGTGTGTGTGTGTGTGTGCGTGTCTGTGGTCTCATCAAAACCAAGCTGTTCTCAATGTGTTTCATGTGACGGCTCAGTTTCTCAGATACAGGCGTCGGTATCTTGAACAGCATGTGGACCAACTTCTTGTCACAGATGCCCATGCCTAGTTTCATCAAAATCAGACACACACTTTCCAAGACATAGGGGCAGATTTTCCACCGTGGGGTAATTGCCCATTTCATACAAATCGCTATGAAGTGGTCAATTTGACACAAGTTGACCACAGTGGAAAATACAGACCGTGTCCTGAAACAGGTACTAATGACCGTGCAATACTCCCCACGTTTGTTTAATGCTTGTAATCCCCCCATCCTAATAATTCACCCATATCCTAATCGGTCCGGTTTTATCAAACAGTCCTATAATTCGCCATGCATGTGCACAGGGAAATGTGTGTGGGATCCCTCAAGATACTGCCAGAGTGAACACATGGCTCTCTTCCTCTGCAGTCTCGCTGCTAGTCTTTGGTTCAGAAGGACATCGTTAAGGGTTCATTATAATTCCGTCCCATTCCTTTTCAGCTGCTGCTTATCTAACCTGCTGCACAGACAGCTCCTGAGGGGAAGGCCAGTTAAGCTCTCATTAATACTGCACCTCTGCAATGAACTGCCTCAGCACCATATCAGAACCATACTGGTATCCAAGCCCATTGGTTTGCCATTGCTGGTAATGCAGGAGTACACAATGGTCCGACTAGGTTTCCCTTATAAAAGTTAACCACAGTGAGTTTGCATAGTAATTCTGCAGTTTTCCCTTGCTTTTCCCATGGCTGTCCAATGAAGTGATCATTTGACCCTAGTTTAATATGATTCACCATACCATGCTTATATTTTTTATAAGGGTTACTTCAA